>NC_064813.1:29929925-29948828 GCF_023721935.1 Panthera uncia
ATAAGAGACTGTTAAAAACTGAGAACAAACTGAGGGTTGAAGGGGGGTGGGAGGGAGGGCAGGGTGGGAGGGAGGGCAGGGTGGGTGATGGGTATTGAGGAGGGCACCTTTTGGGATGAGCACTGGGTGTTGTATGGAAACCAATTTGACAGTAAATTTCATATATTATAAAATAAAAAAAAAAGTGCATTTTTGTGAGAAAGGGAGAAAAGGCACTTCACCCCACCAGAATGGTTTTCAAAGGAAAGAGATGAGCAACATCAAATGTTGGCAAGGATGTGACAACCAGAAGGCTCACGCGTTCCTGGCAGGCGTGTGTAATGGCACAGTCACTTTGGGATATCATCTAAAACTGAACATATGCATATATTCAATTCCATTTCGAAGTATACGCCTGACAGAATTTTATGTATATTTTTACCCAAAGGTCTGCATATAAATGTTCATAGCAGCACGATTCCTAATAGTCAAAAATTGGAAACAACCCAAACACCCTCCAGCAGCTGAATGAATAAATAAATGGGAGAATATTTTTGCGATGAAATACTGTATGGCAATGAGAATGAATGAATTGTTGCCAGAAAAAAAATCCTGGGCAAATCTCACGAATAGGAGGCTGAGGGAAAGAAACCAGAGTCAAAGAATATATACAGTGTGATTCCGTTGGCATAAAGTTGAAAAACAAAGTAAAATTAATTATGGTGTTAGAAGTCAGGATAATGTTTACCTTTGGCGGTAGTGACTGAAAGAGAACATGAGGGGGGCTTCTAGAGTTGTGGTGAGGTTCTTTTTTTTTTTTAATGTTTGTTTATTTTTGAAAGAGAGAGAGCACACATGCGAGCAAGCGGGGGAGGGGCAGACACACACACACAGACACACACACACACACACACACACACAGAATCTGAAGCAGGCTCCAGGCTCCGAGCTGTCAGCAACGAGCCCACCGTGGGGCTCGAACCCATGAACCACAGGATCATGCCCTGAGCTAAAGTCGGACGCTCAACCAACTGAGCCACACAGGCGCCCCTGTGTTGATGTTCTGATTCATCACTGGTGCTAGTTATGTGGGGGTTTTGGGTACATATGTTATACTTCAAACTAAAATGTTAAAAACAGGAGGAAAGACATACTCTCAAAGCAAAGGATAAGTCTTTCAAAAACGAATTTGGCTTCATAAAGCATTTTTTTTTTTTATGAAATACTTTCCAAAACCAGTGTAAATTGCATTATGGCAAGGTGCTGGGGCCTGTGGCGATGTCCGTGGGAGAAGAAAACCAGGGTGATGTGGCCAGCAGCGACTGGAACTGTGGGGAACAGGCCAGCCCACCAAGGAAGGTGCTTCTCAGTGGCTCTTTGCTGCCAACCGCACTGTGTGCACGTGACGTGCATATCGAGGAGGGTCTTTCCCAGCCTTTTGCAGGCCATGGCACATGTAGAAAATGGCAACACTGGAAGGGCATTCCGGGGTATCAGATGGGGCTATTGGCAGCCAAAACCAACTGGTAGGTCGTCCAGGTGCCCCAAAGATGATGGGTATCAGCACCCCAGCACACCTGTGAGAAGACACCCACTTAGTGTGGGAAGACATGCACCTCTATAACACATTTTCGGGTCTTGTGCTCTTCTCCAGGAAAATCCAGCTCTATATCCCCCTCACCTCTGCATTACAGGTTCCATCTGCAGTAGTGAAGATCAGGGGGTTCAGGGGTTTATCCAGCATTCTGGCCTCGTCTCCCCTTCCAGCCTCATTTCCCACCACGCTCTCACCCCCCCACCCCGCACTTCACCCCTCCCCATCCCCTAAGCACATTACATCCTGGGCACACTGCACTTGTCTGTCATCTAGAAACATCTCCCAAGATCCCAAAATGCCCAAGTCTTTTTTTTTTCTCCATCATCTCTCTGCTCAGACCTTCCCTTCTCTGTGATGCCTCTTTCTATACACTGCCCAAGGCCACTGCCACACTTTGGCTTGTGGTACTGGCGTGTGTGTGTGTACATGAACATCTTCATGGGCCCTGATTTCCTATCTTGCCCACAGTAGGTGTTCAACAGTTGTTTCTCGAATGACTTCTAGGTTGCAGAGGGACCCTGACCATAACTCCACCCTACCTCTATTCGTTTTTTTTTTTAATTTTTTAACGTTTATTTATTTTCAAGAGACAGAGACAGAGTACAAGTCGGGGAGGGGCAGAGAGAGAGGGAGACACAGAATCTGAAGCAGGCTCCAGGCTCTGAGCTGTCAGCACATAGCCCGACGCGGGGCTCGAACCCACAGACTGCGAGATCATGACCTGAGCCGAACTCGGACACTTAACCGACTGAGCCACCCAGGCACCCCAGACCCTACCTCTTTTCTTGATGGTCACTCTGTCCCCTTGAGTCAGAACCCCCAACCTCCCAGGGCACCCGTCTTGTGGTCACTCCACATTCTGCCAGAGGCTTGGAGCCCTGCAGCCTGGATGAGGTGCATCCTCTTGACTCAGACCCCTCCCTCCCAGCTCACACCTCTGGGATTGGTGTTATGCTAACTGTGGTGTGACAAAGGGAAGGCGTGACTGCCACTCGGCCTCAGTCCTGGCTCTTCTCTTTCAAGCAGCAGTCTGCATTACCAGGATGTGGCCACAAGGGGCTCTGCCGGGCGACTCTTGGGCACAGTGAGGAGGGTTCTGTGGGAATACCTCCTGTCCCCATGGGCAAGGAACAGTTCAGGCAGTGTCTCCTCTCCTCTCCAGTTCCCTTTGGCTGCCTTGTCCTGGTGTTTTACCCCTTAGCCACCTAGAAGCTGTTTTATATCTTAACACGTTCCTCCTTGCTTTCCACAGAGTGAGGGCCTTCCACTTTTGTCATTTCCGCCTCCTTTAGCTGAGCCTACACCATGATCTCCCGGTCTTTCAGGATGTGGGGTGGAAATTGTCCTGTTCCATCATTTCACACCTCTGGACCCCACCTCCCTTCTGTTTCCCCCACTGCCACCCAGGATCAGGATTCCCCATCTCTGGGCAGGATTAATGGAATGGCTTCCTGGAGGATCCCCTGTCTCCAGACAGCCCCCTGTCCATCAGCTGTCCACTCTGGAGCCAGAGAGAACTTACTCCCGTCAGACGCTGGCCTTCAATGGCTCCCCAAATCCTGGACATTCACGCAGCACCCCAGGTGCCCGAAGATCCAGCTGCCTGATTCTCCAGCCTCATGTTCCTCTTCTCCCCTTGTGCTCCAACCAGCAATACTGAAATCCTGTAGTTGCTCAACACATCGTAATATTTCAAGGCTTCGTACTTTGCACGCATCCTTTTCTGTGACCTGCACCTCCTCCAGCTTTGCCCTTACTCCCCATGCCTCCTCCACCTGGCAGAGACCTAGTCATTCTTAAAACTGCCAGTTCCTCTGTGAACCCTTCCCTGACCCAAGACTCCTTCCCATGCCCCAGAACCCCTCCTCTGAATAGATCCTGTTCCCCGAACATGCATCTCTCATTGTATCTGTCACTGAGCATTGTGATGATGACCCAAGCCTGCCCTATTTTCTCCATTGTCCCTGTCCCTCCCTGTGGGATGTGGAGTTGGCACTCAGTAGGTGATACATGAAAGGAGTTGCATCATCCCCTCTCTGCACCATCACCTCCACCTTGAGCAAGTCTTTCAAATGCTCTGAACCCCCATTTGCCCATCTGCAAAGTGGAGACATGTGAGAAGCAGAAGGAGGCACGTACATTAAAGAACCTACGTGCCATTAAACGACTAAGTTCTATGCAGATGTCTTTATTGCAATTTCTTCTTCCAGACCAGTGTTTACCTGCACTTGCCTGGGTGGAATCACAGGATCAAAAGAATGTGATGTGGTCTTTTTGTAATTTCCCCACCTTGAATCCAGGGGAAAGCTGGTTAAGAGTAAACCATTAATTCTGTCCCCCTGCAGCTCCCAGTCTTCTCCGAGGCTCTGGGTTAATGATTCTAGGTTGTTTTCCTCACCGGGCATGTTCCATTCTTTAAGAATGACTTGACTCACTCCAATAATTCTCCAGCCTGGGGTTGTGAACCTTGTTTCGCTGGAGGAAACGGTGGATGTGTGTAGGTCTCTGGCTGTCTTCCTTCCTCACCCGTGCCCCAGGCCCCGCCCCGTGGCCACCATTCCCTTAACCAACAGAAGAGACCCCTCCCCTCCCCCCCAAGGAGGGCTGCAAAAGTCAGAGCATCTGTGTTGCTTGGACCTAACAAATAACCTCCCTCACGTGAGGTTTAAGGATTTGTGTTCTGAACCCCAGAAGGAGAGATTTGGCAAGGAGAAACCCTTTTAAACTTTTGAAAACCGAGCTCAGGATGGTTTCTCCATACCAACATTTAATTAGTGGCTGCCAGAGGAATGGGTCGTAGGGAGAGGCAGCCCCAGCAGGGACTGGTCCCCGGAATCCCAGGCAGGAGGTCATGCAGAGGCTGGGGACACAGCTCGAAGGTGGTCTGGACACTCTGGAGATAAGGCCAGCTGAGGACTGTGGGCTCACGGATATCCCCAAACCGGGTCACAGTCAGGAGTCTCCCCAGCTCTCATCCCTCCCTCCCCTTAATCCAGTCCATTTGTTGCAGAGTGTTTTGGAACATAGCGTTGAGAATGCTTTGCATACAGAAGTGGGGTCGGGGGTGGGCCGATGGATCACTGTTCTACAAAAGTTCCAAGTTTTCTGAGCCTCAGTGCTTCTATCTGTAAAATAGAGATATTATTCCTTTTTTAATAACCAAACGAGGATTAAATTGTCTCCTTAAACTGGATCTTGTAATATGGTCATAGCAGTACCTAAGAGTGAACACATAAGGGATAAGGCATTGGTTAGGGACATCCAAGGCAAGAACTTCATCACTGTTGCCATGGTGACTCTAGGACCATTCTGATTGCAGAGAGAGTAATGTGAAAAATACAGCTGTGTGCCCATGTACCCACCCCACCGCCTTGCTTAGGAGATCGATCAACACCACTGAAAGCCCTGTGTTCACCTCGTGATCCCGTCTTGGCTTCCCCCATGAATTTTGTATCTACAGTTTCAAACATGGTTTTGAACTGTTCTGTAAGTGGTATAGGCTATAGTCACAGAATAGGTTTTTCCCTCTGCCAATGCGTGGAGCCAGGGTGTAGCTGCCCTTCATTTTCACTGCTGTAGGTCTATCTCTATACATATCCTACTGTACTCTCAATTGTGTTGATGGGAATTTGGGCTGTGGGCGCAGTGTCTTGCTAACATTCTCACCGTCTTAGAACCAATTTCTCCCTTGGAATTGGAATAGACCCTGGAGACTGTTTGCAGCTCTACCCTGGTACCCTCCACTGACTGGCCTGAGGGTATGGGAGTCCTGTTCTTGCTGGGTCTATGGACCTGCAAGGGGGAAGGGCTGTTTATAGAGAAAGGATGGAAGAAAAGGAAGAGCTTTCCAGGCCATAGTTTGACTTTCAGCCGTGGCCCTCAGGAACAAGCCAGATGGGCCTTGAGGCAAGATGAAGCACTCCTTTGGCTCTGAGCAGCAGTGTGAGGTGGGGGCTGCCCTTGACCCCACCCCAGGGTCTCAGACCGGACCCCTCCTGACCTCACAGTAGTGTGAGGTCACTACTGGGCTGCAGGACCTAGAAATTCAGACAGAATGCAGCATGCCATTCTCAGATTATATGGTTCTTTATTTAAACTGCTGTGAGGAAAGCCCTACTAAGGGGCTTCGAAGGTCACTGTCTCCATAATGTCAGATGTCCCTCTCCCCGCGCTCTCCAGGCCCTGGCAGTTCTCCGAGGCCTCGATGGCCTCCAGCCCGCTCCTGTGCACCGCCTTAGGCAGCACGCCCACGTCTCTGCCGCGTAGGGAGCCCGTGGTCCTGGTAGTAAGGTTGGCTTTGACGTTCCTCAGGAACAACCCGATCCTGCCCAGCCTCTTGGTGGCTAACCCCGAGCTGGCGGTGGATAAGCTCCGCCCCGATTTGTGGGAGGCCCTGGGCTCCTTGGGGATGGGCGCGTGGCCGATACCTTTGTGGGGGGCTCGCCTCCCGCCCCCCGGGCTGCCGCGGGCCTTGTCCTTGTCCTCCCTCGCGGCTCTGTGGCCGGCTAAGGACCGCCCGGAGGGTTTCCGGTTGGTCTTGTCCCCCCCAGCCTTGTGGCGCGTGTCGGCTGCCCTGCGGCGACGGGAGCCCCGAAAGGTTCGCTCCTTGTCCCTGCGCTCCCTCCAGCCCTTGCGCGGCTGCCTTCCCGCCTGCTCACCCTCCGCGCCTCCGCTCTGCGCGTCGGAGAGGAGCGCTCTCTCCACGTTTCCCGCCACAGTCTTGCGGGCGCCCTCTGTCCCTGCGAAGGTCGGGGTCCTGCCGGCCCGCTGGGAGAGGCTGGTCGACGAGCCGGAAGTAAACCCGGGGATCTTCGCGGCACCTGCCAAGGCCACGTTCCTGCTCTCCGGGGAGAGGTTGGCGGTGCCCGCAATGGCTAGGTTGGTCCTGCTTCCTCCCGGCCCCGCGGTGGCTGCACCTGCTACGGCCGCGCCTAGCCGATCCGGGGCGGCTGACTTGGTCAAGGCCACGCTCAAAGCGCCTGCCGCGGTGTCCGCTGCGATCCCTGCTGCGAACCCCGCGGCCGTCCCTCCTGTCACCACCGCTGCCGCCCCCGCCGCCTCCCGCGCTGCCACGGCTGCCGCCAGCTCTACGTGTGGCTCTGCCGCCGACTCCCTGTGGAGCTCTGCAGGTTTTGGGGTGGCGGCGGCTGCATCGGGTTTGTGGGAGGCCTGACGGGTCCCCTCCCCACCTGCAAAAGCTGCAGAGGTGGCCCCGGCCACCTCGGAGACCACGTGGAGGCTCCTGATGCTGACCTGGTCCTGATAGCCCTTTCCTTGGAAATCCGCCCCTGCTGGGCTCCTCTTCTCTTCCTCAAACACAGGCATGCAAAGCATGTCCTCCGCTGGAAGGGCGTACGTACTGCTGTTGCTGTCCACTGGTGGTCGCAGGAGGTACACGAGCTTTTCCCAGTAGGTGAAGAGGTCTTCCCATGCGTCCAGAGCGGGGCACAGCTGCAGGTAGCACGAGCGGCCGGTGGCGAACTTGAGGCGCAGCTGTTGTTTCTCGCGGTCGTGAATGGAGATCCTCACGAACTTCAAGGGAAGGAGCCTGGTGAGCTCTAAGGTCTTGGTAGCCTTGCGGCCTTTTCCCTTGGTGGCCTGGCCACGCCCGCCATGCTCTTCACAGCCGGTGGCCGGTCGGGCCAGCAGCATGACGTCCGGTAGCGGGAGGATGGGGCTGGTGGACGCGATGCCCACGGTCACCATTCTGACCCGGTTGTGCACATCGATTACTTCTCCCCTTTTGGTGATCTGGATAAAGTCGCTCTCAAATATAGGCGCGTACTTGAAGATGTCGTACTCCCCCTTGTGCAGGTGTCGCTGTAGTTTCCCCATGGCCGTGTTGAACATGCCCACTGCGGAGCGGCTGTGGGCTGTGTGATAGGGGAGCAGAGACTCGGGGTTCATGACTCTCTCCTATCACAAGAGGCAGTGCGGGCAAGGCGGGTCCCTGGATCTTCTCTCCCTTGGCCTGGCTGGCAGAGGGTATATAGCCGAGCTCCTGTGTCACACAGGTGGCTCTATGGCCAGTGTCTCAACCCCACCCCACCCCACCCCACGGGGGCCACCCCCCTTTGCCTCAGAGCCTCCCAGAGACACGAGTGAGGGTGGGAGCTCAGAGGATTACAGAGGGGGTGCTGTAGGGTGCCTGGACCCCAGACTGAAATTCTGCAAGGGTGCGGAGATGTATGGTGGATTCCTCCACCTCACCTCCACCCCTGAAGTTTTATCTCCCTGAGAGGCCGGGAACTGCAGACCTGATGACAGAACTAACTCAGCCTAACTAACCCCTGCGCAGCCATATTTATCCTCTGCTGCCCTTTGTGACCTGTCACTGTCACATACCCCTTTGTTCTCATCCCCCAGGCAGCCCCCTCAGGGCATGGCCACCATCCTCCTCCCCAAACAGCCCCACTGCCCCCACCGAGGACAGGCCCATCCTGCCAGGGACTCAGGTGGGCATCAAAATAAAAATGTCTTCAAATGGGAACATTTTGTGTGGGGATCTTTTTTTTTTTTTTTTTTTAATCCTCCCCCAGATGCAAAAGATTCAGCAACTGGACAAAATCCATAGGAATAGAAGGTGATGGGATACACTTGGAGACATCTGAGCTCGTGGTTTCATTTTATCCAATAACCTTGAACTGGCAGTCTTGGTCCTTCGCTTGCTTTTTCATAAAATCTCAGTAACATGGAAGATAGCAACCATTAATAATAACATTAAAACTCATCCCCGAGGTGCCCTGCTATGTTCTTCACATATGACCATTAAGAGCCCATTGAGTTTGGTACTGTCATTACGTCCCGTTTTACAGGTGAAGACACTGAGGCATCATTTGCCTAACTTCACAGAAGTAATGGTAGTAGAGGCAGTATTTGAATGCGGGTCTA
This sequence comes from Panthera uncia, assembly GCF_023721935.1. NCBI lineage: Eukaryota > Metazoa > Chordata > Mammalia > Carnivora > Felidae > Panthera > Panthera uncia. The sequence continues at coordinate 29,938,393 of NC_064813.1, forward strand.
GCTGATCCCAAAGCCTTTGTTCTGAACCACTCCAGTACTTTGCCTTCACGAAGAAACCTTGCTCCAGCCACACGCTTTTCAAACCAGTCTGATTTAACTACCTTCAAGAAGAGCCGTTTGATGCACTGTTGGAAGTTGTGTAACTCCATAGGTGTGTGTATATATATAGATGTCATGGGCAGAACCCAAGACGACTACTACAGGCAGTGGCTGGGCTGAAGTGGGGACTAAATTATCCAGGCGGCCATCTTTGTTCCTTCCCTCCATTATGTTTTCATAAACAGCCTGTGTATGGACACCTAGTTATTCTCTCTGAAGACCCCCAGTTTTCTTCCCTTCTTCCCCAGTGAAATGAAGGGGGCGGGGGGCCTGGGATGTAATCTTCAATTCCAAGAGGCTGCCAAACATCCTCCTGTAGCAACCTCCCTACCATGCACGAGTGGTTTGAAAGCAGTGACACCTATGGGGAGTGTGTGCCACCATACTTCCTGCCTTATCGCCCCCCCCCCCCCCACAGAGCTAGACGCAGAATGTGTAATTTCTTTTTTTTTTAAGTTTATTTATTTATTTTGAGAGAGACAGACACAGTGTGAGTGGGGGAGGGGCAAAAGGAGAGGGAGAGAGAGAATCCCAAGCAAGCTCCACACTGCCAGCGCAGAGCCCGACGTGGGGCCCGAACCCACGAAACCGTAAGATCATGACCTGAGTTGAAACTAAGAGCTGGACGCTTAACCAGCTGAGCCACCCAGGCGCCCCAGAGTGTGTCAGTCAGTTCTAAAGATTTTTTTTTTAAAGTCCATTTATTTGAGAGAGACAGGGTGGGGGAGTGGGTGGGAGGAAAGACAGAGAGAAAGGGAGACAGAGAATCCTAAGTTGCCTCTGCACTGCCAGAGCCGTGCCTGATGTGAGGCTTGAACCCATGAAGCTGCGAGATCATGACCTGAGCCGATATCAAGTGTCAGATGCTTAACCGACTGAGCCACCCAGACGCCCCCCGTAATTTCTAAATTGTTACTTGAAAGTTCTGAGAAACACACCTCCCAACTCTCATCCTCCAGGTTGATGAAATCTTTCCTGAAATTCTACCTTAGAGATTCAGTCCTTGAAAACAAAGGCAATCTTTCCATTAAAATACACACACCTGTTCAGTAGGTGAAAGGATAAACAAAATGTGGTCTATCCATACAGTGGAATGTTACTCAGCCATAAAAAGGAATGCAATGCTGATACCTGCTACAACGTGGATGAATCCTGAAAACATTATGTTAAGTGAAAGAAGCCAGACACAAAAGGCCACATACCATGTGAATCTATTTATATGAGATATCCAGAAGAGGTGAATCCATAGAGACAGAGTTTATATTAGTGGTTGCCTGAGGCTGGAGCGAGGGGAGAATGGGGAGTGGCTGCTTAATAGGTCCAGGATTTACTTTGTGGGGGATGTAAATTCTGGAACTAGGTAGTGGTAATAGTTACCCAGTATTGTGAATATACTGAGTTGTACACTGTAAATAGGTACAATGGCAGATTTTATGTTGGGTGTATTCTCTCTCTCTCTCTCTCTCTCTCTCTCTCTCTCTCTCTCACACACACACACACACACACACACACACACACACACACACACAAATATACACTCCTGCTTGGAACCCTTTAGAGAAAGGTCAATGGTGTGATCTAGAGCGAGCTACTCAGTTTTCCATTTCATCTGTAAAATGGGGACAAGTCACTGAGGATGAAATGAGATACTGCCATGTAAAGGTTGCACATATTGTCTAAATAAATGGTAGCTCTCATTAACATTCATCCTCAACTGGCCCTTTAAGTCTCAGGTGAATTTCTTCTCGAGAGCAGTTTTTGAGACGACAAAAAAGATGCTTCTGGGGTTAGAGCCACTATGAGAACACAGAAGTATGATCCATGGGCAAAATTGGCCTCCTCTGAAGTTTTACCTCAGGCGGATCCATGAAAACACTGTCCACTCCATAGAGAAACTGAACACAACCAAAGAGTATGGGATGGGAAGAGAGAAAAGGCTTGATCGGGGTTTGGGTTTCAAGGGTTTATTCAAAGCCCGTGGGGAGAAATTAGGATAAAGATGGGAAATAACAGTTTAGCTCTTGGCAGAAAGTGAGTTTTAATTCCAGAATCCCTCTGGACCAGAACCCTTTAAAACTCTTTATCCCGAAAGAGGTGTCAGGCCAGATCTCCGGGAAAGGCGAGGGGACAGGGATGAGGTCAGGAGGGAGGCCGGGCCCTCCAGGCCCTGCTAGTGTGACGTCACCACCATGGCAGGAGGCAGCCCCATGGAAAGGCACCATAGCCCAGGTGCCTGACTCTGGCGGAGGTCCCTTTCAAGTTTATTCTCAGACCCTCCCAACCTTCCCTCTCCATCGAGTGTGAAACAAGAGGAACTAAACGACTTGATGGTAAATACATAGTCATCTTTTTGTCTTTTATTAAAGTATCAGAACATAATCTTGGCTGCAGAAAGCAAAACTTTTTTAGTGCATTTGGTAAAAGAGCTGTCAGTTCCAGTAACCATATAACCATATCCAGTAACCGTATTTTTCAGATCCATTTTTCTGGCCATAGCCACCACCCACTTCCTTCCTCTCCAATCCATTGTTGTCCCTGGCAGCTTCAAAACCGGTCTTGAGTTTCCTAACAGCTGATCGGGGGCACCTATATCTACAACCAGAGGGTAAATGCGAGGAATTCCCCCCCCCTCCCCCCTCCCCTCCTGTCCCCCTATCTTAAAGAAAATAGATGATCTCCTAAAAGAAGTGGTGAATGGTACTTCAACCAGAGGGCTCCTTGCAGACTGGGAACTATCCCTGATGTGCAAATAAAGCAGCAAAATCAGGACACCTGTGTCACAGGTGAGAGTTTAGAGGAAACATACATGAGTTCAGAGAGGCGGGCTCCCCATTCATGTGCATCAATCTTAACATTTAATGAAGCTACTATCTCTCTGAAGAACGGCGTTAGCAGCAGAGCAGCCAGTGTTTATTTCTCGCCTGTGAGGGATACCAATTTGCACAGGCCAAGAGCAAGGGAGCCCGATTCTGTTCCAGACCTAAGGAATCATATGTCCTGGAGATTCCAGAAAGTTAGGTGGAATACCTTTCTTTGCACTATCACACCTGTCCGGTCAAAAATTATTGTCTCCCTCTCTTCCCCCCTCCATTCTTTCCTCACATTCGAAATACGTATTTGCAACAATAAGACACATATTTGAGACAATAGCTGTAATCAAGTAGATACTTTAAGAGGTGTTCTGTGGCAGAATGTACAGTGTCCAGGGCTCAAGCTGGAAAACAGGTGTACGTTTTAGGCATCCGTACATTCAGAGGAACTAGCGGAGGTATTTAGCAATTCAGGTTGTATATCCAAACTCTAAACAGCAAACAGTTGGTCTAAAGGATATACCCGGTTGGCGCTGTGTTCTAGGGTTTGCTAATGAGAAATTGAGTATCAGATGCTATAGACCGAGGAACAGGATTGAAAGTCAACTGTCCCACCTAAGTGGCACGCCAAAAAGCAAAGGATGACACTTGGAGAATTTTTAGGCTCAATGCCCCTCGCCCTCAATGGAGAGGGAGGGCGTGGGGAATGAGTAAATCTCAACAACCAACACATTTAAAAGAACAGAAACCAGCACAACACTTAAGTTTACCATGTCTTGGTTCCAATATTTATTATATCGACAGGTTAGGAATACTAGGATAAATAAGTAATATTTCCTCTTACATAAAAATTGTAATGATACTACCGAGTAGGATTGAACACTCTGAGGATTTCACAGAAACATCAGAATTTAAACAGACAGTAGCCAGAGTCCTGTGGCCAGTGTGAATGACCTCTCACAGTTATAAATGCTCTGGGCCAGATTTCTGCCAACATCTGCATGACAAACAATGCCACTAACACCCAATAATGCTAAAACCCAGGCATCACCTGGCTTCAAACTTGTCTCCACTGGATGTGGTTTTCAACTGCAAGAAAAGGAAAATGGAATATTCTTTGGCTCTTCTGGCCTAGAAAGAACTCCTGACCTAAGTCACCGAGGGGAGAGTCCTAACCCTTTGGAAGTTGGACTTTCTTTCTGCTTTCTTCCTGTGACATTGTAACTGAGTTTGCAACAGAGGGCCTACAGTCATGCCCACAAATTCTGCGTTAATGCCTGGGCGCCGAGGGAAAGGCAGCTTTCTCTGTTGGCACAAAACTACGCTGCTCGCCAGCAGAATTCTGTTCTCCCGGGGCTGATGAGCTCTTGCGGCCACCTCAGCATTTTGTAAGACACTGCATATGGTGGTAGCCGCCTCCCCCACCAAACCCTCAGAAACCAGATCTGAGGAAAATCACACCAGTGTTGTGCAAAACAAACATCAGAAGAACACAATGCCTAGCTTTGAAACAAATGCCTTGCACACAGTAATTCCTGTACATAACAGCATGTTTGCTAGAAAGCACAACCCTGGCCATTGTACAACTTCGCTAAATGCCGTTCTCACTCTGTGTCCCTATATGTGATGGTGGCAGTGGCAGTGGCAGCTCAGGAGGTGGCCCCACTCCACCCACCCAATGTGCAGACACTTCTTCAGCATGAGTCCTATGGTGAGAGTCCTGGCTTTATTTGTTTGTTTGTTTGTTTTTGTAGAATCCAGGCAAAAGATGAGCAGGACCCTAACCAGGGGCCATCTGCAGCATCCAAGAATAGCCAGGATGGTTAAGGCCTAAATCCTGGAGTTAAGACAAAAGATGCCCTTGCCCCGGTCCAAAGTCCACTCTGGTGCAGAGAGGAAAGGCCCAGCTGAGTCACCAAGGGCTCTTCTGCCTCGATGGTGCTTCACTGCTGGGATGCGAGAGGTGCACAGGAAGTCAGATCTCCAATGGCTTCAGGGTTTGGGATGTAGAAGGTTTCAATGAGGACTCCCCAATTGCCCCCATACCACAACTGCTTAGCTTTGCAATGTTCCTTCTTTAATCTGTTGGATAAAAAGGTTTCTCTCATCTTCTGGAGTCCGCCCATTCTGAGCCCGGACAATACACGTGGGCCGATGAAGGTTGAGCATGTATATCAAATGCTGCTTCTCATTCTTGAGCTCCTCGATCTGGGCCTTCAGTTCGGCATTCACGCTCTCCAGCTTCTCCGACTCCTGGGGGGCAAGCAAGAGAATTATTAGGAGTGCGGCCAAGGTTCCAGTGAAGAGGAAGGTGGCTTGGGGTGGCGGTGGTCACAGTCATCGGGGTTCATCGAGGTGGGAATGGTCTGCAGAGGGAGTGCTGTGGGCTCCCTGGTACAGCGTCCCCACAAAGCTGGGACAGCAGCATTAGGTCTGGGAGAATCCAGCCCCCAGAGAAGCCTTTGAACTTGGAGGCTTCTTCAGAGATGCCCTTGAGTTTCCGCTCAAGGTTGAGGGAGGGCTGTGGCTCCCGTGGTAATGACACTGCAGTAGAGCCAATGGCTCAGAGATCTCCTTTGTATGAGTCCAACAGCCCATGTGTAGCTCTCCTGGACCCACATGGGCCTTGAGGGCTGGGAAGAAATGCAGACCCACGGTGCTTAGGCTTTTGAGAGTCACTGGTTTCATTGAGAAAAATGTACATGGCAACACATACAGTGTCTCGATTTTCATCGCCTCCCCGAAGCAATCAACAGACTCCTTGGGGGCCTGTGGGACCTGGGCGAAGACTCTGCCCTGGCCTGTCCACACTCGGGGGACAGGACACAGCCTGGAAGGACAGGGCCGTGGCCCACCCCTCCTGCCCTGAGATGCCATTCCCTCCCGTGCTTTTCCCTTCAGGAAGGGGAGCCGACTGAACACAGCCAGGAGCTCAGACTATTGGATGAGCCAAGAAGGGCAGCAGAGTTAAGAACACACAAGAACTCAAAAAAAAAAAAAAAAAAAAGTATAACCACTGCTTTCGGATTAAGGAAATAACTTGTTTGAAGAGATTAATTAAAGGCTTTTCATTCTGAGCCAGTTGAGAGCTGGCAGCTTCCTTTTCTCGTTAAAACGGGTGAATGAAGCTTCTTTAACTGGGCTGATGTATCCTGCAGCCTGGAAGCTGCTGGACGTGTATGGACGGGCCAGGGCTGCTGGGAACCTGGGCACCAGACAGCCTGCGGCTTCCAGTGCACACACCTGCTTCTCATACATCCAGCGTCACCTTCGTTGTGCTGATAGTTTGTTACCTCCTCATCTATCAAGTGACCTTTCTGCTACAGCTACACGTCCTTCTCGAGAAAACACTCCTGGGTAGGGGGCTTTTTGACTCCCTTTGTGACAGCAGCATGAGGCTGGTGGGGGGCAGGCATGAGCAAGAGGAGGGGGCGAGGTGGGGAGGACTCACCTTCTGCAGGCACTCTGTCTTCTCCTTCTTCTTGTTGCGGCACTTGGCAGCTGCAATCTTATTTCTTTCCCGCCGCCTCTTTTTCCTTTCGTCTTCTTCCGGGGCTACCTTTACGAGTGAAAGGACCACACACGTCATGGGAGGCAAGAGATCAAGACATGCAACCCACCTTGAATACACCGCCTTTCACTGCCAGCACAGAGGGAACCAGGGCAGCCCCAGCGCTAAGGGCCTCGGCATGAAACCTCTCCACACGCACACGCTTGCGAACAGATAATGAAAACCAAGGAACCGTTCGTTCAAGTTACGCGGGCAATATTAAGAAATAAAACTCAGCTTGTTCAAAAATGCATTGGGATTTTGAAATGAGTTGTATATTCAAACTGATAACTACTGGATGAAAACTGTAATCATTTAGAGCAGGAAATGGATTCTGTTTGGTCAATACGTCCTTTCCCCTAGATCTAGGCATGGCTTCGGGAATATCACCTGGCCACCCTCTCCCTCCTGCCTTTTCTTTGACTTGACCCCCATTCACCTCTATCTTCACCCAGAGCATTAAAGCACCTCCTTCATGAATTCACAAGAAGCTCATGGAGCTCCCGGAAAAGAGGAACCCAGGAGCATCGCCCAAACAAAGCGGCATTATCAGCCCATGGCTTGGTACCACCTGTGGGTGGTAAACATGAACCAACCATTGATTCATCCAGCAAATAAATATTGACCTCTTCCTCTGTGCCCCACTCGGAGTCTGCCATGAGGGGCCCTCAAAGAATAAAACCCTGTCCTGCTTCAGGATCTGGTCCTCTATGGAAGTTGGCTCTGACCCTGACTTTGTCTCAGGACTGATGGGAAGCCCACAAAGTCGGCCACTGGGCTTTGCTTAGAGGCTGGAGGCCGACTAGGATGAAGCACCCACGGTGGGCTAAGCAGGTGATGGCCTAGGCTGCTAATGTCAGACCTTGTCTTGTCACTTGTCACAGCTCCCGACAGCAGGAGAGGGTGTGGGAGCCACACCTCAAACGGAAGAAATCCTGGGACCCAATGATCACCGCAGATCCGTCTTATTAGAAGTCCTTTGGATTAGACGACACGGCCTTGGCTCTGCACTGAAGGCCAGAGATTTAGAGAAACAAAGCCCCAGGGGAAAGCAAGGCAAGAGGCAGTTTCGCCTTTTACATCCTGGATCCCAGAGCCATACCGGCAGACATTTGGGTTGAAACAAAACTGGGTTGAATCCCAGCTTCACCACCTATTAGCTGTGAGACTTTGGGCATATTGCAATACTCTTGTGACCCTCAGTTTCCTCACTTGTAAGATGGGATCAATAATCTTAGCTACCTAATAGGGTGGTGAGGAGGGTCAAATCAGTTAGATTAGTTATATACACATAATATTAATTAGGGGAGCCTGGGTGGCTCAGTTGGTTGCGCGTCCAACTTCTGCTCAGGTCATGACCTCACGGTTCGTAGTTTCGAGCCCTGAGTCAGGCTCTGTGCTGGCAGCTCAGAGCCTGGGGGCCTGCTTCAAATTCTGTGTCTCCCTCTCTCTGCCCCTCCCCAGCTCATGCTCTTTCTCAAAAATAAATAAACATTAAAACAATTTTTTTCATTAAAATTAAAATGCTTTGCATAATGTTTAGTCAGTGCTGTGTAAGCTTCAGTTACTGTCATTATTAACCTCACCATCAATATCTTCATCTAGAACTCAGCAACTGTCGTATTTCCTATGCAACCCTACGGACATTTTTGGAGAAGTGGGAGAGGATTCAGGGTTTTCTCAAATGAGGAAGTACTTGAAAGTAGAGCAAATCTCAGAGTCATACACTGTCAGAGATGGAAAAGGCTTTCAGAAATGATTTAGTTCAATTCTCTCACTGTATTGATGTGGAAATGAGGCACAGAGTGGCCAGCAGCAATGTGTCCAGAGAAGCCCAGGAATCACTAGCTCATGGCTACCAGACCCATAGGCTACAAAGCCTGGGTGTAAACCCAGGCTTTTGGCTCCTCATACTGTGTCCTCTCCTGGACATACGGCCTCATTCCATCTTGTTGCCTCCCCAGAGGTGACGGGGATCTGGGGGAACAGGCTCACTCTGCCTACGTACAACAGGATGCTTATGGGTTTCACAGGCTTGGCATCTATTTTAAGAAGAGAATTATAGCAACCAAGGGGACCTGAATATTCAACTAGGTCAGCTGGTGCATTCTCTTCCCAGTAGGAAAACCTACTTGTTAAATTGACCTAAGATCAGAAGGTGACTTGGTAAACACAGAATCAGTGGATGAGTTGGGTGGCTTTAAGGAATATTTCCACGGAGCAGGAAATATTCTGTCCTCTGCACTGGACATCTCCTGCTTCTTCCTCTGAAGAACCCTCCAAATAGCCTTCCAAAATGCTTTTCTTGCTTTTCTTTCTTCTATGGGGATCTTACTACTTTCCATTCCATCCTGTTATCTCAAGATATTTAATTACAGAATTAAAAAAAATTCCTCGTGTGTCTCAGGGCTCCCCTTGTGCTGCCCAGGATTGAACAAGGCAATGATGGCCTCCAGAGGTTAACTGAGGCCCAACAATGCCTCTAATGATGCCTTGTGGATGCAGCATCATATGGTAGCCCCCGCTGCCCGTCACGGAATGCTGACTAACAGCCGGACTCTTAACAAACGCGGTCTCATTTAACCCTTACATCAATCTTATGCAAGAGTCATTATTACCCCCACCTCCTTTTATAGAATCATGAAGATTCATAACAATTTTCCTTTTAAACTCAGTTCCTTTTTGGCCATGTTCCACTACCCCTTAACCAAAGACAGTGATCGGGCCGATTAAGCAAGCTTGATACACTCCCATCTTTTATCCATGAGGGAAAGGCCTGCAAAATAGCCAAGACCTCAGGTCCTTGGGCCACCACAGCATCGCCAGCAGCCACCTGTTAGACTCCTCGCCATGTCTGTTACTCCAGGTGTCTTCTAAAAGGTTGCTCAAGGGGGAATTCAGAGACAGAGGTGGCCTTGGAGCCGGGCTGTGAGCATCAACACAGCGCGGGGCATGCTGGCCAGTCCTGGCTCCACAGTCTGGCCGGCTGGGTCCTGGTGGTGATGAGCACAGTCACTGCCCTCTGTGCAGTCCCCAGCCTGGAGCATGCCTGGCACAGTGGGGGTATGATGAATAAGCATCGAAAGCAGAGGCACCTCGAGAAGAACCTACCTCAGTTTTCGTGACTGCCATCTCCAGGGGTCTGCCGCTGACAGTGACCGACTCCAGTGCAGAGGACATCCGGTGACAGAGGTGCTTGTTCTGGATGGCGAACCTCAGCTCTTCCTTGACAAAGGGTGTCAGGTTAGCAAAATCCTCAAACACCAGTGACCCAGGAGGGGACAGGCAGGGGACGATGGCAGAGGCACTGACTTCCGAGGCAGAGACCTGGCCTGGGTGTTGAAGCATCATTTTGCTGAAAGAAATATTGAAACCCAAGCTACTTCAGGGATTTAGGGGCATGGGATCAAGTCTCCCCACACCTGCGGCCTCCAACACCAGGGCCGCACCCCCAGAGGAAAGTCCCGTAAGCCCTCAGGCTTCTGTTTTGTTTTCATTTCATGCCGTCCTCGTCTTGAGTAAAACAGGTTCTTAAAATACACAGCTCAGTGATGTGGATAAATGCCTAATTGAAATTTATAAGGGGTGGCATTTCAGACTATTCTGAATTCACAAAGATATTAGTTTTGGCTGGTGTGCATATATGCAAATGCAGCCTCAAACAGTCCTGAAAGAGGAAGAGCATTGAAAGAAAAAAAAAAAAAATCAGTGAGACTTTTATGTAACCCCATTTTCAGTCTCTGTTTCGAAAAGAAACTTGGAGGGTATCTGAAATCAAGTTGAATCAATCAATGAATAGAAGCGAAAGCAAAGACTAGGGGACCCTTGCATTTAGCAAATAAATCTCTGAAGCTTCTCCCTCCGGAAGTTGGATCCAAGCCAATGAGAATGAGGATGGTAACTATAGCTAGCAGGTGTGTTACTTCAGCCCAGTTTGGCAGGAGCTGGGGTTGGCGGGGGGGGGGGGGGGGGGGGGG
>NC_064813.1:29948928-30132759 GCF_023721935.1 Panthera uncia
GGGGGGGGGCACAGGGGGGCAGGATTCACGCCTCAAGGGACCAGTGGCCCCTTCTTAAGGTAAAGGCTGCTGAAGCAAAAGACCTCAGAGAAAAGAAAAGCAAGGATCTAAGCATTTGGACCTCTCCTGGGGGGTGTTGTTGAGCCCTGTGGCGGCTGGGAAAGCTGGGGCTGGGTGCCCAGGGGAACCTGGGACTGGCTCTGGCACTGAGGGACAGTGTGACCTAGGTTCTCTGAGCCTCAGTCTTCATCAGGCCAATGGCTGAGAGCTCCTGCAGTGTGGGGACTGAGTCTCCACTGTTCCTGTCCCCAGAGCCTCACCCAGCTCTGGGCACCAGCTGCTCCCAATGGCCACTGACCACCTCAGACTGCCCCACTGAATACAAGAAATGGGGAAGGAGCGGTCTAATCAAAGGGTCTCTGAGGTCTCATCTACCTCTCTCATTCTATAGCCCAGGGAACCCAAAGGGACAGTGCAAGGAAAGTGAAGGGTAGAAACAGTAATAGTTCCATGGTTCCAATTTGGAATGGTCCCCCATAAATCTCTTCCTGCCATATACTCCCTCCAGCAGCGGCCTTCCCCTGCCCCCCCATCCTTGCAGTCGGTTCTTCAGGTATAATGAATGTGTATAATGAATGACAGTCTAGGCAGACTGTCCCCTGGAGCATTCTTCTCAATCTGGGGACCTGCCGTCATTAGCCCGGTCTAGCAGACAGGAAGCCCTTTGGTAAGTCGCTAACATTTAATGAGTGCCACCCTCACACCAGAACCCTTCTGTGCATTATCTCCCTTAACCCTCATGAGAATCCAGTGAGCTGGGTCCCAGCCCTATTTCACAGATGAGGAAACTGAGGTTTAGACTAGCTAAATAACTTCCCCAAAGTCACAGAGTTAGTATGAGGCAGCATCAGGACTCAGAACTAAGTTTGACTCCAGAACTTATGCCCTGAATTTATAGTATGTAAAATATTATTCTACACTGAAAAAAACAAACAAAACCCACAAAGAAAAAACAGTGCAAATCCTTCTTGGGGAGCGGGGGCAGGCATGGGGTGGTTGGGGGTCCTAGAACTGAAACAGTGGGGAGGAGACTAAGCAAAGAACCATGGGGAAAATATGAACTCTGTGCAATGAACTGCTGATCTTTCTGTGCCAGCGTGCACACTCTGGCTGCTACCTGCATTTCAGGAGTCGTAGTACGTGGGTCTTTTATCCACAAAACTCCTAGACTGGGGACTGATGATCAAGATCTGAGGTCCACTTACTCAGGTATCATTACACCTCCCAGTGCCTGCTTTTTCCTCTGTAAAAGAAGGCCAGTAACAATCACCTTGTTTTTCCAGACTTGTGCAAGGAGTTTGAGGAAATAATACACGAACACGTCCTGGAAAGCATAAAGGCAGCTGGGAGGTATATTCTTACCGGGCCTCCCAGGGATCCCTCCAACCCAGGCCTGGCTCTGTGACAGACGCTCTGTGGGGTCTCAGTGGGAGGGTGGCTGGTCACTCTCTGTGATCTCAGACACTTCTGAATAGATCACCCTGACCTATAACTAACTCCCCCTTAAGATCTTAAGTACACGGATGGAAAAAAGAATTCCAGGCCTACGAATGCCACTGCTGACTATTCAAAGAAATCCAGGAAATGTATGTAATTCTCTTCCCAAAGCCCCGGGTCATAAGCCAGAACTGATGTTCCTCTATCACTGTAATCGAATAATCTTAGGACACTGGGAGGATACTTCTCTGGCAGGTGATAAACTCTGAAAAACTGGCCTTCTAAAGCCAGAGGCTTAAGATTCTCCCAGGCATTCATGTTTTCCCTCCCTTAACCAACTTTATTAAAAACTCAGTAGTTCAGGGATGGAATTCAGAGCTACCACTGGGCTGGCCTTTGTTTGGAGGACTGGATGGTTCTCCTCTACATGGGCAGTTTGAATTCCACTGAGGTTGAGTGTAGTTCTGTCTCACCACCCGGCTAAGTTTATTAATGGGCTCTCAGGGCTCGGGGTCTGCTGTTTGGGACTGTTTTTTCCTCCTTAGTGTAAAGTCAGCAGTCCCGATGAAAGAAACTGAAGAATGTCTGTGGTATGGAATGTTTTTATGAAAAGCATTAGGTGGGCTTACTTGGGGATGGAAACAGGCTGTAAAAATGCTAAAAAGCCTTTCTGAAAGTAAGGCAGTTATATCTGTAGAGATTTGAACTTTCTCTGCATTCTGCTACAGCTTAATTTCTGGAGATACTTTCTGGTGACTCCTTTCCTCCTTCTCTTAAGGTCTGATCAAGCCCAGACTCAGGCTTGTGTCCCTACAAGGAAAATGAAGTTAAATCTTCAGACAATTTTTCTGAAAGTCGAGACCTGCCAACATTCCCCCCTCACTGCAGACAAAAAAATATGTTTGGGGATTTTCTGAGTTGACTTTCTACGCTGATGTTAAAATTGTCCACACTTGCTACAAAGAACCTGCATTTTGCTTTTGCTTCATTATCTCCAATCAGAAACCATGTCATATCTTTGGTAGTTTCATCATTTTCAAGAAAGTGAAACTTTACTCGTGTTTCTTTAACTGGAAATTTAACTCTCAGATTATATTTCCTAGTAGCTACAACTACATTGAATTTCACTTTTAATTTTCATCTCTTCACACTAAATGCTGCTCTTAAGACATCTTACTTACGGTATAGGAAGCCGATGCTGGTCTTTCACTAACTTTCTATCTTGGTCTTTCTCCCAGCCTCCCTAAAAATCATCGATGTAAGGCTGGAGCTTCAGGAACAGGCCTATCACTACCATTCACAAGCTGAGCACCCACTGACAAGCCACTCAAGGTTTCTGGGCCTCAGTCTCCTTATCCGTAAAATGAGACCAAAACCCCCTGCCCCCACTCCTCACAGGGCAGTTAAGACGATTATATAAATGGCACGAAAGTGGATTTATACCCGAACTGAGGAGCCATTGTTACTGTGATTCCACTTTCCCCATTTCAGAGGGAACTCAAAATGTTGTTGTCAATGCAAGTTAGCCCTATCGATCAGGAATGCGCTAGAACCCTAATGAAATTTAGGTCATTCACAGCTTCTTTTACACCTTGATTGACCCAGGGCTCCCAACACACCAGGTCAGTTCTACCCCACTATTTATTTGCTGGCAAAACCTTGTCTCCACTGCTCTTACACACTTGAGAAATAACCAGTTCTCAAGTATGGAACCATCTCTGGTTTCTGTGGTCTCCTGCCTATGCACTTCCTCCTCCCCGAGCCGGGTAACACTTGGAGCCATTGACCCTGTTCCATGCCCAGCCAATTTGCAACGAGAGGAAATCACGGGCTCTAGATAATGGGATAAAACGCCCAATATTAGAGTCACCTAGGTCACATCTTCATTTTGCAATTGAGTAAAAGGAGACCCTGGAAGGTAGTGACTTGCACAAGGGCCGTAAAGCTGGTGAGTGGCCCACCCGTGGCCAAACTGTTGGCCACTCACCCACTGCTCATTTTCCTTTATCACCAACAGAGATTCAACCCCAAAAGGACCAACCAGTAGGGCAAATGGAGAATAGAGTCATTGGCCAGGTAGATGAGGGGTCAGTGGTCTTAGTAACCTGGTATCCACCACAGAAGAGGCTTTGACAGGACTGAGGCAGGCAGGGAGTACAAAAGAAAGAGAACAATGGAGAGACAGGGCCAAAAGAGAGACAGAGAGGGGTGGGGTTCAGACAGGAAGAATGGGAAGGCTCCAACTGTTGCCACAGGTGCTGTGGGCTACATCTTATCCACACTGTCAGCCTGGAGAGCGACCTGTCACATTGTCTCTGAAGCCATGCAGACAATACAATTACAAACCCCTCTGCCACTTCAAGCTTTGTCCAGAACATCCTCAAGGCAAGAGTCTGTATGTTGCAGCGTTATTCTACGCTAAATACTAAACATAAAACGAAAGGACAGTAAGAACAATTTCTCCTTCATTTAAAGTCCGGGAAGCCCCCAACAGAGGGGACTGTCACCCACACTGAAATACGTGCATTGGGAGGCCACCCAGATTTTCTAGCACTCATTTTCTTTTTTCTGGCTCCATCAGGGGTTTGGCCATGCCTTTATTTGTAAGAAGCGTATGTGATCTAGGTAATAAAATTAGGGAAAAGAAAATGGTTAGGAGGAAAGAAAGTAGGTGAAATGAAAATGGAGAGGAGAACCAATTCAATGGAAAGAAAGGAAGGGAAGACATGCCCATGGATAAGTCCCCTCCCCCTCATTGCCACCGAAGCTGGTCTCAGAAACACCCCCCCCCCACCCCCCGGCAAATCATCCAAGTCTCCTCACCGGCCCCCTTTCTTTCAGTTATACCACTGGAATCTGGAGAAGTTCTGCCAGAGAGAACAGAACCTCAGTGGTTATCTGGTCAACCACCACTTGGTGCTTGTAAACAGAGGGAGGGGCCCACTTCTCCCAGCTGGGGATACTGAGGCTCAAAGACACGAGGCGCAGTGTAAGCGCTCAGAGTCCTGACCACCAGGCTACAAAGGCGTGCTCTCAATTATCTGACGGGGCTCCGCACCCTCGCTTCCTCCGAGGTGGGTCTCCACGGGCGAAAA
This sequence comes from Panthera uncia, assembly GCF_023721935.1. Taxonomy (NCBI): domain Eukaryota; kingdom Metazoa; phylum Chordata; class Mammalia; order Carnivora; family Felidae; genus Panthera; species Panthera uncia. The sequence continues at coordinate 29,953,521 of NC_064813.1, forward strand.
GCAGAGAAATCCGCGGGCCCGCCGGAGGAAGAGTCACAGATAGGGAAAGCGTGTGAGAGAGCTTTGGGACAGGAAGTCTCAGGCCCAGGGGCTGGACGCTCGCTTGTGCCGGGAGCCCTCTCCGCCTTCCGCCCCGGGACAGCAACCCGAGCGCTCGCCACCTCTAAACTTGTCGCAACTAACTTTCGCTCCCGGCTCCGGCGCGGTCCCGCGGCCCGGCGCTCCAGGGAGCGCAGGGCGACCCCCAGCGGCCGCGCCCGGCACCCAGGCTCGCCGGTCCCTTTCCCATTCATTCGCTCCGGCCCCTGGGGCAGCCCTTCCGCCGGCACCCGGCCTCGGTGCCTCTCGGCGGGCCCCGGGAAGGCTGCACTCGGGAGCGGCGGTGCCCGGCTCGGAGCTTAGGCTGAGCGGGGGCCAGCGAGGCGGAGAGCCTTGGCCACCCCCCGCGCACCCACCTCCCCACGCCCGCTCCGGGAGAGGTAAGCAAGCGCCGAGGGCCAAGAGGAGCAGTGCCCCGGAGCCGGTGGAGGAACCGGAGCCCGACGTCTCCGTCGCCGGGAACCTTTCGCGCCCCAAGTCAAAAGAGAAAGTTCTTTGCGAGAAACTTTCCGAAGCGCTGTGGAGCAGCCTCGGCTGGCAGAAGTTCGGCCAGAGTTCCTTCGCAGCCGGAGGCTGGGCGCGCGGGTCGGGGGGCGGGCGCAGGGGTCGCGGGACTGGTCACTAGAGGGGCGCCGAGGGAATGAAAGCAAGCCACCCTCGCCGCGCTCACTCACTCGGCTCCAGCGCTCACCTCCGGTCTCCACTCGGGGCGGCCAGGGTCCAGAGGGCGGGCAGGGTCGGGGCGGGGTCTGGCTGTCTGTCTGCGGGGCGGGCGGGCGAGCCCCGAGGACTCACGGCCGGCGCGCGGGCTGGCGGGTCGGCTCGGGTTCGGGCGGCGGCGCCGGGAGAGCGCTGTGCACTGCGCGCCTCCCTGCGTGCGACTGTGGCTCGGCGACCGTTGCATCACCCCTTTTATAGCCCTCCAGCTGGCGGTGTGCCCGTTTACTCCGGGTTACCAGTCCCAGGCTGACGTAATGCTATTAATAGCTTCCCCCGAGAACCAGCCGAACTAGGCTGGGCAGGGAGAGGGATGGAGGAGGGGCCAAAGCGGGGAGGGAAGGGGGGCACTGGTGATGCAAGCTCGGGGAGGAGCCCGCAGGGCCGCGCTCTCCCGGCCTCGCGCGCTCGGACACACACCCGCCCGCCCTCTCTCTCCATATCAGGACCGGAGCCGTCCGGGCTGGCCGCCAGATGTGCGTACTCGCCGCTGCGTGTTCCAGGCATGAGCCAATGGTGCCCAAGCCAGCGGCATGACTCCACTGCGCTGGCATCTCTCCCTCCGCTAAGTTGGGGGATGGGGGGAGATGGAGGGGCGGGGCCTGGCCGCAGCCCAGACTAGGTGAGGCTGGGAAGCGGGCACGACCTTTCTCTAAAATGCGTGGTCATTTTCTGGAGGCTCTGGAAAATACCCCTTCCCCCGCCAAAAGATCCTTCTCAAATGGAGGGCAGGGTAGTGTCAGAAGTGGTAGTCGCCGCTGTGGGAGAGGTGCCCAAGGGACCCCTACCGTGAGCCCCCACCGTTACCCGCCGGGGGTGACCGCCACGGCAGGGCCCGCGAGAAGTCTGCCCGTTAACCCAGTCGCGGAGGGCAGCGCTCAGCGGGCACTGTGCGCCCGCAGCCCCGGCGCACCCCGCACGAGCGCACATGTGGAACCGCCTCCCGGCCGGTGGAGAACCCGTCTCCCGGGCCAGGGCCAGGACGGAGCGGAGTGGGTTTTTGTTTTTTTTTTTTTTTAAACAACCACAAAGAGTTTGAAATTGACAGTTTCTCAGCGAAACGAACACAGCATGGAACGATAAGAGAGCTGTAACATCAGAGGCAACAGGCGCTAAGAGTGGGGCTGAAACCGCGCGGCCAGGGCTAGGAGGAAAGAGAAGGTGCTTTGATCTACGCGAGCCGGGGGGGGGGGGGGTCGCCTCCCTCTTAGGCTACGTTTAGGGAAAACCCATCTTCGTCTTTCACGTGTTTTTCTGCGCCGAGAGCGGAATTGGCTGGGACAGGACCGCCGGGACTGGGGACGCACTGACCGTAGCCGAAACGAAGTCTCGTAAAAGAAATCCCTTCTACCCTCAAGCCCAGTTGTCGGGAAAGGGTGGGTCCTATGGCCTCAGATTAGAGCTGGGGCTTCAGCAGAACTGGACGTGAACCTTAAAAACAATTTCCGCCTTCCTATTCCCCGACCCCAACTGTCTCAGCTTCGAGAGTGGCAGAACCAGAGACCTTCTCAACTGCCCAAGGACGAATATATGTGGACGCGCATGTGGCCGGCGAAGTTTCGAACTTGCCTGGCAGGGGGGGACCCGCGTACGCGCGTGGGGGGTGGGGGCACGGTCAGGGGCAGAAGCCTCTGCTTCCACCTGCCTCTTGGGAGAGAGGTGATCAAAGATCATGCTTTGGTAACTTGAGGTAAGAATTTGAAGGGTCTTGGAACCTGGGCCTCGCCGTCAGCCCCCCCCCCCGCACCTGCTCCCCTAAAGCAGTTACAGTTGGCAGTGATGGAGGGGTCTCCCCCACCTCCCCCCACTCCCCCACGCCCGCTTACACACATAACAGTCCTGCACCCCCGGAGAAGATCTGTCCGTCTCCGCAGACCCTCTGATTGCCCAGCCGCCTGAGGCAGAGACCCTCAGAGCTGCAGGTCAAACTGCAGGTCCCCCCACACCCGGGTTCCTCTCCCCCCAAGCCCAAACCTCAGCCAACACACCCTCGCCAAAATTCCGGGCAGCCAAGACAACGCCCGAGGCCAGCCTCGGAAGTTCCCCCCGCCCCCAGCCGGTCTGAGAGCCCAGGGGTTCCACGCAGGATCCTGGAGGATGTAGCCCTGTACCTGACCCGGTTTCCAGCTACGTCGCGCGGGAAGCACGGGGCGGTTGTTGTTGCTTTACTTTTCGCCCAGGTAACGGCTCTCCCGGCCCCACCCTCCACCCCCACGCCCACACTCCCTCACCGCCAGCCCCACACCCCCACACTCCACCCTCCTGCAGGTAAACCCCGGGCGTGTCGGCACAACCCCTAGAACGCTGCAAGACCAGAAGGAAGAACGCTTGTAAATTTAAATGAAAATTATTTGGGATTTTCTACGTATCTATATACTACTTACCTATTGCCCTGGAATAAATTGCACCATTATAAAGTGAAACAGGAAAATGGAGGGTGTCAGGTGAAACTCCCCCGTCCTCTTTTTTTTTTTTTTTTCTCTTCGTGAGATGCCTACAGAAATCTTTAACCAGTTTGCATTTTAATGCACCCCAGCCAGATTTGTGTTTTAATCCTGTCCTTGCGGGGAAATTCAATTTAGGGCGTAGGGTAAACACAGCCAGCCCAGCTTCTTGGTCCTTGCGAGAGAAGGGTAATTATGACTGAGAAGTCCACAGCTCCTCGTCATTTATTTTTATTTTTATTATCATCGTGCCTTGCGTTCCTTTTATTGGTCTTGTTTCATTCAAATAATTCTTGGTTTTGAATCTCCAAGTCACCCTGGATGGAAAATGCTGTCAGCTGGTCACCGGAGCGTGAGCCTGGCGTTCTCTGCCTCGCTCTCCCACTGAAACTCTAAAAGTGATAAGAATCTTGATAGTGGAGTAAATCCACCCCGTGAATGAAACGCTTATCCAAGGAAAACAAAAACTACTTCTGCCTGGCTCCCAGCCCCCAGCCCCCAGGAGAACTGTGAAATGCCTGCCGTTGGAGGGGGGGACTGGGAGAGAGCCGGGCAAGGGAAGAGAGCCCCAAGGTGTGTGCCCCTGGAGGAGTGATCAATATCTCAGTCCTGTGTGTCCTCACCATACCCTGACTTCAGTTAACTCCACCGATTTCTAGCGTGTACAGCCTGTACCATCCAGAAGAGGAACAAGAAAAGCTCCCCGGACCAAAACGCTTCTCTACACAAAGGCAAAGAATGCCTCTCCCCCTGAGAAGGAAGCCCGACTGGGGTTATTGGGGGGGGGGGGGGAAAGGGGGGGGGGGGGGGGGGAGGGTGTTACTCCTCCATGGAAGGGGGTTAAGCAGAGACTTGACTATTGCTGAACTTCCCCCCTGGAGAACAGTGGAGGGAATCCACATTCAGACCAGCCTTAGTATGTTTTGCTGAGTGAGATAAGAATTGGAAACTTCATGCTGGGGCATGTGCAAAAGGAAGGGGAAAAAGTTAAAACGGGAGGGGACGGAACTAGGCAGCTAAAAACAGCCCACACGTGGCAACAGAATCTAAACACCCAAACATCGCAGGGAGCCAAAAGAAAAAAAAAAAAAGTTCAAGGGATATTTAAAGGTTTTAGCAGTGTCTTAGTCCAGGGAACAGTCCCTTCCCACTCCCCTCCCCACATTATTCTTTTTCAACCCCCAAGATTGTATCTGCTTACAGAGCTCTGGGTAAGTTCAGCACAAAATCGGCCAAGCAGCAAGGCACGTGCGCTTCTTTGCCACAGAAAGGGAGTGGAATGGATTTTCTTCTCTACTCTGCTTTCCAAAGCCCACACTTCCTATAAAGTCCGTTAGAATGTGGGGGTTACTATTTAAGGTTCTCCAAAATGGGCCTCCTCAGGAAAGAGGGGAAACACAGCATCGTGGGCTCTGAAGCGTGGAAGGTGAGACTTGGATGCTGTAGTTGGCACTCAGCAACTGTGTTAACTTGGAGGAGTCATTTCCCTCTCTGGGCTGAGCTGGAAAATGGCAGCAGTAACAGCAGCTAACACATAAACTTGTTGGGAGGCTTCACTGAGGATGGGGCACACAGCCAGTCCTTGGTAGTGGTCTCATTACTTATGAATCAAGAAGGGGTTTCTGGGGGAAACCCCTGAATCTCTGCCAGAGCCCATCTGTCCCTTTAGTCGGTAGCAACAGTGGTGGACAAAGTGGAGCTATATCCAGAAATGATCATCTTCAAGGGAGCAGGGATAAGACTCCATACAGAAAACGAGAGGGGATCCCCGTTCTCCACACACCCAGCTCTGGTACATACCTCCACTTTCCTCAGCACAGTGTGGACCAGTGCTTTAAGCTCCCAGTGAGTGGTCCAGTGCTAAGTGCCCCAGGCTGGGAGTGGGAGGTTTGGGTTTTGGTCTCTTTCTGTCTTTGGTATTCTTTTTTTTTTTTTTTTTAATTTCTTAAAAACATATTCATTTTTGTGAGACAGAGACAGAGCGCGAGTGGGGGAGGAGCAGAGAGAGCGGGAGGCACAGAATCCAAAGCAGGCTCCAAGTTCTGAGCTGTCAGTACAGAGCCCGACGCGGGGTGGAACCCACGAACTGTGAGATCATGACCTGAGCCGAAGGCGGACGCTTAACCGACTGAACCACCCAGGCGCCCCTGCCTTTGGTATTCTTGACCAAGGTACTCCCTCTCTCTAAGGCCCCATCTTCTCTGAAGTGAAGGGCCCCGGGCTGAGCTCTGAGGGTCTTGAATGGACACCTGCAAAGCCACCCTGCAAGCCCTGACAACCCACCCTAAGAGCTGGAGGGAGAGAAGCAAGAAGAAGGCATTGAGTAGCACAAGGACAGACGCATTTCACTAATCACGGTTCTCTCTAAAAACTAGAGTTGAGAAATGTTGCCCAACTTGATTCTCAAACACAGCCTGTGGTCCTGACAACTGATCTTTCTCTCTCTTTCTCAACATTTCCAAGGAGTTTTACTGATGGACTTCGTGCCTTGCTAGAAAGGAGGGAGTATGAGGGCACCCTAGGTGGGGATTGCATCTTTGGGGACCTTCTTGTAAGTAGTCTATCTTCTACTGCCATAGACACCCGCCTTGGACCTTGTGACCAAAGCCCAGGTAGCAACTATTCCCATTCAGGAGTGGGGACCCTAGAGCTCTGGGTGTCCAAAATGAAGTCCCAGCTTCTAGGTGCTAGCAGGACTCAGGAGACCTGGGACCCACTCAGAGGTTTCCTTCCAGCCAACTGAGTGACTCAGTGCAGGTCATGAACACTTCACCTGTGTTGCAGTCTATAAAACAGGATTATTTAACATGGACTCCCCCAAAGGTTTGCTGTAAGAATCAATGAGGTCACAGATGTGAGAGTGACTTGAAAATGATGAAAAGATTCATACTTTTAAAGACTCCTTGGGGGAGCTCTTATACATTATATATACACATACATACATATGTATGTATATACATAGATATAGATATAGATATAGATAGATATACATATATATATATATATATATATATATATAGAGAGAGAGAGAGAGAGAGAGAGAGAGAGACCTATATAAACATATGGGAAATGGGCAAGAGAAAAAAAGTACCCATAGTCTCAAACACTATTTTGACGTTTCCCTCTAGTTTTTCCTCACACATGATTTTTAAGAGCATAGTTGTGATTGAGATTGCATGCAACTTTGAAATTTGTTCTTTTACTTATTACTGTGAATTGTATGTGGTATTTATTACAATAATTTTTTCTTCGCAAAAATAAGATGTTCATTCTATTGTGAAATGTAGCATACATATAGGTGATTATATAGAACGTGTATGCCCATTTTAATAATAAAACAAACATCAAGAACCTACCACACAAGAGGCACTTGGCTGGGTGAGTCGGTAAAGCGTGCAACTCTTGATCTCAGGGGTGTAAGTTCGAGCCCCATGTTGGGTGTAGACATTACTTAAAAATAAAATCTTAAAAAACCACACAAGTCAAGAAGTAGACCACCACCTCAAGTACTGAGAAGCCCCCATGTGACCACTCCAGATCACATCTGCCTCTCTCTACTGCCCAGAGGGAAGGACTATCCTGACTTTTATTACCATAATTTTCCATGGCCATGGACGTAGAATGTTTTACTTCGTCATTTTCCTACTTTTAGCCTCTAGGGTGTTGCCAATATTTTTGCTAGAGTGCTATTCCAGATTTAAATCTTTATTATGGGGAAGGGGGCATCAAATTCCATCACTGCCCCTGTTGTTTAAATGGAGTTCAGGAAGGGGTCTTGATTTCTACCTTCAGGGGCTACACAGGGCATGGTGCAAGCTGGAAGGACCCCCGGTAATTATGACTACCTGCGCAGTTTCCTTGCTGCTGAACATCCAAACAAACAAATCCTGCAGGTACTTTATCCCATGGAAGCATCTGCTTTAATCCTCCTGCTCTTTACCTACCCATCCCCCTTTATTTTCTGTTTGTCTCTCTTAGAACAGAAAAGCCAGTCTGCAGCACGGGTGGGTGGTACAGAGGCAGACCAGCAGGAACGATGCTTCTGCCTGTGCCTTCTGGGAGAGATCTTGCTGGAGTGTCTGTCTTAATAAGTGCTTTATTATTTTATATTAAACAAATATGCATATGTTGAATTTAAATAAAAGTCACACAAGAATTTTTAAGGAAGGGAGAAGATATCAAATACATTTGGGGCTTGGGATGGACCATGGAAAGTTATATTCCAAAAGACTGGGGGTGGGGGAAGAGGTTAGTACCCTCTAATCAGCCTTTTTAAAGAGCAAGAGTGTAAGTGAGGGGCAGAGAGAGAGACGGAGAGAGAGAATCCCAAGATGGGCAAGAGAGAGAGGGAGAGAGTGCGGAGCCTGGTGAGGGGCTTCAGCTTGCCCGATGTGGGGCTCGAAGTCACGAACCATGAGATCATGACCTGAGCTGAAGTCAGATGCTTAACCAACTGAGCCACCCACAGCCACCCACTTGACTTAAAAAAAAAAAAAAAAAAAAAAGATTATTTATTTAGAGAGAGAGCGAGAGAGAGAGCACAAGCGGGGCAGGGGCAGGGGCAGAAGGAGAGAGAGAATCCCAAGCAGGCTCCACACTGTCCGTGCAGAGCCCGATGTGGGCTCAAACTCACCAACCATGAGATTATGCCCTGAGCTGAAATCAAGAGTCAGATGCTTAATCGACGGAGCCACCCAGGCACCCCTCTCTTCTGCCTTGAAGTATAAAATAACTTCAGCAAATGCTGTTATGTAGCACTCATTGTGTTCCAGACCGCAGGCTCAGCCCTTTACATATACTTACTGCTTTTAATCCTCATAGCAGCCCTATAATGTAAGTACTGTGAACCGCTCCATATTATAGATGAGGAAACTGAGGCACAGAGAGGATAAATAATTGCTCAAGTCTGGTTGCTTACCCTCAACACCTACTGCCTCTCAACAACTGTTCATGGGAAATCTTGGGAAATTCTGATGTGCTTGAGTGTCCTCATTTAATGGTGGGGAAATGGAGCTAAAAGAGGAAAAGTGGCTCTACGTGGTCTCAGGACCATAAATTCTTACACTGTGGGGTTCCTGGGTGGCTCAGTCAGTTAAGCGTCTGACTTCAGTTCAGGTCGTGATCTCACAGTCCGTGAGTTCGAGCCCGGTGTCGGGCTCTGTGCTGACAGCTCAGAGCCTGGAGCCTGCTTCGGATTCTGGATCTCCCTCTCTCTCTGCCCCTCCCCTGCTCACATGCTCTCTCTCTCTCTCTCTCTCTCTCTCTCTCTCAAAAATAAAAACATTACAAAAATTTTAATGAAATAAATTCTTACACTGAAAGGAACCTTAGCAGACAGACTTCTGAGCTCCGTTCATGCCCTATTTGCCAAGATTGGGGCCAAGATGAAGAGTGCGGATTTTAGAGCAGTAGACGCCATTTCAGGGGCATCCCGTGCTAGTGGGGGCCATGCATAGCATCCCTGAAGCTGAAGAGGTGAGCAGCAGAGAGGCAGGAACCACAGATGGCAGAGAAGAACCATGGACAGGCACTCAGAACTGGGTTCAAATCTCTATACTCTGCCATCTCCTATTTGGCTTTGGGCGGGTCCTGAAACCTCAGTTTCTCCTGTGAAATGAGGATAATATCAACTTTACAAAGTGATACTGAGGATTAAAGAACAATGCACCGTCCAGGCTTCCATCGAGTGGGTATCCAATAAATGTTACTTTTTTTCCTTTCTCTTGCCTTACCCCTGACACTAACAAGTCACAAAGAACTCTGATGCATAGGAAATGTCTAGACTCCAAAGGAAATTTCTATCTCTCAGGTGACTTACTGACTGATTTTAAAACAGATTAAAAAAAAAAATCAGTTTGGGGCACCTAGGTGGCTCAGTCGGTTATACATCTGACTTTGACAGGTCATGATCTCGTGGCTCATGGGTTCAAGACCCACGTCGGGCTCTGTGCTGACAGCTCAGAGCCTGGAGCCTGCTTCAGATTCTGTCTCCCTCTCTCTCTGCCCCTTCCCCACGCTCTCTCTGTCTCTCTCAAAAATAAATAAACATTAAAACAATTTTTTTAAATCAGTCTGAGGCCAGGTCATATTTAGTAATTACTATTTACTGAGCACATACTACATGCCAGACACAATGGTAAGCACTTTTAAAAATACCTAGTATCTTATTTCACCCTTATAATAAATAACCCCATGAGGTAGGTGTTATTATTTCAGTTTTACAGATGAGGAAACCAAAGCTCAGAAATGTTAAGAAAGTTGCTCATAGGTACTTGATTCAAACACTAACTTATTTGAAAACTTCTATTAAGCTGTACTGTACCGTCCTCCAAATCTTTTTTTAAATTGTTTTAAATGTTTATTTTTGAGAGAGAGAGAGAGAGAGAGAGAGAGAGAGAGAGAGAGAGCGCATGAGTGGGGGAGGGGCAGAGAGAGAGGGAGACACAGAATGAGAAGCAGGCTCCAGGCTCTGAGCTGTCAGCACAGAGCCCGACACAGGGTTCGAACTCACAAACTGTGAAATCGTGATCTGAGCTGAAGTCGGTTGCTCAACCGACTAAGCCACCCAAGTGCCCCCAGTCCTCCAAATCTTGAGAGCTTTACACATGTGCTTATTTTTTTTTATTTTTTATTTTTTTTTTTAACTTTGCCTCCCTTGTTGAAAATGGGCAACCTTCCTTTATCAAAGTCTTGGTGAATGCATGGAACCTTCTAGAGTTGACCTTACCCAAAGTCCCAGAAGATCTCACTTGACAAATTCCACATCCCTGTGCCCTCTGTGATACTATCCCGTCTGCCAAATTTGCAATTATTCCATAATTTGCTTTAACCACAAACATAAGCCTTGCTATTGACTGAGTAAACTGAGTAGGGCTTTTTGGACTTTTATTCTGTTTCCCAAAATATGATGAACTGAAATCATCTGATGATGAACTTGTACTTGAAACTGGAGTGGCTGAGGGCAGAGTGAGTCACTCTGGTGAGTTTATACCTATCAGTCGGTTCTTCAAACGTGTCCTATTGCCAGATCCTGCTCTCAGCAGTATGTGTAGACAGATCGGGGCTACAAGGGCAATATAAGAGCATTCCTTGCCCTTGAAGAGTTTTAAATCTTGTTTAGGTGGCAAATGACCGTGCATGAAACCGTAGCCAGCAATAGCAGGTGCCATATATATGTTACTGTATATACATTATTCCACAAACATTTATTGTGCATCTAGTATGTGCTAGGTGGGGAGCTACAGATAGATACACAGTGGCGCTTCCCTGCCCTGCAAGTGCTCACAGCACGTGGGGAGACAGACTTTGGCAACAGGTGGTTACAGGCTCATATAATAAGGGCTAAAGTGGGGCAGGATGTCTCTGCTCAGGAGAGCTGGCGAAGGCTGATGGATGAAGTGACGTTCGAGCTGGATGTTGAAGGCTGAGCATTTTCTGGGCAGAAAAGGAGGAAGGCATTCCAGGCACAAAGAGAAGCAAATGCAGAGGCTCTGGGTGCCAGGAAGATGGGGGCTGTGCCCGGCTCATCCTTATGTTGGTTCCCGGCTCCTTGCACCGGTCCAGGCACATGCTGGCCCCACCATAAGTGTGCACGCAGTGAATGAAAATATAGAATTGTGAAAACCTGTAGTGTATCTGGAGAATGGTGAGGTAGCTGCCGTGCAGGAGTGTGTGGGAGGGGAGGGGGAGTTGGGGAGGAGGCAGGGAGAACAATTGTAATAGGTCTGGGAGGTTGTGATGATCAGTTTGGATTGTGTCCCAAGGACCAAGGGGAGGGGTGGGTAACAGGGTATTTCGGCCGCCGATGGACACGAGCACATGTTGTTGAGGAAGACCGCTGGGGCGGGGCGGAGGGCAGACTGGATGAAAGAGGAGGATGCTGGTGGAGGTGTCAGGAAGCGGCGACACTGGTCACGTGACACCCTCGAAGGCCACATGAGCTGGGAAGGTGGTGGTGTCCTCACCCTCATGTGTTGTGTGTTCAAAATAAAAGCGATTTGGGGCGCCTGGGTGGCTCAGTCGGTTAACCGTCCACCTTCGGCTCCGGTCACGATCTCACAGCTCATGAGTTCGAGCCCCGCGTAGGGCTCTGCACTGGCCGCTCAGAGTCTGGAGCCTGCTTGGGACTCTGGGTCTCCCTCTCTCTCTGCCCCTCCCCCGCTCACCCTCTGGCTCTGTCTCTCAAAAATAAATAAACGTTAAAAAATTTTTTTTCAAAATACAACTGGTTCACAAAACATAATGCTGTAAGTAAAATAGATCTTTTCATTGCAAAACACAAGATGCTTTCGTTAAAGCTCAGCTTCTCACATTTTGGGGGCTACGTGGAGCAGTGGTGCCTGAGATGAGGTGGGGTCAGTGAGGTGAACAGGAGAGGATGATCTGGAGAAACTTCCAGGCAGCCGCCTTTGGCCAGCTTGGTGTCAGGACAGAGAGGGGAGGAGTCCCGTGTCTCAGCTGTTATAGAGTGGAGAGTTGGGAAGGGCTGGGGAGGGAACTGATTGGTATTGTAGGGACTAGGGGCGGGGAAGAGGCTAGTGGGTTCATTTGGGGACAGTTTTTAGCAGTAGGATGTCTAAGAAGGGAGGACCCTGGCACCAGCATGTTGGGGACATTAAAGTGACAGAAAGACTGGGTGGGGGTGGGGGAGAGAAGGAGGAAGGGTAGCCAGGCTGGGCCCTAGGGCTCAATGTAGGGGTTCACGTAGCCTATTCTGGGTTATTGGCAGCTTACTGTTCATTTCCCAGTACCCAGCAAATCTGCCCCCACTGCATCCACAGCTTCCATCTGTGTTTCCCCCCAGACTTTTGCCAGTGATATTGACACTAACTCAACAATAAGAAAATAAACAACCCAATTTTAAAAATGGGAGAAAGACCCTAGCAGACACCTCACCAAAGAAGCTATACAGATAGCAAATAAGTATACGGAAAGATGTTCCGTATCCTATGTCATCAGAGAGATGCAAATTAAAACAACAAGAAGGTACAACTACACAGCTATTAGAATGGCTCAAACCCAGAACACTGACAACACCAAATGCTGGTGAAGATGTGGGTCAACAGCAACCCTCGTTCATTCCTGGTGGAAATACAAAATGGCACAGCCACTTTGGAAGATAGCTTGGTGGTTTCTAATAAAACTAAACATACTCTTACCGTATAATCTGGCAATCACACTCCTTGGTATTTATCCTTATAAGTTGAAAACGTGCCCACATAAAAACCTGCCCATGGATGTTTATAGCATATTCATAGCTGCCAAAACTTGGAAGTGACCAAGATGTCCTTCAGTGGGCGAATGGAGAAGTCCACGGTGATACACGCAGACAACAGACTATTATTCAGCAGTAAAAAGAAGTAAGCTATCAAATCCTGAAAAGACATGAAGGCCCTTACATACATATTACTAAGAGAAAGAAGCCAATCTGAAATGAGTACACACTGTATGATTCTAACTATATGACATTCCGGGAATGGCAAAACCATGGAGACAGTATAAAGATCAGTAGTGGGTAGGGGTTGGGTGTGTGTGTGTGTGTGTGTGTGTGTGTGTGTGTGTGTGTGTAGGAAGTGGGGAGAATGGATAGACAGAGGATTTTCAGGGCAGTGAAAATACTGTACACAATACTATAATGAAGGATACATGTTACTATACATTTGTCCAAATCCAAAGAAATGTACGACACCAAGAGTGAACCCTAATGTAAACCATGGACCTTGGGTGATTATGATGTGTCAGTGTGAATTCCTCACTTATAACCAATGTACCACTCTGATGGGGAATGCAGATTATGGGCGAGGCTGTGCATATGTGGGGCTGAGGGGAGTATGGGAAATTTGTGTACCTTCCTCTCCACTTTCTTGTGAACCTAAAATTGCTAAAACTAAGTCTAGGTTTCTGATGAAGTGGTTAATTAGCAGTGGAGTGGCCACCAAGGAACCAGAAGTCGGTGATCCTCAGCCACGCATAATTGATAATTGACAAAATAGGTGCTCATTTAAGTAAGAGTCTATTTTTTTCTATGCTATGCCCCTATTTACAAAGAGCTTATAACTTAAAGAATGCTATGAGAATGTAAATTTTAAAAAGCGAGATGCATCCATTGTAAATACAGAACAATCACAACTCAATAAAAACCATAAATAAATAATAAAATACATGAATAGAGAAAAAAAGAATAAATTGCCATAAAATATTGAAAGTGCTTTATCTGGGTTGGTGGGTGCTTTTTTTTTTCCTTCTTCTTCATATATACCTGAATTTTTAAGCTTTCCTTTAATGGAGTCAAATTCATTCTTAAAAGATGAAAGCATAAATTTTATATTATAATGAAGGTAAAAGTTGGTATCGTACTGTGCCTTTCAAAGGGTATAGTTTCCTGCTTTTTTCCAGTCCTGCTGCTGAAGAATATTAAGGACTGAGATTCCATCCAAATCAAATCCTGGCTTAATTAAGTGTATCAAGCACTTATGAATCTCTACCATGTGCCAGGCACTGAGATGGGATACAGGAAAAAATCCAATAGTTCTAAGGTGGGAAATGGAATGACTAATCAACTCTAATAAGCTCAAATCGTTTTTTCCCTGCTAACCCTAGCATTGACTGACACAAACAAAACAGAAAGAAATCCAAAGGGTACTCGTCTCAAATTGAGAACATTGGGTAAGTGGAAATGACATCGATGTGGGGCTCAGGTCCTGGTTCTGTGCTATCGGAATAGCCTTGGGTCCTCTTCTGAGAGTCAGATTCCTTCTGTATTGATCAGGGAATCTGTGCTGGGGTGCCCAGGTGGCTCAGTCGGTTAAGCGTCTGACTCTTGATTTCAGCTCAGGTCATGATCTCAGGGTTTGTGGGATTGAGCCCTGTGTCAGGCTCCGTGCTGACAGCATGGAGTCTGCTTGGGCTTCTCTCTCCCTCTCTCTCTGCCTCTCCCCAGTGCTCTTGCTCTCTCTCTTAAAATAGAAAAATAAACATTAAAAAAAAATTTGAATTACATAAATGGGAGCTTCTAGTATTATAAATAAATTCTGAACTTCCTTACAGTTCTTCAATCCTATAATTTTAGGCTCTGTGTCTACAGTCAATAATGACGGTGAAGGTGATTGTGAAGGGGAAGTTACACTTTAAGAGCCCCTTTTCTCCTGCTATCATTCTCCATTGACCACAGATTCTATAGAAGAGACACATACTTGGTCGCAAAGAAGTGAGTCACCAAGGAAGCCTCATGTTGTCTCTGTCTGCCTTGTACACACCTGCCTGGACATATCATCTCCTTCCCTCAATTGCTAGCACATAGTCTCTGTGTTCTTTTTTTTTTTTTTTTTTTAAGGCACATTCTATTTATTTTTGTATTTTTTAAATGTTTATTTTTGAGAGAGAGAGAGTGAGAGAGAGTGAGCGGGGGAGGGGCACAGAGAGGGAGACACAGAATCCAAAGCAGGTTCCAGACTCTGAGCTGTCGGCACAGAGCCTGACACAAGGCTCCAACCGTGAGCTGGGAGATCATGACCCGAGCCAAAGTCTTAACCGGCTTAACCGACTGAGCCACCCAGGTGCCCCAGTCTCTGTGTTCTGATCTGAAAAGTGTACACAGCCACATAGGATTACTGTGAGGAATAAATGTATTCACTGATTCATTAACTGTTTATTGAGTGCCTGCTACAAGTCAGGTGTTGTTCAAGTGCTAGGAAGACAAGAATGAACAAGGCAGACAAAGGCTCTACACTCAGCACTTAGCAAACACCTGAACATCACTTTCTCCTCTTATGTTTCATTTAACTTGAAATAAGCCTGTGGCAGAAACTCAAAAAATATTCTCAATTCAGAGGACCAGTGTTGTCTCTGTAGCATTTTTTTTTTTTAAAGCTGACTTATTTATTTTGAGAGAGAGAGAGAGAGCACAAGCATGAGTGGGGGGAGGGCAGAGAGAGGGAGAGACAAAGGCTCAAGCAGGTTCTGAGTTGTTAGCACAGAGCCCGACGTGGGACTCGACCTCGCAAACCATGAGATCATGACGTGAGCCAAAATCAAGAACCGGACTCTTAACTGACTGAGCCACCCAGGTAGCTCTTCAGCATTTTTAAAAAATAATTTGGGAGCAAAATATTGGCCATTACCAGCTCATCAGCCCTGTGTGGAGAGAAGCTGTCATCTCCCTTTCATGTTAGCCTTGAGAAGGGAACACTGTACTTTCCTTGTCACACATAAAGCCTTCCTTTTAACTTTCAGGTTCCCCACAGCACACTTCTCCATGGGTTTTCTAACATGCCCTGACATGTAGCACCAAAGGAAACACAAAATGAAAATGAAACAGTGTTCCACCTGAGTCACCGTCTGTGTTTCTTCTTTATCACCAAAGCAATGAACTCCCACACAATTGAGGCTTGTTCTATTTAGGTTTTAGAACGTCATCTTTGTAATTAAAGCACACTATTATTGTTATAAACAGTCGGAAAACACGTTCTTAGAAACATCTCCCTGATTCATAAATATTTGGATGGTGAAGTCACAGAGGTGGAATGCAAACCTTGTTAACATGCTGATGATAAAGATCAGTAGACGCTAATATTACTTGCCGAAGAGTTAGCCTTAGTCTGCGATAGACAGGCAAGGAGGGAAACGGGGCTGTGTTAGTTTTTAAGGGTCATTTGGAAAATACAGGTTTACAAAAGAAATACATTTTCTAGTGTAATTTACTTGACTTGTCTTTGCTAATTCATTCAAGAAATATTCTTTGAGCTCCAGCCTCCTGGCTTGACACACCAGGTCCCTCCCTGCCCCTGTCTCTCCGCTCAGCTGGGGCCACCCCTGCACTTCAAGCCCCAGCCACTTGAGACGCTAATGGGTTCGGTTTCTCCTTGAACCTCTTGCGTTGCTACCTTGTTGCCCGTGCTAATCCCTCTGCCTGGAATTTCCTCCTGCTCCCTTCTACCTCTTAGCCCTCCCCACTTGGAAAATGGCTATTTGATCTTTGAAAATTCAATTCCAAAGTCACCTCTTTGTGTATGCAATGTAATGGTAGTCACATCCAGGATAAGTTTGTGATTTGTAATTTAAGTGAAAATGGAGATCCCCTTGTTCTCAAATTATAAAGAATTTCAAGCTGGTGACAGCGGAGCATTCACCAAGTGCAGGACCTGTTAAGAGTGGGACTGTACAGGCCAAAAGCTCATGAAGCCAGCCCTGGTTACACCTTTTCTGCGTTCTCATAAATTTTAGTCAATATTGTTGTTTCTTGGCCGTTCAGTATCCATCCACTCCAATTCAAGTAACGGTCTACCAGTTTTCCTTTGGGAAAGCCGTTCATTCCCCTCACATTCCTGGTCCACGTGCATCTGGGTGACCAGGCAGAGCAAACTGTGCTAGGGGCCGCAGCCACCGGTTCAAGAACGGGTCAATCAGAGCCCATAAGCTGCTGGGAGCTCTTGGTTGGGGCTCACTGATTTTCCTGCTGGACTCGAACGTGGGGACTCTGGCGCCAGGGGATGCTGAGGTGGTCACCCGGAGCCAGAGATGAGGGGCGGAGCCAAGAAGGGGGCGGTATCAAGGTTGGCCTACAGCCACATTTACCACAGTGTCTCCAGTCACGTGCGCCAGTAGATTCCCCCTTTTTGTTGATGCCCTTTGAACTGGGTATTTTGACACTTGCAAACAAGAGTCTTAGGGCATACGTATCTATTTGCTTCTTATACACACATTTTTGCATATGTGTTCCTCCCCCCAACCCCCCCCCCAACCCCCCCCCCCCCCCCCCCCCCACTATGACCTCATCAGGAGCAAGCAGCTTATTTTTCTCATCTTACATCCCTGGTGCTTGGGAGAGTATTAAAATATGCTTTCATTTTTAAATTGTTTTTTAAATTTTTTTTTCAACATTTTATTTATTGTTGAGAGACAGAGACAGAGCACAAACGGGGGAGGGGCAGAGAGAGGGAGACACAGAATCTGAAGCAGTTTTCAGGCTCTGAGCTGTCAGCCCAGAGCCCCATGCGGGGCTCTCCAGGCTCCAACCCGCTAACCGTGAGATCATGACCTGAGCTGATGTCAGACACTTAACCAACTGAGCCACCCAGGCGCCCCAATATCCTTTCATTTTTTAAATAAACACAATGGTTGTGATAGTAGATGTTCTGTAGAACAACAGTTGACGACCTGATTTTTGTTGTGAAATTGAACTGTCTTGTGAAATGGAGGTGTCAGTGAGCCCCTGCCACGCTTCTTTTTGGTTCCATACATGCTAAGTCCAGGTGACCAGGCAATACATAGATTGATAGGTTGATATTGGCAATACTTGCTTCTTTCTCCTGAGGTAGGGGCCTGTGAAGGGCCCAATAGCTTTAGCCCAAAGCACATTCACGCCTATTGGCTGCATGCATCTCATACAACCCTTGAAGGGGATCAGGCAGGGAGAGTTATCCCTGTTTTACAGACTGGAAGTTGAGAGAAGAGTCTGAACAGTTTGGTCAAGAACCAGGGCAATGCTGTCCAATACGATAGCTACCCACCAACATGGCCATTGAGCGCTTGAGTGTGGCTAGTCCGAGTTAAGACGTGTTGTAAGTATAACCTAGCCACTGGATTTCAGAGACTTAATACACAAAAAAGACTGTGAAATAGCACATTCATAATTTTTCCATTCATTGCATGTTAAAACGATATTTTGAGTACTTTGGATTAAATAAAATATATTATTAACATGTATGTCACTTGTTTACTTTTACTAATATGGTTACTAGAAAATTGAAAGTTGTGTGTGCAGCTCGCATTTGTGCCTCGTATTTTATTTCTATTGGATAGCTGATCTAGCGTCCAGCATCCTGGCGTGAGCTCTGTTTCTATCTATAGACTCGAGCTCTCCTCTTCCCTGCTGCCACCCTCACCTCAGGTCCTTCTGCCCCACTGTCTCTGCTCTGTCCTCTCCCTCCTTCTTGCTCCCTCCTCCCTAATAAGGCAGAGTGTGTGAGAGGTAGACTGACTTTTTAGGTCTGGCACCTGTTGGCCTCTGCGAATTTATAAGGGCACGAAATAGGTATGTCAACTCTGAACTCTGGAAAATTGTCAGGGCCTGTTTGGTTCAGACTCTCTGAATATTTACTTTTTAAAAAACACCTCATCTGTATTTAACTGCAAAAGAAAAATAACAAATCCAAGCTGGGAAGTTTCGATAAAACATATTCCAGTCCTTGCCAATCTTCTGTTAAATTCACGAAGCATGGAGGCTACCTGGGATGTGTCTTAGCCTCATGCATCATGTCCCCAGACCCCGTCTGCAAGGTTTGCTGGCCAGCTGTCCTTCAGCCTCCCCAAGCCCCAAACTTAGAGGAAACAGAATTCAGTTCCTAAACTGGACAGAAGGCAGACTTACTCTCTATGAAACGTTTAGCCTTTAGAACAAGCATTCAAGTGTGGCTCTGAGTGTGTTCCCATTTGTAGGGAACTCAAGGACTAACTGGAAATAGAGAGCTGTCTTGGATGAAACCTGAGAGCTCAGGAATTCTAGGAGATCAGCATCAGAGATTGAGTAGGGGCAGTGGGAAGTTTTGAGGGTCTGTGGAACGATAGAAGACAGTTGTAGGGCTGAGCACAGTGACTGATACAAATATACACAGAGAGAGATACAGACATATACGCACGCTTAAGATTACTTGCAAAGACTTAGGAACACTTAAAATGCCATATTATCAATGCACGGATCAGGCTGGCAGCGCTTAAACCCACTGATCTGTCTTAATATCCCTAAAAGGGAGACCCCCAGACACCAGGGACTTCTCTTGCTGTGATGTAATAGGATTATTGCTGTGATTATGACTTACAAAGTACTTATCAGTATTAAAGAAGGAATGGCATTCTAATACATGTTACAGCACAGGATGAACCTTGAAGACGTTATGCTAAGCGAAATAAGCCAGACACAAAAGGACAAGTGTTAGACAATTCCGCTTATCTGAGGTATCTGGTATAGGTACATTCACAGGGGCAAACGGTACAATTGAAGTTACCAGGGGCTATGGTAAAGGGAGAACGGAGATCTAGTGTTGAATGGGTACAGAGGTTCAGTTCAGGATGATGATAATGTTCTGGACATGGACGGTGGTGATGGTTGCATAACAGCGTGAATGTACTGAATCCCACTGAATTACACTCTTAAAATGGAAAAATGGTAAATTTTTTGTTAGGTATACTTTACCGCAAGTTTTTAAAAGTAGGTATCTGTTAGAGATCTATCCCAAGAAGCGTGCTTTCCTTTAAAATACTCCTGTCTCCCTCTCCAATAAAAAGAGGTGTGGAAGGATAGAGAAAATAAGATTGGCAAAATATCCACCATTGTCAACACTGGGGTATGGGTATCTGAGGGTTTGTATGTGCATGTTTAAAGATTTCCGTAATTAAAAAAGTTTTAACATTAAAGTTTAATGCTTGAGTCTCAGGGGTAAATGAATTCCGGGAAGACCTGTTGGCAAATGTAACTGAGCCCAGCCAGTTGGAAGGGCACGCGTGATGGACCGGGGACAGGGTGATGAAGAGCCTCTTTTACTGCATTCCCCGTGACTAATCCCAACACCACCCGAGTGTAAAGAGTGCTTGCTTTTTCAAAACGACATCCCTCCGTTACAACATTTTCCTGACCTCTGCCCTTGCTGCAACACCTAATGTCGTTCTCAACCAGTTCGATGAGCTTCTGGATTATATTTTCCCTGCAGGTATAAGCCAAGATACAGATTTTTCTCACAATAAGGTCCTGGGGACAATCATTGAGTAGAGTTAAAGAACATCTGTTGAGAAACAGGATTGAGCTGTATTGAGTTCCAGGCTGCTGGAAGCCTCGGGAGAGGTCCTGTCTGCTAAGGGGCTTGAGGAGGCTGCCATGGGGGGGCTCCTTTAAAGAAGGTGGATCTTGAAGTCATTGCCTTAAGACAGGAGAAAAAAGCATTCCAGGCAGAGGAATCGGGATATGCAAAGGCACGGGAGTACAAAGGAGTGTCTCCTGGTGTAGGGACATGGAATGGAAGAAGAGGCTGGAAAAACTAGCTGGGGTCAAATTGTGGATGCTTTTATATGTCTCACAATGAATTTCGTTCTTTCAACAAATTGAGAGCCTACTAAGGGGCACGTTCTTTGCAAAGATGGACGCTGCCCCTTCCTCCGCTGACTACAAAGCTTGACCAAGAGGAGAGATGATGAAGGGAAATGCACAATCTAGGACACCTCGCTATGGAGCCAGAAGGTATTTGAATCTAATCCTCCTTTAAACCCAGCTTTGCAGAAATGGGTGAGACCAGGGCAAGGAAGAGAGACCTGCTTAGGTAATATGAGAAGATTCCAGTTGATAAATTGGGCTTGGTACAAGGAACCAGGTGCATCATAAAGAAATATTTTCCACTTCTGTGCAGTCTCTCCTCATTATCTAAGTGGTGGGCTCATTTACCTTGTGGCCAACATTAAGAGCAATGAAAATACATTATCTCCTCCCCTAATGTTGCCCGTATCCAATGCTAACTTCGTAAGTCTCTCAATAAGGGACCCATTAAGTTTATGTTACCATTTAAAGAAGTGCCTGGAAACTGTGCAATTTTTGAAGGAATAATAATACAGATTGCCATTGCAAATTGGACACCTGTACCATGGCTTATGTGTTCACACTGAATTCAACTTTTTTTTTTTTTTTTTAAAGTAGACTTTATACCCAGCATAAGGTCCAAGGCAGGGCTTGAACTCATGACCCTGAGATCAAGACCTGAGCTGAAATCAAGAGTCAGACACTCAATGGAGCCACCCAGGCGCCCCTGAATTCAACTTTTAAAAATGTGTGAATTTCCCTCTTTTACATTTGAAAAATTGAAGTAATATATACACAGAATTTTTAAAAATCCAATCATTCGAGAGAAAACCAACACTGCTCACCCCATACTCACATCACTTTCCAGAGACCCCTGCTTTCGTCTGCCTCCTTAAAAAAAATTTTTTTTTTTAATATTCAGATTGGTTTTGGGGCACCTGGGTGGCTCCGTCGATTAAACACCTGAGTTTTGATTTCAGCTCTGGTCATGATCTCATGGTTTGTGGGATCAAGCCCCATATCTGGCTCTGTGCTGACAGTGAGAAGCCTGCTTAGGGTTCTCTCTCTCCCTCTCTCTGCCCCACCCCTACTCTGTCTGTCAATCTCTCTCTCTCTCTCTCTCTCTCTCTCAAAATAAATAAATAAACTTAAAAAAATACTCAGATTGTTTTTAAAAGCAATTTCTTGGTCGGTTTAAGACAGGGTCTCTTGACTCACCTCCATTAAATATGAGGATTTAGCTTCCTACCTCCTTGCCCCCAGCTCTCTGATTTATAATTTAGCTTTTCTATTGGTTCCCTCTGTACATGTATATGACATACTTAGCCCTCCTTTTCTTCTCCTATCTATGCAGCCCGTGTTGACTCCCCACTATGTTAGCTGAGGATATTAACGCAGTTCCCTTCTGTCTGTCTCTCCCCTCTACTTTCCATTATCTGCTATTTATACCCTTACTTTTACATCAAGAATGAAACATCTACAATCAGCTTTGTCACCTTAGTTAAGTCTTCCTTGCTTTGTGGGAGGTTTGATTTCTAGAGTAGAAAGCGAACAGACAGGGTCTGCATTATTAAGACCATGTAAATTTGGATTACTGTGATGCTAGGACCACCTTTCCTTCTCTGCCAGGTCAAGGTCACTGCCTCTTTGCCACTTAAAGGAGAACACGCCTAGTGGATTCTCTCTTATGCTCACAGTGATGCTTGGCTTCCAATTGGGACAATCATTTGCTTTTCAAAATAAAACCATGCCTACATAGTCACAGAAAAAAAAAAATCATGTACCTGTATTGCCTATATTTTTGAAAGGAAAATTATTGACCAAATATGAAGACAACTAAACTGTGGCATTATTTTGAGCATTTGATGGGGGGATTACGAGGATGGTGGAGGAAGAGAGCTAAATCCAAAATGTTCAAAGTAAAAAGTCAATAGACAATGTCCAAAATGCAAAACTCAGGAAATCAGCAAATATAGCACATTATTTATAAATATGGAGGAAAAAAACAGCTAAAAGAATGGTTAACAAGTGCCTTTGGGAAGTGGAAATCAAGGCTGGGGTCTCCTGGGCTGGGAGACGGTTGTAGTTTTCATCATAGAGCCTTGTAGAGTAGTTGGACTTTCTAACTTTATACACGTATTGCTCTGATACAAATTAAAATTAAATTTAAAAAGAGTAACTGTCCCTCTCATCCCACTCCCAAGATGATCTCTGCCCATCCAATCTAATAGCTGAAAGTGAGACATTAAAAAGAGAGAGGATTGGGGCTTTTTGTGTGGGGTGAGACTTGTGCCTCCCGGTGATTGCCCACAGGGCATGAGATGTGGTTCTTCACTGGAGGTCCTTGATGGTAGCAAGCCTAAGTCCCTTCTCTGACTTCCCTCTGGTTGAGTTGGGGGCGGGGGTTGCTGGCTGTAACATGCCTGGTTGGGGCTGTCTGTGACCAGAGTGGGAAGTGTGCTGAGCACCCCGAAATTCAGAATGTGCAGCCTCACTGAATCCCCTCGTTAACGTCCAAGTCCACACCCTGCCTGCATGCTTCATGTCCTGAGCCTCTCCAGTTTTCATTTCCCCTTAGAAGGAGCTTCTCAACGTGGGAGAAGAAGTCACCTGGCTAGGTGGGGGAGGGGGGGAGGAGGGAGGACAGCTACTTAGGGTCCCCCTCTTGATCTAGATTTATAAATCTCCCTCATTTCAGCCTCAGCCTTCACCCTGACCTCCTGCAGTTACTGCTGCCCCCAATGCTAAGCCTCGCAGGCACCTGTAGAGAGACCCCCCCCCCCACCAGCCCCTCTGGCAGGCACCTCACTTGGACTCTTCTGTTTTCCTACTTAATTGCACATGCCCCATCCCACCCATACTTTCATCTCTGCAATTCTGTTGACATCTCCTGTCTGCTGTTATCTATCCCCTTGTCCTTTCTCTCTTTATAAGTTAATATATTTTTTTATCCCTTTGCTGTTACTTCCGAGAGGCTTATGGGGAGAGAGAATGGAAATATACATGTGTTTTTGAATGAGTGAATGAATGAATGAATAATTGAATAGTTAATGCTTCATTTTGACTGAAGTTGCAACTGACTTTAAAACAGAAAGGCTGGGGGCACCTGGGTGGCTCACTCGGTTGAGCGTCCGACTCTTGGTTTTGGCTCAGGTCATGATCTCATGGTTCCTGAGTTCCAGCCCTGCATTGGGCTCTGTGCGGATAGTGCAGAGCCTGCTTGGGATTCTCTCTCTCCCCCTCTCTCTGCCCCTCCCCTGGTTGCGCTCTCTCTCTCAAAATAAATAAATAAACTTTAAAAAAAACACGCACGGAAGGGCTGGATTTTATTTACCATTTCCTGCTCTCTGTCGTGAGTTCGTATTTTGAGGTATTTCCTTTTTAGCGTGACTTTGTCCCTTTGGCCAATGACTGCTTCCCTGAGCCCAGCCGATGGGCTTCTAAATGTGTGGGCTGGTCACAAGAGGCCCAGGCCAGCGACTGTGGTATGTGTCATGGAACCCACCCCAGGGCAGCAACCCCAGCTTCTGCAAAAGTTCCATTGCAAGTCAGTTGTTTGGAATGCAGAACATATTTTCCTATGGAAACAATATAATAAGGGAAAATTTTCGTTCCTAGGCCAACTTTCAAGAGTCTGTTTAAAGCTCATAGATATGAATATTCTTTATTAACATACTCATCCTTCAAACTTATTGAATACCAATTATGTGTAATTTAAGCATTATACTATTATTACAGGATTCCATCAAACACAGTTTTTTTAAATACATCACTTTGCTCAATTTTTAGCTTCTATTGTTTTTAACTTCCAAATGGTCATCTCTTTTCCAAACATAACCCCTTCTTCTATCCTTCCCTTAACTCACCTGCCCACCTTAGAAAAACTCATGTGAGAGTCAGTGAAAAAGTTCATTTGTCAGAGACAGAAAGTTCCTGATGATGTCTGAAGGGAGAAGCACCCAGAGGGCTCCTCTGTCCAGTGAGGGGCCATCATAGGAAGTGAGGGGCCTGTCCAGTGAGGGGCCATCCTAGGAAGTCACTGGCCATGTTCTCCAGCACACCGCCGTGACTTGGGTCAAATTGGGAATTAGCTCTTTTTTTTCTTTTAATTTTTTTTTACATTTATTTATTTATTTTTGAGAGACAGACAGCACAAGAGGGGGATGGACAGAAGAGAAGGAGACACAGAATCCAAAGCAGGCTCCAGGCTCCGAGCTGTCAGCACAGAGCCGGACGCGGGGCTTGAACTCACAAACAGCAAGATCCTGAACGAGCAGAAGTCAGACGCTCAACCGACTGAGCCACCCACGCACCCCCCCCCCTTTTTTTAAATATTCATTTTTGAGACAGAGAGAGGCAGAGCATGAGCAGGGGAGGGGCAGAGAGAGAGAGGGAGACGCAGAATCTGAAGCAGATTCAAGGCTGTCAGCTGTCAGCGTGGAGCCTGACACGGGGCTCGAGCCCTTGAACCGCGAGATCATGACCTGAGCCGAAGTGGGATGCTTAACCGGTTGACTGAGCCACCCAGGCACCCCAGGACATTAGCTCTTTATCAATATCTTTGGGATTGCTAAGGCTGCAGCACTGACACAACCCAAAATCCACTTTTTAAGCCTTGACACCCATAAATATTGGCTGTTTTCTGCCTTCCCAGCGCAGCCCTTCATGTGCTTATTTTCTTGCACGCTGAGTTGCTTTGGGCTTGCCGAGAGCAATGCTCTCACTTACGAGGAGAGGGGACAACTACCTTGCAGTGGACATTTGAAACGCTTACCAAATTAAGTTCTTTGGCACTTTCTCCCAAGGTTATTCTGGGCAAGAGTATCATCCAAGATGGCAAATACATACTCATACAGCCGTTGGTTCGTTCATTAAACCGTAGTGAAGGCTTACTACGTGCCAGACACCATGCTGAGGGCTGAGGGTGCCTTCCTGGAGCTACCTCCACCCCATCCATGTGGCACTCTGAGCAGCAGAGAGGAAGAAAGTACCACAGCCCGAGAGGAGTGTTCCCTCTCACTGACCTTCCCCTTTCCCCAAATAGAGTTCTACCAGCTTGGAAGAGGAGGGAGAAGCAGGACAGGGAGAGATAGGGGAGCTAGCTGTATGGGTCTCCTTTTATTGACCGTCGAGCTCTGGGGTCAGAAGGTAAAAGAACCCCCATGGAAAATTGCAGAAGCTCAGAGCAGAGGAGACTTGTACCTCGCTTCCTGTAGGTCACTTCCCAGAGAAGCCTGTGTGTGTGACAGTAGAAGAGGTGTGGGTGAGGGAGGCGTCCAGGGTCCTGGGCTGGGGCAAGCCTCACAGTGTGGTGCGGAAAGAGTGGCCACCACCTCCCCTTCCCACAGACAGGACCCAGAATTGGTGAGAGAGGCCAGAGGCCCCAACATGTTTGGGAAAAGGAGGAGGCAGAGGGCTTTGGAGGCCACAGCAGGACCTGGGGCATTCAGGAACAAGCCAGGTAGGTGAGTATCAATGGCCAAAGGCTAAGAGGACTTGAGAAAGAGACTAAGGACAGAATGCTGAATCTGACTAAGCTGATAAACCTGAAGTGACTCCATGCTCATTAATGTGGCTGAGTTGATCTGAAAAGGATGAAATTATGTCTCCTGTGACAAAGAAATGGAAAATTACAAAATATAATTTATTACAGTTGACATGTATGTGACTTATAAAATTTGTTCCCGCTTCACAAATACATTTGAAAATTATACATCTTCATATGTTCTTTAGGGGAACATACAGGTGATGAAATAGAGGCTGAGAGGGAGGACTTATGTTGGATGGGGCTTGAGGGGGGCCCTTTAAACAGGTCTCTCTTTAAGCTGAAGCCTGAAGGGTGAGAAGGAGCCAGCCACCCCAAGAGTTTTAAGAGTGCTCTAGGCAGAGGGAATAGCACGAGCCAAGGTCCTGAGGCAGGAGAGGGCTGGGCTCTCAGAGGAACTGCAGGAAGTTCAGTATCACTGAGCGTAGTGAGCAAGGGAGGGAGCCCAGGTGAGCTTAGAGAGCTTGGAGACAGACAAGCAGATCGAGCAGGGCTTTGGGGTCCTTCAGTAATTAGCAACCCCTAAGCTGCCACATGCAGAAGTCCTTCTTCCACCCCTAACCCCCTGCCTTCATTAATAAACCCTCTTCTCTTCACACTGTGGTTTGCAGCTCTGTCTCACTACCAAGGCCCGTCTCCCTTACGCCTTTGGCGTCCTCAGCACCCCTCAGTACAGACCTTCCCTTGTAGGGTTTCTCTTCACCTCCTCCTCTTGGTATCTGGTGGGCTGGAAGGGTGCATGGTAGATGAGTAAGGGCTAACAAATGAGTAGATTTTTAGGCCTCCCTCCCCGGCACTGTCATGCAGTAGGCGTGGGTGGGGCCTGCACTCTGCATGGTTACCAAGCTCCCACAGGAATGTGATGCCACCTGCATCCAGGTGAGAAGCTCCAGGTGAAAGAGGCAGGTCATATTTAGGCAGGAGGGAGGAAGAGTCGGGCAGCTCAATTAAGAATTTTGACTCCAGGGTAGTGTGACAGTGAATTTTATCTCTCAGGTTAACTGGGGTCATGGGGTGGCCAGATATTTGGTCAAACATTATTCTGGGCGTTTGTAGATGAGTTTAGCTTTTAAATCAGTAGACTGAGTAAAGCAGATTGCCCTCCCTAACATGGGCCTTATCTAATCTGTTGAAGGCTTGAATAGAACAAAATAGAACAAAAGGGCTGACCTTTTTGACCCTTAAGAGAGAACTCCTCCTGCCTGTTTTTGAGCTGGGACATCATTTTCTTTCTTTCTTTCTTTCTTTCTTTCTTTCTTTCAAGTTTTTATTTATTTTGAGAGAGAGAGTGAGCAGGGGAGGGGCAGAGGAAGAAGGAGAGAGAGAAGCCCAAGCAGGCTCCACACCATCAGTGCGGGGCCCGATGTGGGGCTTGAACTGATGAACCATGAGATCATGACCTGAGCCCAACCCAAGAGTCAGATGCTTAACCGAGTGAGCCACCCAGGCACCCCGAGCTGGGACATCATTTTCTTCCTGCCTTCAGACTTGTTCTGAAACATTAGCTCTTCCTGGGTCTCAAGCCTGCCAGCCTTTTGACTGGAACTATACTACCAGTTTTCCTGGGTCCCTGGCTTGCTGACTACAAATCTTAGAACTTGCCAGCCTCCATAATCCTGTGAGCTGGTTCTTATTATCTATCTACCTATCATCTATCTATCTATCTATCTATCTATCATCTAATCTATCTATCCATCTAATCTCCTAGTGGTTCTGTTTCTCTGGAGAACCCTGACTAATATAGGTAGTGATAACTGTTTCTTTCTTCTTAGGATGCTCAAAACTTTATAGTATGGCAGGGAACGCTGTCCTGATGGTAAAGGTTGTTCATAAACATTGGTATAAGAAACAAGAAAGTGCTATGTGACATAGGTCTTTTTGGGAGACTTTAAAAAATAATTATGGCTACTATTTATAAATGCCCTCTGGTGATATTTTACCTCCTCTCCCTTGTAAATACTTATGTGATGTCTGACTCTCTTGTAAGTATAATCTCCACGAGGGCAGAGACATTCTCTGTTTTGGTCACCACCATATCTATGACAGAGAACCTAACACATGGTAGGTGCTCGGTAAATGCTTGGTTGAAGGAGTCAGTCAATCTATATCTAATCTTCCCTACAACACCCCATGGTAGGTACTGTGATTCCCAT
Source organism: Panthera uncia (assembly GCF_023721935.1). Taxonomy (NCBI): domain Eukaryota; kingdom Metazoa; phylum Chordata; class Mammalia; order Carnivora; family Felidae; genus Panthera; species Panthera uncia. The sequence continues at coordinate 29,981,538 of NC_064813.1, forward strand.
TTTTAAAAAAGGGAACCAGGGCGTCCGACTTCGGCTCAGGTCCTGATCTCACAACTTGTGAGTTCGAGCCCCGCGTCGGGCTCTGTGCTGACAGCTCGGAGCCTGGAGCCTGCTTCGGATTCTGTGTCTCCCCCTCTCCCTGCCCCTCCCTCACTCATACTCTGTCTCTCTCCTTCAAAAATAAACATTAAAAAAAAATTTTTTTAAAGCAAATCAGGGGTGCCTGGGTGGCTTAGTCAGTTGAGCGTGGGACTCTTAATTTCAGCTCAGGTCATGATCTCACGGTTTCGTGGGTTTGAGCCCCACGTTGGGCTTTGTGCTGTCAGTGCAGAGCTTGTGTAGGATTCTCTCTCTCTCCCTCTCTCTCTCTCTGCCCCTTCCTCACCCACGCTGTCTCTGTCTCTCTCAAATAAATAAATAAACTTTAAAAACCAAACCAAACCAAAGCTCAGCTTGAATGCTGTTGTTCTCTGATTACAACACCCCAACCCCCTTCCTTCCCTGTCTGCCCTGCCCCGGGTCCTGGGAGGCTGACCTGTACAGACATACAAAGTGGAGTCCTGGCCAAGGAAGGAGAGAGAGGTCAAGGTTCTAACCTCTGTTCCACGTGTGGTGCTGATACAGTGGCTGTGTTTCTTCAGGGCCATGGCTCCTGTCAGGTGGCCCCCTTTCCATGGCTCCAGCTTTCAACAGGATCTAATAAAATATTCCCTCCCCTTACCCTTCAGGCCTGCAGCGGTCATGGCTTCCTGCTCTTACCAGTTTCCTGGTACTTCACCATCCCTTGTTGCCAAAACCCTTTATATGCTGCCAAAGCCTCAGTTAATAGTCCCTTTATTCAACTCCCCTTAGTTGGGGTGCCTGGGTGGCTCAGTCGGTTACGTGACCAATTCTTAGTTTGAGCTCAGGTCATGATCTCACGGCTTCATGGGTTCAAGACCCACATCAGGCCCTGTGCTGACAGTGTGGATTCTCTCTCTCCCTTTTTCTCTGCCCCTCCCCTGTTCACTCGCTCTCTCTCTCTCTCGAAATAAGTAAATAAACTTAAAAAAGAAATTTTAACTCTCCTCAGTTAAATCACTCGTGTGTGCCATCATTTTCCTGCTGGGATCCTGACTGATAAAGAGAAATTAGGTAACAACACCATACGGCTAAAAGGTGGTAGAGGCAGAATTCAAACCCAGGTATTTTTGTTATACATTTTGTTACACATCACGACGTCCACTCTCACAAATTGGCTAAGAATGAACCTACCCCATGAAGTCCTATAATTTCTTCTAGAACATTCTACAACTCTAGCATGCTTTATCACCTCCCTCCTTCCAGAGAGGAAAATTGGTAAAATGGAAATTGGGCTTGGCCTTCTGTAGCCCCAGACATCTCAACTTGAATCCAGACTATGCTGCTAGTTATGTGTCTCTGAGCAAATGGCTTGACCTCTCTGAGCCTCTGTCTCCTGGTTGAAAAGTGGAACCATGCTACAGCAGGTGGGAATGAGGAGTAAATAAATCAAGGTATTTGTATCACGAGCTCAGTAAAGTTGGTGTTTCCTCTTCATTCTCCTAAGTTCAAGTCTCATGGCAATGCCTGAATGAATACCTGACTGAAGTCACTCAGTCTCTTTCTTGGTTAAAAAAGTATTGCTCGGGGGGGCTGGCTGGCTCAGTCAGTACAGCATGCAACTCTGGAACTCAGGGTTGTGAGTTCAAGCCCCACATTGGGTGTAGAGATTATAAAGAAATAAACTTAAAAAAAATTTTTTTTTGGCTCAATATCTGTGCAGGGAAAGATGTCAGAGGTTTTGACTAAAAACATGTGGGCGTGTTGCAGAAGAAGGCTTCCAGAGTCTTCAGCTCAGGACACAGATCTTTTCTCCCACACTTTCCTTCGGGCATTTAGTGTTACTGACGCTCTTGTGACATGGCAGAAAGTGAATCTCATGACCAGAGTGTTTTTTCTCCGGCGCTAATGACTGTGACTAAAATAGGCATTATGGGGGGAGCCCACACAGCCCTCCCCTTGCAGAAGTTCTGAAGGCCACACTGCTTCAGAAGGGTGCACTGGATTTGAGGGACAATTGCTGGTGAACCTAGTTTCTTTAGAAGCCTCACAATGTGTAAGTGAAAACACATTAAGGAAAGCTCACTAGTACAGAATTTATGGAGTCTGGGGCAGAGGCTGGCCAGGTTCTTCCAAAGGAAGAATCTGAAATTTGAATCTGGAATTTGAATTTCAGATAAACAACACACAATTTTTTTTTAAATCATAAGTATGTCCCATGAAGCATCTGGGATATACTTATACTAAAAATTCTTTGTTTTTGTCTCAAATTCCCATTTCCTTGAGCACTGTGTATTTTTATTTGCTTAATCTGGAATCTCCATAGATGAGGGGCAGATAGATGTTTCGCTGGCCTTAGAGAACATTGTTCTCAGGATCTCCTCACAAATTTAAGAAATTCTCTTCTACTCAGAAACCAATGAACCATGTGCTTTTTATAAACTGTTTTTTTATATCCATTAAAAGAGGATTCTAACATTCTATTAGTTAAGTTCTAACGTCTATGTTCTTGAGAATAAAACTGCATTTCTTTAAGAATATGTACTTATAAGGGTGCCTGGGTGGCTCAGTCTGTTAAGCGTCCGACTTCAGCTCAGGTCATGATCTCTAGGTCCGTGAATTCAAGCCCCACATTGGGCTCTGTGCTGACAGCTCAGAGCCTGAAGCCTGCTTCGGATTCTGTGTCTCCCTCTCTCTGCCTCTCCTCTGCTTTCACTCTGTCTCTCTCTCTCTCAAAAATAAATAAACATTAAAAAATTTAAAAAAAAGAATATGTAACTATATCCTTTATCCAGAGACCACGTATCAAGCAACTTCAAATTTTGTAACACTGCCAAGCTTTTACTGTGTATATGTGTGAGATATTTCACATGTATATATTAAGTATTCCTCAAGATACTGAGTAATTATCTTGTGCTTTTCATTTGTATGGTGTGCATTTCCATACTATTGGCTATATTTTGTTTATACTGTTTATTTCTCTTAAACCAGTAATAATTATACCATAAAGTGCAATATTTATAGCACAGCAAAGGTCTGTGAAATCACAAATATTTTTTGCATCTTCAACTCGATAAAGCATGCTTTCATTGGTTAAAAACAACACAAAACTACACGACCCCCATAAGAGATGCCAGGGGGCTTATGCACTTGACTTAGGGCACTGCTCGGCTTTTTGTAGATATGTACTCAAAACCGAATGTTCTAGTTCCTATTCTTCCAAGTTCTCGGTTTTCATGTTTTCCACCTCATGGGAGCAGTGGGGAGCAGACTAGGAAGGTGGCTGGGCTTTCCACTAGAGGTGTGCACACTAAGGGCAGAAAGCAATGTAAGAGCAGAGGTCCCCCCACCCCCAATACAGGGCATCACAGTCCGGGGGCATTTCCTGTCAGGGCCGGTAGGCTGGCAACATTATGTTGGCCCCCGTTGGCATCACTGAGTTACTGAGGCATATGATAATGTGGCACGTCACCATGCAAAACTTAAATTATGTTCAGGTCAAAACTTTTGTCTTCCCATCTCCAGAAAGGGCACCACGACACTTTTTAAAATATTATTAGAGTTCTAAGAGTTCTAGACAATGTCACAATTTTCTCAGACAATTGGAAGACTGCAAATATGAAATAATTATTGGTTTTTAACATGTCTCTCATTAGTAGTGAAAACGGAGAAAAGAACAATGACCATATTTACATACTACTCTGGAAACTGGGCAGCAGTAGTAAAAAAAAAAAAAAAAAAGAGGATCCTTCCCTCAGCAGAGCTCAAAATCTATGGAGGGGTATTTGTATCCACCAGGATAGCCTAGGTTATGCTATAGCAACAAACAACTCTAAAACCCTCGGTGCCTTTATTATTATTTTTTTAATGTTTATTTTGTTTTGGGAGAGCACAAGTGGGGGAGGGGCGGAGAGAGGGGGACAGAGGATTGATCCAAAGCGAGCTCTGCAGCTGACAGGCTGACAGCAGCGAGCCTGATGCAGGGCTCGAACTCACAAAACACGAGATCATGACCTGAGCAGAAGTCTGACGCTCAACTGACTGAGCCCCCCAGGTCAGTGCCTTTAAAACCATGAATTTGTTTCTCATTCATCACCGTCCACTGGCCATCTCTGTTAGTCCCACTCCAGAGCCCAGACTGATAGAGCAGTCACCAGCTGGCTAGACTGTTGTCATCCAACCAAGGGACGTTCATTTTATAGAAGAGCATTTCTGGATTTCGGGTGATTCAGTGACGTAGCTAGATAAGGTCTAGAGCCTTCCCGAAGTCACAGAACTTAAATTCTTACACCAGTGTGTCCTCCTTTCTGCAGATATGAGCTATCCTGTTAGGCTGGCCACCCTCCAGGAAGACTGTGAGTAAACAAAGCTCCAGGTTCAACTTCAAAGGTGTAGTTTTTCTATGTGTTAGCACTATTTTATGCACTGGGTATACAGTGATGACCAAAGCATATAGAGTGTGTCTCCTTATGGAGCTTATGGTTTTGGGGTGGGGGGAGGCACCACACAGAGTTGAGCTTCCCAAACTCGGGAGGAAAGACTGAGAAACTGCTCCGGAGAGTTGCCCGGGCTCCCAGGGCTACAAGTTGTGTAAGAGGATGCAGGCACAGCCTGCTGATTGGGAATGGGCCGGCGACTGGATCTGCTGTGTCCCTGTCACCACCATGCAGCAGTGACCCTGCACTGACCCCAGAAACGCTGGTTAGGGGTTGGGATCCAGGGGGCTGGCTGAGGCAACTGCAAGGGTGGGAGTGAAGGAGGGGGTGAGCGCAGAGTGAGAAAGAGAGAAAGAAAGCAAAAAAAAAAAAAAAAAAAAAAGTAACATGACTCCCATCTGAAATGAGCCTGCAAACCCCAATTCCAGAACACATGAAGAAATCTAATGCCGGGACAGACGGCCAACAGAGTCAAAAAAGTAGGACAGGATTTCATTCCACATGGAAACTAATTTTGTAGATCAGCCTAACAAATACTTTAGAATAAGTACCTCTGAGGTGTCAAAAGGGATGGATAAAAGAAATTATTAGAAAATTAAGGGGTGCCTGGGCGGCTCAGTGGGCTAAGTGTCTGACTCTTGCTTTTGGCTCAGGTCATGATTTCACAGTTTGTGGGTTCGAGCCCTGCACTGTCAGTGTGGAGCCTGCTTGGGATTCTCTCTCTCCCTCTCTCTCTCTCTGCCCCTCCCCTACTCACACACTCCCTCTCAAAAAAAAAATAAATAAATAAAATAAAACAAAATTAAAAACAATGCCAGGTTAATTTTCTTTCTTTTTAAAAAAATTTTTCCCTAATGTTTATTTTTAAGAGACAGAGCATCAGCGGGGGAGGGACATAGAGAGAGGGAGACACAGAATCCGAAGCAGGCCCCAGGCTCCGAGCTGTCAGCACAGAGCCCAATGTGGGGCTCAAACCCACGAGCCATGAGATTGTGACCTGAGACGAAGTCAGATGCCCAACTGGGCTCACCACCCAGGCGCCCCATTAATTTTCTTAAAAAGAGTTACCTAAAAATCTCAGGAATGAATAATAAAGTCATTGAAATTTAAAATAGCCTGGCTGAGAACATTTCTGGACTGAATGAAGTTGCAGAGCACAGCAGTGAAGGTGAAATTGGTTGTGGGGAGCACAGCCAGCGCATGGACAGGGAAGAGAAAGCATTAAGACACATGGGGGGATCGACTGAGAGACACCGACTGTCATCTGATAAAAATTCTGAAAGAAGAGAAAGGAGGCAGTGACAGTCCAGCAATGTTTAAAGAGATCATGACTCGGAGTTTTGCGGAATTGAAGACTTCAAATCAAAAGTACATTCAAGGGGCGCCTGGGTGGCTCAGTTGGTTGGCGTCTGACTTCAGCTCAGGTCATGATCTCACCATTCGTGAGTTTGAGCCCCATGTCGGGCTCTGCGCTGACGGCTCAGAGCCTGGAGCCCGCTTCGGATTCTGTGTCTCCCTCTCTCTCTGTCCCTCCTCACTTTCTGTCTCTCTCTCCTCTCTCAGTAATAAATAAACACCTAAAAAAATTTTTTTTTAAAAGTACATTAGAGTACCAAACACAGAAATAAGAATAAACCAATACCTAAACTCATCATAGCAAAATTGCAGAACATGAAGGATAAGGATAATCCAAAAGTCAGCAGAGATAAAAGAGGGACTACCTACAGAGGAATGAGCATCGGTGCAGTGGCAGCCCTTTTGTAGGCAGTAGATTCCAGAAGACAATATGCTGATGTGCTCAAAGTGCAGAGGGAAAATCATGGTCAGTTTAGAATTCTACACCCTGACGAGTAAAGACTCCTCAGCCACACAAAGACCCAGACAGTTTGGCAACCACAAACGGTCACTAAAAGAACTACTAAAGGGTATTATGGTTTAGTGTATATAATCAGTTATTGGTTGTAGAAAATACTATTTTTTTTTTTATATATTTAAGAGGATGAAACTACAAGTCTGGAATAAAAATAAGAGGGGAGCAGGGTTCAACAGGTAACTAAACAGTACTGGTGCTTTTGTTGTGGCCAAGAGAATATTAAGCTATGAATACTTCACACCTTAAAAAGTATATTCTGTAAGAGTGAAGTGAAAAGTGAAAAAACAGACAAAAACAGGACGAGTAAATAAAGTGATCGACTTAATAAACTAAGGAAGGAACACCAGAGAAACCTAAACTAGAAATAAGAAAATAATAAATAGAAGAGAAAAAAGTTAAAAAATAGTATTTGGGGAAGATATATGAAACCAAATGTTTGTTTTTTGAAATAAGTACGGAAATAGACAAACCTTGAGCAAAGGGATCAAGACAAAGGAAAACACACACACACACACACACACAAAATAGGAATAAAAAGGGGCTAGAGGGGCGCCTGGGTGGCTCAGTCGAGTAAGCAGCCGACTTTGGCTCAGGTCATGATCTCACGGTCCGTGGGTTCGAGCCCCGCGTCGGGCTCTGTGCTGACGGCTCAGAGCCTGGAGCCTGTTTCAGGTTCTGTGTCTCCCTCTCTCTCTGACCGTCCCCCGTTCACGCTCTGTCTCTCTCTGTCTCAAAAATAAATAAACGTTAAAAAAGGGGGGGCTAGAAATAGAAAATAGGAATAAAAAGTGGGGCGTCTGGGTGGCTCAGTCAGTTAAGCCTCCGGCTTCAGCTCAGGTCATGATCTCGGAGTTCAGTTCATGAGTTCGAGCCCCACATCAGCCTCTCTGCTGTCAGGGCAGAGCCCACTTCAGATCCTCTGTCCCCCCTCTCTCTACACCTCCTCCACTTGCACTCTCTCAAAAATAAATAAATTTCTAAAAACGTTAAAAAACAGATACAATGAAGATGTAAAAATACTTAAAAGAATACTATTAACAACTTCATGCCGATAAATATGGACACTTAGAAGAAGTGGATAATTTTTAAGGAAAAATAAAATTTTGGTGATGTATTCAGGTAAAACCAGAATAAAGCCTTAGTCATTAAAGAATTTAAATTGGCGGGGCGCCTGGGTGGCTCAGTCGGTTGAGCGGCCGACTTCGGCTCAGGTCATGATCTCGCGGTCCGTGAGCTCGAGCCCCGCGTCGGGCTCTGTGCTGACAGCTCAGAGCCTGGAGCCTGCTTCAGACTCTGTGTCTCCCTCTCTCTCTGCCCCTCCCCTGTTCATGCTCTGTCTCTCTCTGTCTCAAAAATAAATAAACGTTAAAAAATATTTTAAAAAAATAATTTAAATTGGCAATCAAAAGTCTTCCCATCTCCAAAGACACCAGGCCCTACTGGTTTTATCAGATCTTCAAAAAATAAATAAATGTCATTTTAAAAATCTGTTTGAAAGAATGAAGGGGAAAGGGAAGAAGACTACATAATTTATTTTTTAAGATACTAAATCCAGACACGTATATGTAAAGTATAACTTAATCTCACTTTTTATGTGGATGCAAAATCTTAAAGAAAATAACACGATCAGACAGGATTTAATCACAAATTGAAAGCATAATTCAAGACTAGAAAACCTAAAATGTTTTTAGTCTCATCTTGATAAATGCAGAAAAAACATTTCACAGAGCAAAGTAGTTATTCATAGTTAAAAAAAAAAAAAAAACCTTTGCAAACTAGGTATAAAAGGCAAATTTCTTTACCTAAGGCCATATATCAAAATTCTATAGGCAAATATTACACTAACTTTGGATATTTTAAAGACAGCTCCAAAAAAGTAGGAATAGTGTAAGGATACCAGTTGTAAGTCTTTATTCAGCATTGTACGAGGGTCTTAACTAATGCAACAGAAAGGGGAGAGAAAGAAAGAAACACAGAGGGACAGAGGAATAGAGAGGGATTGAAAAAAAGAAAGAAAACTGTTCTTGTTTGCAGCAAATGCGATTACCTACATAAAGAATTACAGAAAATTCACAGAGACATTCTTAAAGCTAAAAAGCATTCAACAAGGATGCTAGATATAAAAGTCACACAAAAATCAGTAGCATTCCTACACAATAACTAATTAGAAAACATAATGGGAAAAAAATGATCCCATTAACAACAGTAGTAGAAATTATGTGTCCCCTCGGGACAAATTTGTTTAAAGGTGTGCAAGACCTTTATGGAGAAAGCTAGGAAAGTATTATTGAACAATATAAAGACCCAAATGCATGGAGAGAAATAGCATGTTCATCGATTACTCAACAATGTAAAAGTGTCCATTTTCTCCATATTGATCAATAGACTTGATGCTATTTTAATTTTGAAAATCCCCAAAATACGTGGTGTGTGTGTGTGCGTGTGCGATTCTTAATAAGCTAATTCTGAAATTCATGTGAAAGGGACAAGAAGGATCAAGACGAGTCTGAAGAAGAGGAGGGTAGTAAGACTGTGGTGGTATTGGTGGAGACAGACAGACAGATGAGGGGATCAGAACAAAAGCCCAGAAATACTTCGACACACCAGGAAACTCTGTACCTAAGACTAAGGTGGCATCACAACACAATGGGGGAGAAGAGACAAAGTAGAGTCTTACACCAGCCACAAAGATTAAAGACCCAAATGTGAAAAGCAAATGTTTGTAAATTTTAGAAGAAACCACAAGAAAGTACATTTATTATCACCAAGTAGGGGAAGATTTCTCCTATAAGATACGAACATACAAACAATAAAATAAGAGAGAAATGTTTGCTCACATGAAGACAAAAAAAACCAAACAAACAAAAAAAAACAAACAACCAATGCACCAAAAAAGACACTATAAATATAATGGAAAGAAATTACAGAACAGGAGAAGGTATTTGCAATGCATATAACCAAAAAGGGGAAATATTTTAAGGAGGAGACATTATATAAGCTTAATGCTTTGATTTCAGGGCAATAAAACAAGCTATTAGTACTAGGAATTAAAATAACAAAGTCTAAGGACAGAACAAAAATTAGAACAAAAATCAAAGTATAGGAACATGGCAGAAGAGAATTAAAATAACACACCATATCAAAAGTTATGAAATGTTATCAAAGTATATGGAAAGGTGAAATTATAATCCTTATATTTTTATTATTTTCAAGGAAAGGAAAAATGAAAGTATTCAATCTAAAGATTTATGAAAATGACAATAAAATTCTTAAGAAATCAAGAGAAAGAAAAATTAAGGCAAAACCAAAACTAAATGAGTTAGAATAGAGGAAACTTTATAGACTTAATTTAAGAGTTTCTTAAAATAAAATAGAGAAACCTTTAGAGAAAATAAAGAAGGAAAAAAAAACCCTGTGGATAACAAAATTAGAAATGAAAAGAAGGATCCAACATCAGATAAAGAGATATTTTCAACATAAGGCAATACTTGGTAAAATTTTAAGTTAAATTTGAAAACTATTTCTTCTGGAACCAAAATTAGAAATATAAAACCTAAATATAATTATCACAGCTAGAAAAACTAGAAGAGAAAAGAAGGAAAGAACTGTCTCCAGAAAAAAAAAATTGCCTAGGCCTAGAAACCTTTAGAAGGAAAAATCTTTCAACTCCTAAGGAATAGATAATTACTGTGTGTCAGTTATTACTTCCAAACACTGAAAAATAGAAAAAGTATGCCTAAGTTAAAGAGATAATCCTGATGTCAAACCTGAAAAAGATAGCTTGAAAAAAAAAAAGGAAAATAGGTTTAATCTAAATTATGAACAGAGAGAAGAAAATCTAAAGACAGATACTAGAATAGCAAAAGAATAACCCCAGTAGAGTTTAACCTAGAATGAAAAGGTTTTTGTTTCAATATTTGAAAAATCCAGTAGTAGAATATATCACATCCACCGGTTCAAAAAGAAAATCCAACAATAGATACAGAAAAAAGCATTAAAATCTAATAGCTAGTCCTTATTAAAAAATGATTATAAGTTTAAGAACTTCTTAACACAAAATAGTATTACAACAGTCAACACTATCCTTAAGAATGAAACACTAAGGCAATATTATTAAAATCAGGAACAAAATAGGGATATAAGCTATTGCCATTTTTATTTAATTTTGATCTGGGAGTTCTGACCAATTAATAGTACATATATAAAAATAGGATGCATGAGTGTTAGAAGGGAGAAAACAGATTTATATTTTTTTGTAGATGATATAATTAACTCCTGGAAACTCAAAAAAATAATTCATCTAAAAATTATTAGAGGTGGTTTGGGAGTTCAAGAAAACTGCTAAATATACAAAAGAGAGGCAAAAACCTATGTAGCTTTTCTACATAGAAATACTATCCAGTTCAAAAATACAGTGAAAAACATAAAATTATGAAAACAAAAATGAATAATGACGACATTGAAAACCTCTTAAATGCCTTGGAATAGCTTTCAGAAGAAAGTGAAAGATTCACATAATAAAAACTACAAAATGTTACTGAAAAATGTAGAAGAAAATTGAAACATTAAGTTCCTTGGCCACGATGTAGGATTTTTCAAATTCGTCTGTATGCTTAATATATTTTCAATAAAAATCTCAATAAGATTCTTTTCGGAATTTGACATCATCATTCAAATTCTTACTGAAAGAATAATTAGGTATGAACGGCAAAGAAAATGTGCATGAAAAGAAATGATGAGGAAGAGGCCCCGCCCGGTGTTAAAACCGTTTGAAAAAGTATCAGTAAAATCATGTACAATTGACAAAAGAACAAATGTACAAATGTACAAATCAATTTTTCATTATATTTTCTAACAGAATAGATATTCTGAGGCCACATTATACGCAACAGCTTAATCTGTGATGAAGAAAGCAAAATAAGTCAGTAGGAATAAAATTATTGTTTAAAAAGCTGTGATTATTTAGAAAAAAAATAAATTTAAAGATTTACTCCAGATCGTCATCAAAATAACTGGATATGGCTAAACAGATGTAATTAGATTTAAAATACAAATCTATTCAAATAAAACTAAAAGAAAAGTAGAAGCACATAAAAAAATGTTCAAAAACTTTAGTCATCAAGGAGATGCAAATTAAAACTACAATCAGCCACCACTGTATGTCCAATACAATGGCTAAAATTTAAAAAGACTGACAGTATCCGATGTTAGGAAGGATATGGAGCAGGTGGAACTCTCATACGTTGTTGGTGGGAATGTAAAATGGTGCAATCACTTTGGGAAAAAGTCTGGCAGTTTCTTGTAAATCTAAACATACATCTATTCTATGACACAGCAATTCCACCCAAAAGTACTTCCCCAAGGGAAGTAAAAGCATATGTCCACAAGAGGACAAGTACAAGAATGTTCTTGATGGCCCCAAACTGGACACAGCCCATGTGTCCATCAAGAGAGAAATGGAAAGACAAACTGTAACACAGACAAGTAATGAAATATTACTCTTAGCAGCAAAAAGAAACTCCGGATACCCACCAGCAACAGATGAATTTTTAACACATTATATTGAGTGAAAGAAACTTTACACAAAAGAGGTAATCCTGTAAGAGTCCATTTATATAAAGTTCTAAAATAGGTAAAAATAATCTGATGAAAAAACTAAAAACCGTGGCTGCCTCTCAGGTAAAGTGGGAGTGAGAGTCTACTGGGAAGGGATGCTATGGAAATTTCTGGGATGATGTTAATTTCTCTCTATATATTTTAAAAGCTTTATTTAAATATAATTCCTAATCCATACAATTCACCCATTTAAAGTGTAGAATCCAATGGTTTTTAGTGTATTCATATATCTGTGTAACTATCAGCTCAAAAACAAAACATACCCTTTAAACTTATAAACCTTGATAGGTTTATGCATTTGTCATTTTCAAAATTCAATGAATGACCCTCTTACGGTTTGTGCGTTTCACTGTAAATACATAAAATACATGAACTTTATGGTTTATGGGGTGGGTGGTGGGGGGAGTGGGTGAGATAGGTGTAGGGCATCAGGAGTGTTCATGAGTTGTGTTGATGAGTTCTGAGTAAGGTATGGAACCGTTGGGTCACTATGTTGTGAAACTAATACAGCACTGAAATTAAAATTTAAAATGTTTAAAAACCTTTTTTATTAAGAGAAAATCGGAAATAATTTTCAAATTTCTATATGGAAAAGCTGTTTTCTTCAGAAAGGAAAATGTTGATAGATTTGATTACTTTAAATTTAAACACCTTTGTATGTCAAAAAATATAGAAACATAACCAACATTAAAGTGCAAATATCAAGCCAGGGGATGATTATTATTTAAAAATATTAGACAAGGAGGTCTTTGCCTGTATATTTGATATATGTGGAAACATTCTAAGTCATTGTATTAAGGTACCAGCCAATATGTGTGGGCAAAAGCTCTGACTAGAAAATTCATAAATAGGAAATAACACTTGTTAACAAACATGGGGGAAATTTCTTTATGTTTACAGAAACTTAAATGAAAATTATCAAAGACCCTTGAATTTATATACTCTGATGTATTTTCCTTTATTTTATTTTATTTTATTTATTTTATTTTTTTAATTTTTTTTCAACGTTTTTTATTTATTTTTGGGACAGAGAGACAGAGCATGAACGGGGGAGGGGCAGAGAGAGAGGGAGACACAGAATCGGAAACAGGCTCCAGGCTCCGAGCCATCAGCCCAGAGCCTGACACGGGGCTCGAACTCACGGACCGCGAGATCGTGACCTGGCTGAAGTCGGACGCTTAACCGACTGCGCCACCCAGGCGCCCCTGATGTATTTTCCTTTGAGAAATATATTTATTCTCCTTGAGAAGACATATTTAAAGTAAAAGTGGGGGGCTCCTGGGTGGCTCAGTTGGCTGAGCGTCCAACTTCAGCTCAGGTCATGATCTCACAGCTCATGAGTTCTAGCCCCGCGTCAGGCTCTGTACTGGCAGCTTGGAGCCAGGAGCCTACTTCTGATTATGTCTCCCTCTCTGCCCCTCCCCTACTTGTTCTCTCTCTCTCTCTCTCTCTCTCTCTCTCTCTCTTTCTCACAAAAATAAATAAACATTAAAGAAAATTTTTATAAAGTAAAAAGGAAGAGCTATGCACAGAGATGTAAGTATAAGAATGTTTATTGTACCACTACTTGTAATGACAGGTCAGATATTACCCAAATGTTTAACATACAATATTAATTAAATAAATTATAGTGTCAAGATAATAAATTAACTTAGGACTCTTGTATAACCATTAAAAATGATATCGTAGAAAAATACTTAATGATGTGGGAAGACATTTACATCCTGAGCTTAAAAAAAGAAAAAAGCCCCAAGCTTCCTTGATCCTTCCCCAAACCCATTCTCCTATATCCCCACTGTGGACACAGAGACATTTAGCTTCTGTCAACTTTCTCCCTTCTCTTTTTCCCACATCCCTTTGGAAGCTGTTTCTGTCTTTCACTTCTGGTGAGGAGGAAATAGACTGGCATTAAGATTGGGAAAGGAAATAAAACTCTTAAAAAAAAAAACCCAGGAAACGTATGAAATACTGCTTCATTAACTATTTTTTTTATTTGGGAAAAACCATATGTGCACATCATTAAACATTGGAATAATAATAAAAAAAATGCATATAATGGAAAGTCTCTATCAGTCCTAGGTCAGTCCTAGGTGCCTTAACCAGTTTTTCTTAGATATATATTTTTTGGAAAGACATTTTCCTTAAGCACCAAACAAACAAAACACAAGAAAACAGAAAGAGGAAAGAAGGAAGAGAGGGAAGGAAAGATTGAGGGAGAGAGAAAAAGAGAGAGAAGAAGGGAAGGAAATCAAGAAAGGGACAATATGGGAGAAAATTAGAATAAGCTTTTTCTCTGAGGGGTTTAAAGAGACAAAATTTATTTGCGAATATATGTTAAACATTTGGATCTCAAATGTTCGGCAACCTGCTACTAACTTAATAATACCTAAAGGGGGGCACCTGGGTGGCTCAGTCGGTTAAGCATCCGACTTTGGCTCAGGACATGATCTTGCAGTTCGTGAGTTCGAGCCCCACATGGAGCTGGCTGCTGTCAGCGTGGGGCCCACTTTGGATCCTCTGTCTCTGTCTCTCTCTCTCTGCAACCCCCACCCCACTTGCATGTGTTCTCTCTCTCAAAAACCAATAAACATTAAAAAAAGAAATAAATCTTAAAAAAATAATACTATTAAACAAATATTATTTATAAATACTTCTAAAACAAATCAGGATCGAAAGTGAGGAGCTTTTTTACTTGAGACGTCTTAGGGAACAGTGAGCCGGTCATTCAAACCCAAATTAGGGTTCCTGGCCTGACACACATCTGTGTACCTGCAGGAACAAGGGAGTAGGGGATGTGAAATCAGGACTGCCCCGGGCCCTGGACACGCAGCTCTGATATAAAGAGACTAGTGGAGGTTCGGAACCTTAGAGATGCCCCCAGCCTGGACTTACCCCACTGGAGAGTGTGTCTAGGGCAGAAGCACCCAATGACAGCCACTGGGAGCATATACATTTTCTATCCTGGCGTCGTCCTCAGGCGCTCGGGATGGAACCACAGATCCCTGTTCTTTTTAACAACCACTTTGGACTGATTAGCCATGAATGTACTGGCTTATATTTACTGCTGACAATACGTATTAATGAGTGGGGAGAGGACAGACCTGTCAATCCAGGTAGTCTACCAAAAACACAGCTGGGCGTCTCAGCCGAGAGCAGGCTTAGGGCTCACGGTGTGTATCTTTCTCAGGGGATCCCTTTTTTCCACCGTGCAAATGTAGAACATTCAAAAGGGTATGTTCTCAAGGGAGGAGATTTAATTAATTTTTACTGCTTCATCAAAGACATTCCTAAGTGAATAGGAATATTTTTGTGTATGATGAAGCTTAAAAATAAACAATTTATTTATGAACAGTTTATTTATAAGTGGCCTTATAATTAGTCCAGGGCTTTTTCTCTTTATATATATATATTTTTTTAAATGCTATTGACCACTCACCATGTACATAACTCCTTGCCAGGAGCTTGAAGAAAGTTCATACAGTGAGAAGGAAGGCTGGGGGAAGAAAGCAAAATGGGAACAAGAAGGGAAGGAAGGAGTTAACTTAGGGATAGAAGGAAAGAAGGAGACAAAGGCAGAGAAGCCAAAGCAGGAATGGAAAGAACAAGAGAACAGTCATCTGTTGCAGATGTCATAAAAAGCTAGAGCTGCCCTCGTAAGCCCTCATCAAAATTCAGAAATATGTCCTCACGTATAAAATCAAGTGGTTGTTTTTCCCATCGGAAAAAAAAAGGGCAGAGTAAATTTTTCATAATTTCTACTTTTCTTTTATACCTTTACACACAGGTATCTGAGAGCGGAACTGGTTTTTTTTTGTCTTTTTTTTTTTAAGGGCTTTTCCAGTCCAACTACTTCTCTTTCACCAGCCGTCACAGAGCCCAGACACTGAGTTGACTTTATTGTTATTGCAGCTCAAGTGATGACTGCAGTTCAAGAATCAGCAGGTGAAATGAAGCCTGACGGTCTCCTGATTTACCTCCAACATATAAGCAAATTAAATTACTGTCATGTTTTTAAATGAGCTTTCTCTAAAAGAGTTTCTGAGTGTTCCATTTTCATCTGATTTTAGCTGTTAGTCCCCAAGGATGTGAGCAGTTAATTTTCCTTATTAGTGTCAGTGCCTCCAGTAGATGCATCTCCAAGTGTAGCCCCACCTTCTGAGCTCTCTGGCTTGGCACAGGGAGAACTAAAGGCAAGAAGACCAACAAAACAGAAGAGCAGAGCTCTGATGCTCAAAGCTCTTATCTCATTCATTAATTCTGCAAGTACTTAGTGAGCACTTACTATGTGCAGGGCCCAAGTTAGACACTGTGAGTACAGTGATGGAAAGACACTACCCTTGCCTTCCCTAAGGCCCAAGAGTCCTCCTTTGAGGTGGGCACAGCAGGTTCTGTTAATATTCCCATTAAGAGTCTGGGAAACAGGGGCGAGGGACAGAGACAGCTCTGGGATTGGGCTGAAGCCTAGCTCTTCTCTCCTGAGGTCTAAATACCTGGCTAACTGTACTCAATAGCTCTCAAACTTTTCTCTTCCTAGTTTAACAAAAGAAGGCATTTGCTGACCCCACAGCCCACCCCCATGGGATTCCACTCCCATCTTTACAACTGGGGAAATGATTTGTGTCTCTGCTCCTGCCTTAGAAGCAGCAGCACATTTCTTCACACAACTTTAGACTATTATTATAACACTGGTAATAAAATGCCTTTAAGAAATAATTTGCTGAAGTCTTTAAATGTATCTTTCCCTAGAGCTGGGTATATAAAAATTAAGACTATAGGCGTGCTGGGTGAGCTCAGTTGGTTAAGCATCCGACTTTGGCTCAGGTCATGATCTCACCATTTGTGGGTTCAAACCCCAGGTCAGGCCCTGTGCTGACAGCTCAGAGCCTGGAGCCTGCTTTGGATTCTGTGTCTCCCTCTCTCTCTTTGCCCCTCTCCCATTCATGCTCTGTCTCTCTCTGTCTCTCAAAAAATAAACGTCAAAAAAATAAGACTATAAAAAGTTTTTTTCACATAAAGTGATCAGACCTCTAGGTATTCAGAGAGCGATGCTAGATGTGGATCGCTCCTTGGGGATCTCTGAGTTCACCTGCCTTTCATGTCTGAATCCTTCCCAAAGAAGAGGAGCCCAGAAGGAAAGGTGGTTTTTCCTGACAGCATTTTCTTATTCTTTCGCTCATTTCAGCTGTTAGCAGCAGCTGGTTTTTTTCAGTGCGCTGAAACACCCGCTGCCTTGTAAACATACTCTCTAATACCGTGCATTACTCATAGTTTGAAAAATCACTTTGACTCCTGAAACATAATTATGTTAATGTCAGATGAGTCAGCAGGAGGACGGCATGCTGCTGCTGTGGTAGCCCGTGCCTCCTGCCAGCTCTCAACCCCAGCGCCTGGGGCTTCAAAAAAAAAAAAAAAAAAAAAAAAACCAAAGAAGAGAAACCCCCTTTTGGTGGGAGGGAAGAGAACTTCTACTTATGGCTCAAGAAAGGGCTTCAAAGGAGTGATCAATTTCATTTTCGCCACAGCGTGAAAGGGAAAGGGAAAGCCGAAGTAGAATCGCTAACCCTAGGTTAATCCGTTTACGTGAAGAATAAACAGGAATTTGCAGAGTTTCTCTAGAGGATCTGTGATTTTTCCCTAGGAGATAAGTTGAGACAGCTCACTCTGATCAATATACAGTCGTGATTCGTTATTCCCAGGGTTCCTCTCTGAGGTATTTTCACGCTCACGGGAGGTGATGCTGAGCTGGGAGGTGCAGGACTATTACCCTCACACATGCGTAGGAAATGGGAGGCTGCTCCTTTGCGTGGGGATTCCAGACCCTTGCTGGGCTCCCCACGACCCTCGCTTTGGCTCTGTGCCCACTTGGGCAGCACGACTCCTTAGACAAGAATTTGCAGCCACTTTCTTGGGTCGTTTTCAGCATCACTTACAACCTCTCAATGGTTTCCCCTCCTCTAGCTGCTGGGAAATGAAGAGGAACTGCGCAGGACAGGGTTGGAAGTTTTCATGGCTGACCACAACCCCTACCTCCTCAGGCTCCTAGCCTTGGTCCAGCTTGCCAGGAACCTCAGCTGTGCCCTTCTCAACCAGCCTTACACCCTACCCCCCTTGCCCTGCTGAATTCAGAGCATCATCCAAAAAGGCTTCCAGGTTTATTACTGCACCCATGTCTCATAATAACCCATATTTCATAGATGGGAAAACTGAGGTTCAGAGAAGGGGTGTCCTTGTGCAAGGTCACACAGTGAATGGCAGAGTCAGACGCTCTACTCTGCCAACAACAGAACAGCAAATCCACACTTTGAGGATGAAGAGTGTGTCAGTTAGGGTTGGAAGGACCCCAAGAGCACATATTTTTACAGACGAGACAAGTAACCAAAATCTAGAGAGAAGCAATGATTTTCCCAAAGCCACCCAGCTCAAAAAGTGGCAGAACCCACTGCCAAACAGGGTCTCCTAACCCCCGGCCCAAGAGCTTTTCCTCTCTAACCTCCTTACTTCCTCATTCTGGACTTATTCCAGTTTAGACACAGAAAGAGCCTGCTCTCCCCAGTTAAGCTATGCAGCTGACACACTGGACACAAAGCATCCTATCCCCAAAGCACGAGACCCCACGAGAGCTAGAGATGTCGAGGAGGAGAATACCCAGGAAGGAAGGGGTTAACCCTGTCCTGCAGCTTTCCATGATGATATGGCTAATCAATATCCCAGATTAACTACAGCACCGATCAGTGGTATCTTCAAACTATGGCTTCCTCCAGGCTCATTTCAAAGGCTGGGAGGACATCATTGCTCAATTGGGGGGTGGGGTGTGCTGACCCGGGCCCCACCGTTGTCATGTACCCTGTGAGAGGAAAAAACCCCTAATCCAACCTAGAGACTCTGCAGCCCCTAACTCCAGGCCTTTTCAACCCCCCTCCCTGGGACGCCTTCTTGGGGTGCCACTAGACATCATGTACCTGGCTCATAGAACTTCCGGTTTTCCCACCCTTCCACAGGGTGGCACCGTGCCCCGGCCATGGTGGGTGCTCTCCCAGCTAAGGGCTTCCTGACCACACGCCTTTGTCCCATGACATTTTCCCCGCTTGGCCCCAGAGACAAAGAAAAGTCAAGACTCACATTTTGGGGTGAAGTGCCAAAAATCCTGAGGAAACTGTGGTGCATCCTATTTAGAGGAGGGTTTCCCCTTGTCATGTCTTCCCAGCTGGTTCTATCCAATTTATCCTGGAGGTATGGTTGAGGGACAAAAGCTAACCCCGCCCCTGTCCCCCAAAGCAATCAACAGCTGTTACTATATTGAGTGGCAATATGATGTCATATCATAGGTGACTAACCCACCGAGGCTTCCCTGCGAGCCATCATCTAAATATGACCGCCTTCCATCACCCTGACCTTTTCACAGGAGAAAGCTGAGTGAGGGGCTTGATAGTGCCTCCCGGGGCTCAAGTTCATGGCTGACCTTCTGCAGCCAGCGTCTCTGACTGAGCATGTGAGAACACACACGCCCACCCCCACATGTTGATTCCCTTCTTGGCAGAAGGTCACTTTCGACCAAGGCAGCTTTCTTCCACTGGCCTGATTTTGAAATTAGTAACCACTGGAATGTTTAATAATCACAGCTATTAGGGAGGAGGTGAGGGGGCATCCTGTATATAATTACCCTGGCATATATCCCAGGTGCTGGGTTAGAAACTTTACATATAGTTTTTTAACGCGATACGCAGAATGCTCTGAGGAAGACAGTACCGTCCTGTGGACTCAGAGAAACCGAGATCAGAGGAGTTAAGTAACTTTCCTAAAGTTACAGAGCTGGTAGTCATGGTGGGGCTCAGATTCCAGCTCAAGTCTCCGACTCCACAATGCACCAAACTCTGCATATGGAAAGATGTAATCACCTCACCTGAATTTTTTTAAATAGACTTCATTTTGGAAAGCAGCTATAGGTTCACAGAAAAATTGAGCAGAAACTAGAGTTTTCCCATAGACCCCCCCCCCCCCCCCCCCGGGTCAACCCCCCCCCCTCCCCACAATCCCCTCCAGGGCTGTACATTGTTATAGTTGATAAACGTACATTGACATATCATTACCCAAAGTCCATAGTTTACAATATGGTTCACTCTTGGTGCCGAGAACCCTATGGGTGTGGACAAATGTATAATGACATGGATCCATCATTATAATATCAGGTATTCTCACTGCTAAAAAACCTCTGTGCTCGCCTATTCATCCCTCCCCCCGATTCCCTGATCACCATGGATCTTTATACTGTCTCCATAGTTTTACCTTTTCCAGAATGTCATATAGTTGGAATCATACAGTACGTAGCCTTTTCTGATCGGTTTCTTCCTGAGGAAACTGTGGAGCATCCTATTTAGAGGAGGTTTTCTCTTGTCAGGTCTTCCTGGCTGGTTCCATCCAATTTATCCTGGAGATATGGTTGGTGGACAAAAGCTGACCCCGCCATGACTTTTTGTAGCTTGATGGCTCTTTTTTCTTTTTTTTTTTAAGCACTGAAGAATATTCCATTGTCTCGATGTACCACAGTTTATTTGTTCCTTCACCTACTGAATCACCTGGCTTTGAAATCTTTATTCCAGTGTGGTTCACTGGTCTTCTTCTTCTGGACCCCATCCCTGCCTCCTCAGCCTTGCCACCTACACAGCCCCTGCCTGGGGCAGGGGGTGGGGGCTGGAGGGGTGAGTCTTGGGCATCCCTGGTCTATGAATCATTTCAGCAACCTGGAAACCAGCTATCCCTCTAGGACACGCTCTAGGGTCGATCTGAGGAGATCTCTCACATGCACACGTGCCAGAAAATCAGAACATCCCCTTTTCCCTCCATGCCACTTATACTCATGTTTGCCCCCGGTCCCCAACATGGTCATTGTTGGTATGTCGCACCAGTTACCACAGGGGTTTCTCTTTTTTTATTCCACCCGTTCATCCATCCACCCAACAAATATTTATTGAGCACCTACTATCTGTTGGCCCTAGATGGCCAATCCACAGAGGACACTGAATGTATTTACATAAGTTTGCATACAGAGTTACACCCACCACGCCACTTCCCATTCCATTAGGAAATACTATTTGTTGGGGGTGTGTGTACAAGGAGATAAAGACAAACACATAGCGAGTGACTGAAAATAGGACTGTGAGGCCATGTGAGTTAATTATTATCTCAAATTATAATGTCATATTTATTACATGTAAAATTGTATTGTAATTATTAAATTATTTTTACTGTTATTTTTTTAAAAAGCCTCTTATACAGCGCTTTCTGGTTTTTAGGACCTAAGTGCTTTTACATAAATAGTAAACTTACACGTCGCCTGACAAGGGTGTACAGGTTGAAATATAAGAAAATTTCGGATAAATTCCTGGAGGGCAGATCTCTAACAAGTTATTAAAGTGGAGTTAGGAAGAACCAGAGTGCATTCCTAACCAGTGAGAATGATGTCATGAAGGCTAAGTGCCATAATCCATCCCAAGCCTTTTTAGCGGCTCCATCACAGGCAGGCGCTCAAGTGCGACACAGTTCTGGGCTGACCCGGCGGGCCATTGCTAAGCAGTTACCATGGATCTGGATTCACCCAGGGACCACTGAGCTTCCATGATGCTGGGAGCCGGCTGCATGGCTTCTCGCCGACCCCTTCCACCCTGTCAGGGAAGCAGCCGTGTGTAATGTCCCACATCTTGCCCCCAACAAAAGGAAAACTTTACTGTGTGTCATCCAGTGAGTCACCAGCACGGGTGGGAACAGACCCAGGATTCCTGCTCCTTTCTTTGCTGGAGCTGTTTGCTGGAGATGACAATCCTTTCACATTAGTGGCCAGTTACATTTATGGTTCCTAATGACATTTTAATGGGGCTTATGGGATAGGAAAATGATGGGAAGTGAAGGCTGGGAGATAAAAAATCAAAACCTGAAATGAAACACAAGAACCTGATTACTAAACGTTAAAAAATGGCAATCCAACTCATCAGGTCATTCCATTGGGAAATGGTGCCTAGGTCTGAGGAGGAATAACCCCCCTCGTCTATCTTGAGGTTGGATGAGGGAGACAAGGAAAGGAAGGAGGGAATAGCCAGAGATCCTCAGGAACTGTGTTCTCCAATTCTCCCCTCTGATTTCATCTCTATATTTACTTCATTTGTATTCCCTTCCATCACATATGGACATGTCACAGTTTATCATGCAGCTTAACACCCACCATCCCAATGGAGACTTGTAACAGAGCTGTGAGCCACGGGAAGAGCAGTAGGTACAGACAGGTCAGCTGACTAGGACCCTCTACCTGACAGGCCATGCCAGCCCGAGTAGGTCACCTCACCTGGACCTTAGTTCCCTTAGTTCTAGAACAAGGGCTGAACTGGTTGGCCTGAAGGTCCCCTACCGCTCTAAGCTTCCATGTCTGTGTACCCAGCCCCACAGAGGAAGAAGCCACTGCCTCCATAAACCCCTACCCCCCTCTAGCTAAGGCTGCCCATGGTTTCCTCCATCTCCTGCTGAGGCTGCGGTGAAAGCACACACAAGGTGTTTGGTCACAGGCTCCAGAAAACCTGGCAAAACAGAAAGAGAGCAGTGGACAGGGACTCCAGCAGGATGACACAGAGGACAGGAGCAGGGGACACACAGAGAAGAGCTTTGTGGTGGCTGGAGACTGGGTGCCAGGGAAGAGGGGTCAGCTCGGAGAGTGAGCAGCAGGGAGGAAGGTGCTTCTGTTAGACCTGGCGCGTGAACTCTGAAGATGTGTGAGTAGGGACTCACCAAGGACCAGCAGTGATTGTCAGGAGATAACAGCGACAGCAGCTCACCCACTTGCCTCTATCTCCAGGACACAGGCACCATCGTTTTGCTCCAAACTTTGAGAAGCTGCCGTCTCTAATTGGTTTTGGGCACAACGTTTCGTTCTCGTAGGAAATTTTCTGTTGCTTTCTAGGGAGGGGATCGTGGGAGGAGAAACGAGGTGTTTCTTCTGCATTGGGCGTGCCAGGTGAGGACACTTTGATTAAGCGGGATGGGCTGTCTAGTTTCAGGAGAGGACTCACAGAGTCAAGGGTAGGCCTGGTAGGGCTGGGACTAGAGTGCGGCGAGTGAGGTACTTTGGGGGCAACCCTCAAGGGGGCACTCGCCCTCGGGGTCCTGCAAGGGCAGGATGAGCATCTGGGAGTGAGTGCCTCCTCACTGCCTTAGCCTTGGGGCCTGGCCTTCTCTGGGGATCCTCTGGCATGCAGCGGGTTACTCTTTCAGAGGCGCTGGGCTTGCATTATGAGGGGAAAGTGGTTCTGGGGGACTCAACATACAAAATAAGACGTATTTCACACCTCACCTTTAACACCAAAAACATGGACTTGGGGGTCCAACCGACCTGGGAGTGGTTTCCAGCTTGCCATTCTTCAGCTGTGAAACATACTGACTCTTGCCCTGCCTCCACTTCCTTCCTCCTCAATGTCAGAATGGGGACAATAGCCCCTACCTCGGAGAGGAGGTATGAGGATTGAAGGAGGGGGCCAAGGAGGATAATGAAAATACCTGCCTCATGGGAAACCTCAGCATAGCAAACCTCCCTGGGAGGCTGTGATACTGTTGAATGACCAAGTGCTGTACAGGGTTCTTGTCCCAGAAGCTTCCACAGCAACAGTAGCGTCGGGGGACGGTTTGGAGATCGGTCCACCAATTTCACACCCAGAGGTAAATAACATGTTACAGGCCACGTGACCAACAAAGGTTTGGACGCAGTCGAAAACAGTGATAAATGGGCCAACCTGGCCCAACTGATGGATTATTAAATAAACACCCAAACCACAGCTTTTCTCTGCCAGCAGGCATAGAAGACTATGAGGAGGGATTGTAAGTGAAGGGGTTGGGAGTCAAGGGCCACGGAAAACTCCCTGACCTTTGGGTCAAGATCAGATTCTGACTAATCAAGGAGGGCTTCCAGGAGGAGGTTCTGGGGCTTCCAGCAGCTTTAATGAGGCTCAGTTGCACTCCTTTTTTTTCATCACCATCTCAACAGCCAACACTTCTCAGTACAAAGGGCTAGAAGATGGGCTCTGACCCCACGGTTGGGTGAGTGGAGTCATCGCCCCAGATCTTTCACGATCCGACGCCTGGTCCCTTTAAGGCATCGAAACTCAGTGAACGTTCTACGGGAGCCTCACGGCCTCCGCGAGGCGCGCTGACGTCACCCTTCGGGGAAACGGCTGACGTCACCGCGTCCTCGGCGAGTGGGGGCGGGGCCGTGACTCACCCGGGCCGCGCCCCCCGCCCGCGGCGGAGCGCACGTGAGCGCGCGCCGCGCCGGTTTCTAAGTTTAGCTCGGCGGTTTCGGTGGGGTCGGGCGAGGTAAAAGCGGCCGAGGGGAGTAGGTGGGCTGGGGGGGCGGCTCTCTCCGTCCCTGCTCGCCCCGCCGGAGGGCCTCCTGGAAGCCGAGGGTCCGGCCGGAGGGTGGAGCGCGGGCGCCCCCGCGGCGCAGCGCTCCGAGGGTCTCCCGCGTGCAAGCCCGGCCCCGCGCTCGCCCAGCCTCCAAGCAGGCGCTCAGTAAACGAGCCCCCGTTTCCGCCTGTTCGGCGACTCGGAACTTCCCGGAGAGTCCAGGGTTCTGGAAAGTTCTCCCAGGGTGTGGTGTGGGCTGAGGTCCGAATAGGCGCGGGGCCCGAGCCGTCGGGGCCCAGTTCTCAGTGGCCATGTGGGGCCATCGCTTAGCGTTTCCGAACTCGGGGGCCCCCCCGGGCATGGCCGGCGTCACCATCAGCGCTTGTTGGGGGTGGGGGGGCTTCCCGGGACACCTCCTTCCGAATTCGGCGTGGCGGTGGGAGGGACTGTGGCCGTTCTAGGGTCAGCCCAGCCACAGGGGCCTGAAGGTCACCGGATGAGGAGCCAGAGCTGATGCCACAAAACCGCAGGCTCCCGTCCAGAGGAGCCGGGGGGCATGAGCCAGGGGCGTACCAAGGTGACCTTCAGGAAACATTAAATCCTCGTTTTAAAGAAAGTAGCCCCAGACACCTTGGGAAACCGACACTCCCCCCGTTCTCGCGGGGGGGGGGGGGGGAGGGAAAAGTCGTGGAAAGATGCTCTGTCAGCGTAAAGTGAACTGCGATTTTGACTTTGCAGAGCGGTGGGCCACGTCACAGTGACCTGCATTCCGTTGTTGGTGTGGCATCCTCGGGTTTCACAGGGTTTGTCTTCGTAGGCAGCTTCTTAAACAATGTTCATGAAGCTTTTGACCTTGTTAGATGGAGTGTCAGATACTACAGAAGTGTTAAATATAATGGCCAACTGAGAAAGTCATGTGATAAATGGAACGTTTTCTAACGGGTGGGCCGTTAAAAATTTATTATTTCAAGTTTTCGAAGGCCATTACCTTGAGTTTTTCGTATGTTCTTGTCTTAGAAATTGTGGAATCAAGGTAACTTTGTTGATGATGACCTGAATGAATGACAGAAACCCCTAACTCCAAACGTGTAAAGGTGGAGATTTTCAGATATACGTATGGAAACTGCAAGCGTTGAGGGCTTTATTCCCCTTCCGTGTCCATCTTAACACAGCTGAAAAAGGGCGGACAGTGTGGGATCTAACAGATCCATCCAGAAGTAGGCTTACTGTTTTGTATTGTTCATATAGCTGCAGAAGACTCTTTTTCCTAATATTGTACAGTTGCTACAACATTTTCCTTAATGTAATGCCTGTTTGGGGAGGGACTTAAGGGGAGCAGGTGTGAATGATGATGAATCACATTCTCAAACTGAGCTAATTTCCCTTTGTGTAGGCTATTGTTCTTTATATATGTAATGTGTAGGGACCTTAACATAAAAGTTCTCACATTCAGAAATTAAGATTTTCAGTCCGGAAGTTGAGTTTTTGCTTTTAAAAAGACTTACCCTTGGAACAGGCCACCTGCATCCTGTAGGCGGCCTGTTTGCATTTCTGTAAAGTCTTCCCTGCCCCCAAGATGTACCTGCTCTCTTTGAGCTACTACATCTGTTACTTATTGTTCGCTATACTGTCATTGTTTGCTTAAGTGTTTGTTTCTCCCACTAGACTAAGCTCTTGGGTCTACGGGCTGGTGCCTTTGTATCTTTGGCATCTAGAGCACTGTTAACGTTTTTTCAGAGTATTTTGTTTCATTGAATAAATGTGGGTTTCCCAAAGTAGATTGCACATTTTGCGAAGGGAGTTGTTTTTTTGTTTTTTGTTTTTTTTTATAGCTGAGGGGATTGAGCTGCAAACATATATAGTTGCTGTAGGAACACAGTTTACTTCTTTTCTAAGCCCACCCTAACTCAACCCCCCCCCCCACTCCCACCACTCCCATCACCCATGAGAAGGGAGCCAAAGAAAATAAAACAAACCCTAAATTATGTTGGGATCTAAGTGATGGGTGTACCTTTAGATTGGGGATTGTAGAACTTTGTCCTGCTCTCGGGCCATAACTGTAATCCACACACTTGACATTAGTTAGGTCCTTGTCACAGGGGAGTTGACTAGTCTTCATTTTAAAAAAAAATTAGGAATTTCAGAATCTCTCTTCTTCTGTGGATAGTTAAGACTGGTTGCTAAATGGGAGTGTCTTACATTGAAATACATTTATTTCTGTGCAATGATAACTTCATGCCTACCCTGACAGATCATGACCTGGGCCGAAGTCTGCCACTTAACCAGCTGAGCCACCCAGGCTCCCCAGAAGGGCTACATTTTAATATCCATTGTTTAATTAAGTCAAGAAAGAGTAATGTGTATGTGGAAGATTTTTAACAAGGTTTTAGTTAGGGTTTTAGAACATGGTTCAGCTAAATTTTCCCACACAAGGAGTTACACAAGTGTGATGAAAGGCAGAAAGTAACTTTCATGAAAACAGAAGAAAGAAAGCTAGAAGAAAAGACCAAGGGACACTTTGCTATTGGCTACATTCAGTTTTGACAATTCCTACTTCTTTTCACACCACCCTCCTCACCACTTTTAGGCACTGTTTGACCTGGATTTTTTTCTCAAAATAGAGCTTTCTATAATAATAATCGTAATCATAATCATAATAATAGAAATAACTTCCATTTGTTGAGCACTATGTGCCCTGTGCTCGATGCTTTATGGAATTATTTCAGTTAATCTGTGTGTGTGTGTGTGTGTGTGTGTGTGTGTGTGTATAATCTCAGAGATTTATTATAAAGAATTGGCTCACATAAGTACAAAGGTTGGCAAGTCCAAAGATCTGCAGGGTGACTTGGCAAGATGGAAACCCAGCAGAGCCAGTGATAATGGTTCCATTCCAGGTCAAAGGCAGGAAAAAGCTGATGTTCCAACGCCTTCAGGAAGGAAGAATTCCCTCTTACTGGGGAGAGGGTCAGCCTTTTTGTTTTTCTCAGGCCTTCAACTGACTGTATGAGGCCCACCAATGTTATGGAGGGCAACTACTTTACTTAGTCTACCAATGTAAATATTAATCTCGTCCAAAAACACTCTCGCAGAAGCACCCAGGATAATGTTCGACCAAACATCTGACCACCCTGTGGCCCAATTTAATAAATTTGTTAACCATCATCCAGATCTATTTGATTTCCAAAGCTCATGCTCTTAATGTTAGTCACAATGTCTTCCTCCTACTCTAAGATTCACAAAGTAGCTTTAACCCTGGGCCTGCCTTCCCCTCCTCATCTGGAAGGAATGTCTGTCACAGTTCATTCCACTCACACGTGATGAACACACCTAATTAGGGCAGGTGTTTAAATGCCAGTAACCAAGCTCAGGATCCCCTTCCCCAATAGCACATACAACATACAAGAAAGCCATTCCAGCTTTCTAATTATATTCCAAGCTTTCTAATTTTGTATTCACTTAACACTTTGAACTGATTCCCTCCACACAAGCACATCCTACCTGATTCCTTGTTCGGTTCCCTTCATGTCCTCTTTGAAGGGCACCAATCCAGTGAGCCCATGACCTTCCCTTCTCTCTACTGACCAAACTTGCTATTGCTTACTCTTGACTCATTCCTGCTATCATTGTCACTGTCATCTTAATTTTTTTTCTTTTTTTTACCTAGTTGGCGCTTTTCTGTTACATCCTAGGGCACCTTCTATAGATATCATAGATGTCCTAATAACCACTCATTCTTCATTTTTTCACGAACAGCCTCAGAGCATTTGTTCTTAGCAAATTAGTTGTCCTTTAATATCCAGAACGTGGCCATTCCCAGCAAAGTAATACTTTGAATTTTTATTCGTTTTTTTTTGTTACATATTATTAAAGTTCAAAACATTAGAGAACACTAGAGATGGACAAAATCAGATTTTATTGATAGTCAAAAGATATGGTTGAGGCTGTCTAGCTTTTAAAACCAAAAATGTTGAGATGGTATTGGGAGAGGACAGTTGTTAACAGATGTTACAGATACTAAGTTATCACTGAAGATACTGTTCCATTCTTCTAGAAGTTAATTTACCAAGCACAACTCACATAAAGGGCATTTTTATTACAGCCGCAAATTAAAAGACACTTGCCTTCCATATTAGAAAAAAGTCAAGTGCATATTTTTTGGTTGATAAATGACATCTGCCACAATTATATGCATTGAATCAAAATGAAAAACTTCTGTTACACAGTACGTTTATTCCAGGGTTTGCAGGGCTGGAATTAACATTAGTCCTCTTAATTTAAACTGACTTGGATTATCTGATAGAATAAAAACAGAGTATTAAAGTAGGGATCCTAAAAATCTAAGTTGAGAAGTTTGATTTGTAATTTGGTACTGTTTTTACAAGCTACATTCCAAAGATAGGCAAGTGACTTTGGTCTGTAAAACAATTATGAGGCTGGGTCTTTTGTAAATGGTTTCTTGGGTGCATTTTCATCTATTGAAACCTTAATAAAGAGGAGACATCACTTAGTTACCCCATCCTGTGTTTTTAATAGTGTTGTTGTTGTCTTTCTAAACCCAGGTTTGTTGAAAACAATCCTGTCTTTGCCTTTGCATTTTTTTAGAAGCTGAGCTACAGTTAGTTTTAGGACACAGTAGAATCTATCAAGTAATAAAGCTAGCTGGTGATTCTTTGTGCTTAACAAGAATCTATTAAATGTAGAATTTCTAGCATATTCGGTAAGCAGCATTTATGGTGATATTCTGGAAGTTTAAATCATTGAAATTTTTAACAGACTTAGATTATTTTGAGATTTAAAAAATATATATTGTCTTAGTGACCTTATGGTTATGATAAAGGTTTCGCAATCCAAATCCTTAAAAAAAATCTCGTAACATTTTTCTTATATCCTATTTTAAATGTTGATATTATCATATTGATTAATACCCAATTAGATTATTAGTGTTATAAATAAATACAAAAATTACTAGATTGGCTTCACTCCTGTAAATAGGATTTGTTTTATACCTAAATTGTAAACTATATTTTAAATTTTATTTTATTTTTAGCTGGGTAGTTAAGGTTTAATGCTTGTTTTTTTTAAATCAGGTTTGCTGAGGTAATTTACATGCAGTAAAATTCATTCTTTTAGGTGTAAAATTCTATGAATTCTGACACAGCCATATAAGCATTTCCACAATCAAGAGAGAACATTACTACCACCCCAGAAAGTTCACTTGTGCCCCTTTTAGTTAATCTCTTATCCTGACAATGAAATTTTAAATAAAATTAATGAAATAAGACATTTAAAAACATGCCTGATACACTAGCCTTGGGCCATTGTTGTTGTAAACTAGATTATAACTTTAGTGGGAAAGCAAATGTAATTGAAACAAACCTAAGTTTTTGAATATATTACTCAAAAGTTATTGGGTAGAAGTGTTAAAACGAAGTGAAAGATTGATTTAAAAATTTTTTTTAATGTTTATTTTTGAGAGAGAGAGACAGAGTGTGAGCAGGGGAGGGGCAGAGAGAGAGGGAGACACAGAATCCGAAGCAGGCTCCAGGCTCTGGGCTCTGAGATGTCAGCACAGAGCCCAATACAGGGCTCAAACCCATGAACTGTGAGATCATGACCTGAGCTGAAGTTGGATGTTCAACCGACTGAGCCACCCAGGCGCCTCTGATTTTATTGTTTTATTCCATCTTCATGATGTAGTATGTTTACCTTTCTTCGCCATATGTCCATCTCAAATATCTTGGTATAACTAAGTCCTTAAAGCATTTTCTTTTGCTAGCTTGTATTTTCGTCTTTTCAGTGAATATTAAAAATAGAATACTCTTCCTGTCCTTCTGAAATAAGTAAGTTAAGGGCAAGGACTATGTCATCTTCATTGTTTATTACCATCTCTTCCATACAGAAGAAGCCTAATGTTGAATGAAAGAACTTTTAAGTTGTTTCAAGCTGAGCAGAGAGGGATTGGAGAATGACTTGGATTTTCTCAAATAAACATTGAGAGTATTGGTAATGCTAGGTTAAAACTTAAAAGTCAGTTAAAAACCTAGGTTTTAGAGTTGGATCTAAATTTCTTTCATCCTTTTTTTAAATTTTTTTAAAGAATTTTTTTATGTTTACTTAGTTTTGAGAGAGAGAGAGAGAGAGACAAACTGTGAGTGGGGGAGGGGCAGAGAGAGAGGGAGACAGAATCCAAAGCAGGGTCCAGGCTCCTAGCTGTCAGCAGAGAGCCCGACAGGGGGCTCAAACCCACGAACTGTGAGATCATGACCTGAGCCAAAGTCAGATGCTTAACCAACTAAGCCACCCAGGCGCCTCTTTTTAATTTTTTAATGTTTATTTTTGAAAGACAGAGACAGCATGAGTGGGGGAGGGTCAGAGAGAGAGGGGGAGACCCAGAATATGAGGCAGGTTCCAGGCTCTGAGCTGTTAACACAAAATCCGACGCAGGGCTCAAACCCATGAACCGTGAGATCATGACCTGAGCCGAAGTGGGACGCTCAACCGACTGAGCCACCCAGGTGCCCCTCTTTCATCCTTTTTTTAATTGAAGTATAGTTGACATCCAATGTTACATTAGTTTCATCTCTGCAACTCACTAGTGAGTTAACAATTCTATACACTATGCTATGCTCACCACCATAACTGTAGTTACCATCTGTCACCACATAACGTTATAACAACGTTATTGACTGCATTCCCTATGCTGTACTTTTCATCCCCTTGACTTATTTTATAACTGGAAATGTTCATCTCTTAATTTCCTTCATTTATTTTGCCTTCCTCTCCTCAACACCCGCCGCTCTGGCAACCACCTGTCTTTTTCTCTTTATGTAGGAGTCTGTTTCTAGGGTTTTTTTGTTTTTCTGCCTGCTTGCTTGTTCATTTATTTTGGTTTTTGGATACCACATACAAGTGCAATCATACAGTATTTGTCTTTCTCTGTCTTATTTCATTTAGCATAATACCCTCTAGTTCTATCTATGTTATCGCAAATGTCAAGATCTCATTCTTTTTTATACCTGAGTAATATTTCTGTGTGTGTGTGTGTGTGCACATGTGTGTGTGTATGTATACATACAACATCTTCTTTATCCATTCATCTATCAGTAAGAATTTAGGTTGCTTCCATAACTTGGCTATTATAAATAATGCTGTAATAAACATAGGGATGCACATATCTTTTCAAATTAGTAGTTTCATTTTCTTTGGGTAAATAGTAGAATTACTGAATTTTATGGTATTTCTGTTTTTATTTTTTTGAGGAATCTTCATACTGTTTTCCATAGTGGTTGAAACAATTTACATTCTCACCAGTAGTGCATGAGGGTTCCCTTTTCTCCACATCCTTGCCAACACTTGTTATTTCTTGTCCTTTTGATATTAGCTATTCTGACAGGCATAAGGTGGTGTCTCATTGTGGTTTTGATTTGAATTTCCCTGATTCTTAGTGATGCTGGGCATCTTTTCATGTGGACCTACATTTGAATACCAACCTTATCATTTATTTAGCTGTAAAACTTCAGGCCAATAAATTTCTATGAGCATCCGTTTGCCTACCTATAAGATCACAGTAAAAAAAGTAAAATGCATGTCCTATCAGAGCTGCTATCAGGAGGATTTCAGATTAAAGCACTTGGCAGTGTCTTGCTCATAGCCTAATTCTTTTGAGTTGAAATCTTAAAGAAGGTATTTTAAATCACAGAACACTGCTATCTAAGACAGAGGAGAGAATTCGGTTTTAGAACGAAGATGTAGGTGGCTGGATCTGACCTGTGGGCTCAAGAGGAATAATTACTCTCCCAACTTGTGTTTCCCAAAATGTGTTACACATTTTGATTTGTTGGATTTTTCTCAGAGAAAAGAAATAAGAGTGGCAATGGTGAAGAGAAAGGAAACAAGATGGGGAAATTGACAAGGGGAGAGATACCGACTGAAATAATGATGAATGAAAGAACAAACAGAGCATGGCACCAAAAACAGAGTTAGTAATATTATCCCATATAAGCTAGCTTGGTTCGTGGCATCTGTACTAAAAAAGAGAAAGGAGTAAGGAAGTTATATAAACAATGGAAAAAATAGCTATCTAAATATTTTGAAAAAAAAATACAGTGAGAACCCCAAAGTTTCCTCTTATGCAGTGTTAATTTGTATATATTATATGTTAATGTTCAGGAAACAGTGGTTCAGTTATTTGCTCTGATTTCCTAAAGTTGTTAAATAATTTGATCAATGCAATGGTATTAGAGCAGCTACATTATGAACATTATGAAACAGAATACTACTTTTTTTTATCCCCAAAGAGCACAGAAAAAAAAAAGACTTTTCTGTGCTCAAAGTGTCAAGGGTGAGGGTAAAATAAGGATGATTTCAAATAAGCAAGATCTCAAAAAAAAAAAAAATCCTTCTCATTTGCCTTTGTCTCAGGAAGCTGAGGGGGTGCTTTGTCAAAATGAGGGAAGAAACCAAGAGGAAGGCATGAGATGCTGGCACCAGGGATTCCAACTAGTGTCGCAAAGGAATAAAGGTAACTTTCTGAAATATTCCTAATATGGAAGATTGAAATAAAGAATTGAAGGAGTACAGGTGAAAGAAAAAGTTAGTTAAGAAATTAGGAGCTAAGAAGTAAGAGGAAGAAGAACACATACTCTGAACGTGTGCAGTTTCAAGAACGGGATAACAAATCTGGCCCTTAAGTCTCCTAGCATCCAAAGCAAAAGGGAAAATATACCCACTTGCAAGTTGCCTAATGTCCTTACGATAAAAACAAAGTGGTTGTTTCCTGAAAGACCTATTGTGGATCTTATAAAAAGGATCCTTTGCTCTTAATTGTATCCCCACATGTGTTTCATGTGACTGTTTCTTACAGTGTACCTTATGGCCCCAAAGCATTAGTAAGTAAAGGCAATTCTGTAAGGACTAAATAGTGCTCTCCAAGGTAAACCAAGGGCTTGTGATTGGTCAGGATATTATTATTTATTATTTATTTATTTTTATTATAGAGAGAGAGGGAGGGGCAGAGTGAGGGAGAGAGAGAGTCTTAAAGACACTCCGTGCTCAGTGCAGAGCCCAGTGTGGGACTCTATCCCATGACCCTGGGATCATGACAGCCGAAATCAAGAGTCCGATGGTCAACTGACTGAGCCACCTAGGCCCCCCGTGGATATTATTAATTGACATCCCATTAAACTTCATGGGAGGCTAGAAGGAGGTTGGTAGGTTAGTCTGTTATCCTAAACAATTTAGCTCTTTCCCCACACTAGCCCTGTTGAAGCAAAACAAGTTATCTTTGTTTAAAAAACTTTTTTAATGCTTATTTATTTTTGAGAGAGAGAGACAGAGCCTGAGTGGGGGGAGGAACAGAGAGAGGGAGA
The DNA here is from genome assembly GCF_023721935.1 of Panthera uncia. NCBI lineage: Eukaryota > Metazoa > Chordata > Mammalia > Carnivora > Felidae > Panthera > Panthera uncia. The sequence goes on from NC_064813.1 coordinate 30,015,269, forward strand.
CACAGTCTGAAGCAGGCTCCAGGCTCTGAGCTCTCAGCACAGAGCCCAGCATGGGGTTCAAACCCACAAACTACGAGATCATGACTTGAGCTGAAGTCAGATGCTTAACCTTGACTGAGCCACCTAGGCATCCCCAAAACAAGTTCTTCTAACTACACTTGTCCTCATTAAAAGGCAGTTTTGTGGCATGTTCATTTGGGGTCTTGTGCCCTACCCCAAATGGCTCATCAGAGTATGCTTTCCTGTCTTAATTTCTTTTTTTTTAAGTTTATTTTTATTATTTTGTGACAGAGAGGGTGAGAGAGATAGTCCCAAGCATGCTCCACACAGCACACAGCCTGATGTGGGGCTCAAACCCACACACCCTGAGATCATGACCTGAGCCAAAATCAAGGTCAGATGCTTAACCAACTGAGCCACCCAGGGGTCCTTACTTAATTTCTGAGAGAATTTTGATGAATGCAGTTTTTCTCTAATGCATTACATTTCCAATAATGTTTTAGTACCTTTAGGCTGGATTTTCTGGCTCTTCCATTAATCTAGCTCTGAATATAGTCTAGACAGAAAACTTTCTGATTGCCCTGTTCCTTCAACAGGTAGCATTCGGGATACCGTGTCCCTCAAGCAGTCTTTCATAAGCACTTATTTCCTATAACCAAGCTTATATTAATAATTAAGATGGTATTTAGTTAGAATCTATAAAGTTTGGACAACTAACTAGAATTTTCAGTTGTGTCACATATTCCCCTAACCACTAATGAGAATTTGCTGTGCCACCTGTACAGTCACCGGTTTTGAAAAATTCAGCCCCTATGCTTTCATCTGATATATTTTCCATGAATAATAATTATTAATGGAAAATCAAGTATAATTTTTATAACTCATTGAGTGTTTGCCATTATTTAACCTATAGTTCACTGGTTATTGAACAAGCATTATAAGTATACTTTTAAAATAGCTTTTGAACTAACCTTTAGAAAGATAAACATTTTTTGCTATTAATCTCACATTTTTTGCTATTAATCTCTTTTGTGTCTAGCAGAATATGTTTATTTACACAAAAATAACTAAATCTCTCTGATATCCTAAAATTTGAAACCTTAAAAGTTGATGTCTATTTGTGCAGTATTATTATCTGCTCTTCTCTGGGAAGTTTATTATATTTCAAAGTAATAAACTACACTCCTGCCACTTACAGGTCAGTTATTACTATGGTAGAATTTCTGTTGTCTCTAAGAGAGTCTAAAATGCTTGAAATTGAAGACTAATTTTGAAAATGCTGTGGTAGCTCAGTAGAACCCATGGTGACATTTTTATTCTGACCTGAAGTAAATTACTGTGTAGTAACGATTCAGTGAAATAATATTTCTTCCCAAATCAACATTTGTCATTGCTACAAAAATATATGTTTCTTTTATTTTTTTATGACTGTTGTTAATTTTTGGCTCTTTTTAAAATGAGAAAAATACTTTTCTCAAATTTGATATGATTTATAAACACGATCTCTGAAATACTGAATGATGTATTTGTATAAATAAAACTGTCATAAATTTAGAAATCAGTTTTGTAAGTGAGAAAATACCACAGATGTCAAAGAGGGGTTTTTTTGTTTGTCAAAATTTTTTTTTCCAAATTTAGGCAAATTATTTTGACTTTAGAAAAATCTGTACAACAAGAATTTTCAGGAGTGATGTTAGCAAGATGGCAAAATAGGAAGCCCTGGATCCTGCTTCTCTCACAAACACACCAATTCAGCATCAATTCATGAACAAATTCACATTATGTAAAATCCAGAAACTAATTGAAAGGCTCTTGCACCCTAAGTGAATATGAAATCAGACTCAGCAAAGCCAGTAGGGAGATTCAGGATCCCTTTTCACCAGAGTCCCTGTTCCCAGCACAGTGCTATATAATCAGGAAGAGAACCCCTAATTCCCCATTTCTCCTAGGGATGGAGAGATTGGTTCGTGCATTCAGCACCCCAGCATTTCCCAGGGGGCTCCCAGAGGACTGGTTTCTATCTTTTAAGTCTTAGAACTCTAATGGGCTAGCAGAATCTAGCCACCTGAGAGAGAATGGAAATAGCAGCTTGGGCTGATAGGTGTTATGGATCTTCCCTCCTTCTAAGCATGGAGTGAACAGATGTCAGTCCTGGAGCCCTGATGGGTCTGGTGCTGTCTAGCCACCGCAGGGAGAAAGGAGACTGCGGTTTGGACTGATAGATGCAACTGTGTCGCCACCCCTGGCTTAGCACAGAGTGAGCAGACAAAACCCATGCTTCCTACTTCTCCCTGTAGAGAGAAAGAGTTGATAGAGTCCCCCAAACCTTTGGCAGGGCTGACAGTGGGAGTCTTCTCTTGTATGAGGTCAGTCCATGCACACAGGTGCAGGTGCCTGCTTTGTCCAATGTACAGACACCAACACAGACAAGGAAAATGAAGAATCAGGCAAAGGTGTTCCAAACAAGGAAGCAATATTAATTTCTAGAAACTGACCCTAATGAAATGGAATTATAGGATTTACCTGACAGAGACTTCAAAATAACTGTCATAGATGCTTACTGAGATCAAGAGAAAAGTGCATGAACAAAGTGGGAATTTCAACAAAGATGTAGAAAATATTAAAAAGTACCAAACAGAAATCATGGAGCTGAAGAACACAATTGCTGAACTGAAAAATTCACTAGAAGGGTTTAACAGCAGACTAAATCAAGCAGAAGAAAGAGTGTGTGAACTCGAGAACAAATCATTGGAAGTAATTCAGTCAAAAGAGCAAAATGAAAAAGAATGAAAGAGAGTGAAGAAAAGTTAAGGGATTTATGAGGCATCATCAAACAGAGTAATATATGTATAATGAAAGTCCCAGAGGGGAAGAGAGGGAGAAAGGACCAGAAAGCTTATTCAAAGAAATAATGTCTGAACAAACCAGGGGGAGGAAATGAATATCCAGATCCAAGAAGCCCCCAACACACTAAGTGACCACAAAGAAATCCACACTGAGACACAATCAAATTGTCAAAGGTCAAAGACAAAGAATTTTGAAAGCAACAAGATAAAAGCAGCTTGGTGTGTACAAGAGAACCCCCCATAAGACTATCAGTGAAGTTTTCAACAGCAACCTGCAGACCTGAAGGAAGTGGAATGACATATTCAAAGTGCTGCAAGGAAAAAAAAAATCCAACCAAGAATACTGTACTCAGCAAAATTATCCATCATAAAAGATGGAGAAATAGACTTTCCCAAACAGATGAAAGCTCAGAGTTCATCACCATTAGACCTGCCTTACAAGACATGCTAAGGAGAATTCTTCATGTTGAAATGAAAGGGTGCTAAATAACAACATAATAGCATAAGAATACATGAAACTGTGGTAAAGGTAAATACATAGACAAATACAGGATACTGTATTATCATAATAGTGGGTAAGTCGATTTTAATTCTAGTATAAAAGCTAAAAGAGAAAAGTATTAAAAATAAATATAACTAAAAAATATGTTAAAAGGTATACAATATGAATGCATGTAAATTGTGACAATAATAACATAAAGTGTTGGAGGAGAAGTTGAAGTATAGAGTTTTTATACATAACCAAACTTAAGTTTATCAGCTTAAAACAGACTGTTACGGGGGTACCTGGCTGGCTCAGTTGGAAGAGCATGCAATTCTTGATCTTGAGGCCACAAGTTTGAGCCTCACATTAGGTATAGAGATTACTTAAAAATAAAATCTTAAAGAAATAGACTTACAACTATAAAATAGTTTATGTACACTCCAAGGTTCACACACACACATACACACACACACACACACACAATTCCTATAGCAGTTACACAAAAGAAAAAGAAAAAAGAATTAAGGCATACCAATGCAATATGTATTGCCACCTACAAAGGAAAACAGAGGAAAAATAGACAAAAGAAGTAAAAGAGTAATAGAAAACAACTAACAAAATGGCAATAATAAAGTCTTCCCTATCAGTGATTAAATGCAGATGGATTGAATTCCCCGTCAAAAGGCATAGAGTGGCTGAATGGATTAAAAAAAAAAAAAAAGTATACTGTTGGGTCTACAAGAAACCCACTTCAGATTTAAGGACACACATAGGCTGAAAGTAGAGAGAAGAAAAAGATATTCCATGTAAATGATAAAAGTGAAGGGGTAGCTATACATATATTAGAAAAAATAGACTTTAAATTTTAAAAATGTCATGAGACGAAGGACATCATTAATGATTGAAGGATCAAGCACTAGAAAGAACAGTTATATATGCGCCCAATATCAGAGCACATAAATATATAAAACAAACATTGACAGAAGTGAAGGGAGAAATAAATCACAATACAGTAAAATAGGATTCTTTGATATCCTACTTTCAATAATGGATAGACCATCCAGATAGAAAGTCGATAAGGAAACAGAGGACTTAAACAACACTACTGACCAAATGGACCTAACAGACATATACAGAATATTCCACCCAAAGCAGCATACACCTGCTCATGTGCATGCAGATTCTTCTTCAATGTAGATCACACATTAGGTCACAAAACAAGTCTTAGCAAATTAAGAAGATTAAAATCATATCAAGTATCTTTTCTGACCATAATGGAATGAAACTGGAAGTCAATAGCAGAAGGAAACTGGAAGAAAATTCATGAATATGTACAAATTGAACAACACAGTCTTGAATAACTGCTGGGCCAAGGAAGAAATCAAGAAGGAAATTAGGAATACCTTAGAACAAACAAAATGAAAACAACATACCAAAACTTACAGGGTCCGGGATGAGATGGTTTCACTGATGAAGTCTATAATGTTTAAAGAATTAATTGAGAAGAATTTCTCAAACTCTTCCAAAAATCTTCCTGAAGATTAAGGAATATTCACTTTATGAAGTCAGCATTACCCTGATACCAAAGCCAGATGAAGATACCACCAGAAAAGGAAACTACATGCCAAGACTCCTAATGAATATAGACAAAATACTGGCAAGCTGAATCCACCAGCATGGAAAGAAATCCATGTATATACCGAGAATCGGTCTTTGACAAGGGTGCCAAGAATACACAGCAGGGAAAGGATAGTGTCTTTAACAACTGGTGCTGGGAGAACTGGGTATCCACATGCAAAAGAATGAAATTGGACCCTTTTCTTACACCATACACAAAAATCCACTCAAAATGGATTACTTAAAAATAAAACCCCAAACCGTAAAACACCTAGAAGAAAAAAGAAGGGAGCAGTTTCATCACATTGGCCTTGGCAATGATTGACACTAAAAGCACTGACATCAAAAACAAAAGTAAGTGGGACTACATGAAATTAAAAGTTTCTGTGCAGCAAAGAAAACAATCAACAGAATGAAAAGACAGCCTATGGAATGGGAGAAAATATTTGCAAACCACATATCTGATAAGAGGCTAATCTTCAGAATATATGAAAAGGTTGATTTATATGTCAGCCAGATGCCCAGATATCTGGTAAGACATTATTTCTGGGTGTGTTTGTGAAGGTGTTTCTGGAAGAACTCAGTATTTGAATCAGTAGACTGAGTAAAGAAGATCCACCTTCACCAAAGTGGACAGGCATCATCCAATCCATGGAGGGCCTGAACAGAGTAAAAATGTGGAGGAATAGTGAATCCTCTCTCTTTTCGAGCTGTGACATTTTCTCCTGCCCTTGCACATCAGAGCTCATGGTTCTTGGCCCTTGAGCCTTTAGTCCTTACCATCAGCCCCCCTGGTTCTCAGGTACTTGGACTCATACCAAATTATACCACCGGCTTCACTCATTCTCCAGATTGCAGACGGCAGGTTGTAGGACTTCTTAGCCTCTATAACCATGTGAGCCAATTCCTATAATAAGTTACTCCTTGTATAAATATACATGTAAATATACTATTGGTACTGTTTCTCTGGAGAATCCTAATACAATATATGAGGAACTCATAAAGCTCAATAATAAAAACATACCAACGACAACCTAATAATCTGATAAGAAAATATGTTAAGGACTGGAATAGACATTTCTCCAAAGAAGACATAAAAATAGCCAATAGGTATGTGAAAAAATGCTCAGTGTCACTAATCATTAGAGAACAACAAATGAAACTCACAATGAGGTATCACCTCACACCTCTCAGAATGGCTATTATCACAAAACAAAAGACAAGTGTTGATGAGACTATGGAGAAATTGGAACCTTTGCAGACTTTCGGTGGGAATGTGAAATGGTGCAGTTGCTTTGGAAAACTATGGAGGTTCCTCAAAAAATTCCCAGTAGAAGTACCATATGACCCAGCAATCCCACTTCTGAGTATCCAAAAGAATTGAAATCAGGATCTGGAAGAAATATTAGCACTCCTATGTTCATTGCAACACTATTCACAATAGCTCAGATAAAGAAAGAGCCAAAACTTGTCTATCAACAGATGAATGGATAAAGAAAATGTATATACATACAAGGGAATACTATTCAGCTTAAAGAAGGTAATTCTGCAATATGTGATAACATGGATGAATCTTGAGAACATTATGCTAAGTGAAATAAGTCAGTTACAGAAATACAAATACTGCATGATTCCGCTAATATGATGTATATAAAATTGTCAAGTTCATAGAATCAAAGAGTGGAATGGTGGTTGTCAGGGATTGGCGAGAAGGGGAAATGGGGATTTACTAACCAACAAACATAAAGTTCGTTAAGCAAGATGAATAAGCTATAGGGATCTGCTGTGTAATATTGTACCTATAATCAACAATAATGTACGTTTAAATTTTTTGTTGAAAGCATAGATCCTACCAGTATTTTGGAATGAGTCAAATAAGCCTCTCTTATTCCTTCTCCTTCAGTCTCTGTTTCATACCCTCGAATGGGCATGGTCTGTTTTTGTCTATATGCTTGGTAGGCTTGGTGTCCTTAGTGCGTGTGTGTGTGTGTGTGTGTGCGTAATATGAATGTTTCAGTGAGATATCTGCCTTTCCACACCCACCTTCTCTTCCATCTTCGTACCCTAGGATCAGAGTGATTTGAGGGACAGTCATAACTTTCCCACACTTTTCATAAAGGAAGTGTCTTTACATAGTTCAGGTGTCTGCTAAACATTTTCCTCAAGTAAAGACACATGATCCCCTTGCATTAGATTTACAATTTCAATTAGTAGAGGGAAAAGAGAGACATAAAATCATTTTTAGAAGAGAACTTGGCATAGGATGAGCAAATATCAGGCCACTGGAAATAAACATTCTATGGGAAGAGGGGCCCATAGTCCAACCCAAGCACTGACTTGGGAGACCTGGATTTTACTACTGGTGCCTCTCTATCTGGGACACCTAGTCTGGTCCCTGGGCCCCTGTTTGTTTCTTTATCTGGAAGATGAAGGGGTTCAGTGACCTTTAAGATTCCTTCCACTTCTATGATTCTGTGCTTTAAATGACTTTTACATAACAGAGTACTTGAATTGCCAAAACTTAAGCCTTAGCCTTTTTTTTGCATTGCTGTATTGTCCCTTCACTACATCGTTGTGATGTAAACATGCGTCTTTCAGAATTTCCACTTTTCAGATGGGAGTCTGAGCTGGGTGACTTTGGGTCATGTGATAGATTGCCTAACCTCATTTTAGGCGGCTTCCTTGGATCATCGCATGTTTAGGAGAAAAACAAGCTAGTCTCTTTCAAACAAAAGAGCTTATTCTACATCACTGTTATGTTGGCTGAAAGCAAGGACTTGGTTTGGGTACAGTCTCTACCACATAAATCAAGTCATCTGTAAGAGCCATTGCTCTAATTTCTGTAATTCTGTGACTTTCCACACCTACATCTGTATTTACACGGTAGAATCCTCCATGATCAAATCACAAATTCGTGTGATTCTTTTCTATATGAAAGAGAGGAAGGCAACTAACATTTTTTGAGAGCCTAATATACCCTAGATCTGGTGTTAATGATAATTACCTCTTTTAGTTTTTAAAGAGCTTTAGGAGATAAGCTCTTTATGTGTGATAAAATGGAAATATCTTCAGGATTAATTGTAACGTTGAAAAAAAAGGTAAAATACAGATGAGCATTTATGGCATAATCCCATTAAGTTTTGTTGTTGCTGTTTTTGTTTTTGTTTCAATGTTTATTTACTTTTTAAAAAATTCTTTTTAATGTTTTATTTACTTTTGAGACAGAGAGAGTCAGAGCATGAACGGGGAAGGGACAGAGAGAGGGAGACACAGAATCCAAAGCAGGCTCCAGGCTCTGAGCTATCAGCACAGAGTCCCATGCGGGGCTTGAACCCACGAACTGTGAGATCATGACCTGAGCTGAAGTCAGGTGCTGAATGGACTGAGCCACCCAGGCGCCTCTGTTTATTTACCTTGGAAAGAGAGAGCACACATGTGCAAGCAAGGGAGGGCTGGGGAGAGAGAGAATCCCAAACTGGCTCAATCCCACCAGTACAGAGCCCTACGTGGGGCTCAAACCACAAACTCAGCCAAAACCAAGAGTCGGATGCCCAACCAAGCCACTTGGCACACCCCCCACCACTCATTAATTTTTTTAAAGTTAGGTCCTGTACATGCCTAGAAAAATTCAGCAAAATTCCACAAGAAAGTGTTAACAGTGGTTAATTCTGGTAAATGTTACTAGGGGTTAAAAATAGAGTAAAAGAAAAATATTTTTACTTTCATTTTATATCCTTTTGCACTTTTTTTTTTTTTTTTTTTTTTTTTTGTAATGAAGAGCAAGTATGAACCTAGTTCTTATATCTGTCCCCTTTAGGAGAAAGGAAATAAGAGACTTTGAAGAGTCAAGAGCATCAATGTTTGTTGTACAACTTATTTTTATTGTTTTCTTCATATGAAGAAAATGATATTAAAGTAGAAGAAAATATAATTGGCCTAAGTACAGACAAACGCATAAGCTTATTTTTCGGGTTTTGTTTTGTTTTTATTTGGTTGTTTTTGTTTGTTTGTTTGTTTGGAGGGTTAGAGGGGAGATCCTAATTGTCTCTCTTCTGCTGTTGGAATCTAACTTCCAGCTTTTTGGCAAATGCAGCTCAGGGATAGATGATGTGTGGTGAGATAAAGACTTGTGTGTGCGGTTTGATGCAATCACAGGATTTAGTTGTGGTTGCACAGTGTAAGATTTATTCACTTCTTTATTCTTCCTTGCTTTGGTGTAGAAAGTGTGTTTTGCATTTGAATAAAATGCAAAGTAGAAGAAAAATGTCTGAAACTCTACATGGTACTCATGTCCTAAGACAACTCTAAAACTCAAAGATACTCATCCAAATATAGAGTTGGCTGAAAAACGTGCTTTGTGATGTTTATAGGTTTGGGTTTAAATAAAATGGCATCCCACCCTTAGTCCCAGGCAAGAGAGGCTTCTGCCTTGGATGCCGGGCTTCAGAGGGCCCTGCAAATACATACACACACACACACACACACACACACACACACACACACTGTACTAATGAGCACATGAGTACCTCTGTCTTAGAATCTGGTGCTCAACACTGACATGGAACCACCTATAACCCTAAACATCTGCTTCAGTGACTAACACAATTCAGGTCCAATAGAATGCAAATTATGTGAAAATCTTGACTATAACAACATATCAAGTGATTTGACTAAAATGAAAGCAATTATATAGCATTTATGAATTATGTATGTCTTTATTTTATTACTCATCCAATACAGCTCATCAACAGAACATCCAGACTTATCAGATAATAAGGAAATTTTGATGTCTTCCCTGTTTTGCTCATATAAAAACCACAAGTTTCACCTGTTGTTCAGGTTGGGTGTTGTATTAATCAGCTTGGGCTGCCGTAGCAAGCTGCCACAGCCTGAGTGGCTTAAACAGCAGACATTTATCTTCTCACAGTTCTGGAGGCCGGAAGTCCAAGATCCAGGTGCCACAAGGTTGTTTGCTTTCTGGTGAGTCTTCTCTTCCTGACGTGCATACATCTAGCTTCTCCCTGTGTCCTCGTGTAGCCTTTCCTCTATGCACCTGCGGAAAGAGCGATCTCTAGTGTCTCTTCCTCTTAGAAGGACACCAGTCCTTTCACGTTAGGGCCCTACCCTTTTGACTTCATTTAACTTTAATTCTTTAAAGGTCCTGTCTCCATATATACTCACATTGGGGGTTAGGGCCTCAACGTATGAATGTGAGGGAAGACGACACAATTCAGTCCGTAACAGGTGTTATGAAGGTGTTTTTGTCAAGGTAGATGTGTAGACTCTCTTTACTCAACAGTTTGCTAGCTTGATTTATAACTTTTACATATTTAGACATTTGGCATGTGGTCCCCTGCCTGTGCTCTAGACCCCACGAGTATGAGGAGGCAGGCCGACAACAAAGAATACGTGTATGCTACAATTCGTAGCTAAGAGTGGCTTCCATCAAACCTAGCTCAAGGGTTATTTACAGAAGAACTCGTCAGTGAGTAAGGCTGTCTTTCAGGGGAGTGATCTGTAGTATGAGGTAGTAAGCTGTGTGTTACAGGATATGTCAAAGCTGAGGATGGTTGACCAAATGGCAAGAATGTTGAGAGGCATATGCCTATGCTGAGTAGAAGGTAAAGACGTGATCATCAAGACCCTTCCCAATTTTAAAATCCCGAGAAGCCTCCGTGTTCTAGAAATACAGGCTCTCAGGTCTTCTTCCTCAGTTATATCTTCTAGAAAACAATGCTTGCTTTCTAAATGCTGGAGTCAGAGAAATTTTCCTAGGGCCCTTAGTTTCTTCTGAATGTTTCGCTTTATGTCTATTTAATCTGTTAGGCCACAAAAGCTTTTTTTGAGTTGTATGTGCTTTCAAACGCAGGCAGACTTTTGGCATATTTCAGGTTAAGCTGTAAAACTGCTATTTAGTGAGAAAAACCAAAAACAATCCCAAGCCAAAAATGCATTGCTTTCTACTTCAGATAATTTCTAAACAAGGTATTTGCTTCATATACAATCACAATCATAAGGGGATATTATAATAGATTTTACATTCTCTAGAAAATGGGTGGTACACATATATGTGGAAAACTTGAAAGTATTATTTAGGGGTGTCTGGTGGCTCAATGGGTTAAGTGTCTGACTCTTGATTTCAACTCAGGCCATGATCTCACGGTTCATGAGTTCAAGCCCCATGTCAGGCTCTGTGCTGACAGTGCAGGCCTGCTTGGGATTCTCTCTCTCTCTCTCTCTCTCTCTCTCTCTCTCTCTCTCTCCCCCCCCTCCCTCCCTCCCTCTCTTCTTACCCCTCCCCATCTCAAAATAAACAAACTTAAAAAATAAAGGAAGAAAACATTATTTACCAGGATCTAACTGTGGAAAAGCTGGAGTCATTGATGGTTTTCCTTACCTCAGAAAGCTTTCTTTCAGTAATTGTCTACCTTTTTACAGAAAAGGGAACAAATGCCTTGTACTGAGAATAGTAAAGTAGGAAAAGACTTTAGTGGTAGGTCACCTGATCCTTTCAACTCCTTGTACTAGTAAAGAAATAGACTCAGAGGAGATAGACAACTCGCCTAAGGTTACACATCTAGTTACTAGTAAAACCAGGATGAGACGAAGGTCTCTCCTGCTCCCAATTTGTTTCCATATACTGTGCTGTCATGGTCAGGTCACCAAACCATTCAGAATGTGGACTCCCAATAATAAGAATCAAAAGCACACTGGAGAGAATAATGTCCTCATTTACAAACAAAACAAAACAAAATTTACCTCACAAAATATCTGATGTTGTGATGATAATTTCTGTTTCTCAGTTCTATTATTCTAGGTATTGAAATCATACAAATAATCCAGAATTTCCAAACCAGAAGGCCATAAGTGGAGGCCATCAAGTTCTCTCTCTCTCTCTCTCTCTCTCTCTCTCTCTCTCTCTTTCTCTGCACCTCAGTGAATGGCATTCAAATCCTGCCATCCTTTTTTCTGTCACTGTTTATCCTTTCTGTATAAAAACAAAACCAGACAAAAACAAAACCTATAGGCATTTATAGTCCTTCTCAATAAAATATTTTAAAACATTGCAGCATATAAATCAGAAAACTCTTTTTGAAGTTTAGAGGGCTCCCAAGGAAACCCCTGTAAGACACGGTAGGCATAGCCAAAGAATATAGGAAAACTAGAAAACCTTCAGTGAAAAAAAGAAGATGGAAACCATAAAAGGTAACTTCACTTGCTTAACACAGACTGTGTGAGGAACTGAAACACGAAGGAAAAGGCACCCAAACTGGAACTTAGGTCAAGTCCACCAAGAAGAGGAATGAGGCCAGGCAGCACTGGAGGCTCACGGTGTTAGAAGCAGAAAACCCAAAACAGGAAATGAAAGTCAAATGACAAAAGACGAAGGGAAATTAAGAATTCTTTATATAAGGAACTAGAGAAATAAAAAGGAAAATATTACCTTATTAGGTACTGGGGAGAGAAGTAAATAGCCACTAGCATATGCGGCCCAGTCAGCATGCACAGAAATTCTAAGGGAGTCAGTACTCTCCCTGTCTCCCGAGAGGCCTCCGCTGCCTGGTATCTGTTACTCATGGGGAATTATCTCCAAAAGCCCCAATTTCCTGAACTGAATGTGAGTTGGTAGTAACAGTGTCTTCTTAAAAGGGTAAACCAGACGATGTTGCTAAAGCATTTAGCATAAATGCCTGGTACCTAATTCATGCTGGCTACATGGCAGCTGTTATTAATGTCATTACAAACTTATTAAACCAAATTTTTATTCTTTCCTGATACTCGTACTTATTTATTATGGATATAGCGTGGCAGTTATAAGACCTTCAAATACACATGTAGATAAGGCCATTGCTTGTCATGCCTGTTTCATCAACATCTTTGATCATGGGTCATCAGTTACAAATTTTACTGTCTCAAATTTATAAGAAAATAGAATAGAGTCAGCTTAAGCAATTTTCCCAACATGATGCAGTAAGTCAGTGACTTAGCTGAACACAAGACCTGCATCTCAGAGACCTGTACTCGAGCCAGGATGTTCTGCTAGGGTAAACAAAGCCAATTAGTTATTTTACATTCTTATTTATAAGCTGCATCATGAAGCATAATCTAAGCAATGATTTAGACTGATTTAATTATAGAAAATGTAAATTTTCCATGTGATACTGAATATTTCTTGAAAGGAATGTCTAGAGCACCATTTATATTTGCAAACCAGGAACAGCAAACATTGAAGGTACAGAAGCATTTAATATTTAAAATGTGTTCATATTGGGGCACCTGGGTGGCTCAGTCAGTTAAGTGTCCATCTTTGGCTCAGGTCATGATCTCATAGTTCGTGAGTTCGAGCCCCGCATCAGGCTCTGTGCTGAACGCTCAGAGCCTAGAACCTTCTTTGGATTCTGTGTCTCTCTTTCTCTCTGTCCCTCCCCCTGCTTGTGTTTGGTGTCTCTCTCTCTCTCTCTTTCTCAAAAATGAATAAACATTAAAAAAAAAAGAAGAAAAGAATATTTAAAATGTGTTCATATTGCAAAACAAATCATTCACAGGTTGTATATGCTGATTGGGAAACCTGATCTTACATTCTTATCACACTGAAAATTTGTGTTTTATTTATTTAGCTTTATTTTCCGCCCCTCTGCAATACTAATATAAGTATTAGTGATATTAATATTAATAACCAGTGTTTTTCCTAAATTTTTACCATACCCTTCTCTACCTCTGAGGTCACCACCTTTTAATTACAAGACATTATACAGAGGAAGGATGTAAATTGATAAAGAGGCTACTGAGTGTGCATTTATTCATCCCAAATTCTATAGTGGGGACCAGAAAGGCCAGAGAGGCTATAAACATCTAGAGTCCCAGATTTAAGGTTTAGAGCTCATTGAATTTCCAAAAAACAATGGGGAGATCAACATTCTAATTTTGCCAAGTAAGGACATTTAAAACAACAACTATTACCGTATACTAACATCATTCTTTACTGAAAGAAATACCATGTGAACTTTAAGAAAAACCTACTAGGAAGAACAAAAATATCAGTGTAAAGGCAAAGAAGTGATAAATGACAGACTGTCTCATATGCATGTGTGTGTGTGTGTGTGTGTGTGTGTGTGTTTTCTAAATGTTTAAGTTATTTCTCATTTTTCTGGAGACCAGTGATCAAAGACACGGCCCAATTCTTGTACTAATCTTTGAGAGCTGCTTCAGAGATTTCCAAAAAATCGTTTTGGGGGCCAGATAATTATAAAATACAGAAATAACCAGGTGACTCTTATTGAGGGGTTCCTCTACTCCAGGCCCTGTGCTGAGCACATGGTTTGCCTGCAGTGTGATGACCAACTGGTGATGTTCCTCCTGGTAAGGAACCTGCCCCTGCTTCTTTCTGGTTGTCATGACCATGAAAGCCACCCCAAGCATCTCACTGGGGAGCTGTTTTTTCCAAAAACATGATCATCATATGAAAATTTAAAACGACAATATAACAATGGCTTGATTAGTCCTAGGCCATTGCAACAGGATCTAGCCACAACTGGGGTACAGTGTTCTTCTCTCACAAAGGGACAGAAAGTTGCCAGGTTTTTTGCCACAAGCTTCTGTGCTGTGACAAAGCACTGCTTTGACCAGTGTACTGGGCCTGGTCCGAGACCACAACAGCCAGCCACTATGACAAATCAAAAATAGCCCCAGAGTCTAAATCAAGACATATGGAGAGTGACCACCCTGAGTCATGCAGACCCATTTGTTACATACTTTATTTTTGGATAATTTTAGTAGGGATCGAAAGTGTTTCGTTTGCTGGTTCTTCTCTCCAAATAAGAGTACAAAGAAAGGAACTAAGTCATGTGGTTCTATTTAACTTACCATGAAGGCTGCAGCTGAGTCTCGATGATGTGATTCTTCGGCTTTGTAAAGGCCATGGCTAACTGGTTAGGACGATATGTTTCTCTGAATTGCCTAAAACGCCAAGATAGTGGCTCACAATCTATTGTGTAAGAAAATTTTGCTCCCAGGAATGCATGCTGTCATCCTAAGATCTTTGTTACCAGTCAGGGTGATAAAACACAAGTAAATGAGGGTGCTGATGTGGGATAGAATGCAGAGGATGTAGGAGAAAGCTTGTTTGCCTTATTTAGGCCTGTTTCCGATTTGAGATTTGAGTGGATTCTAGAAATATTTATAATTTACATTGTAAGTCCTCTAAGTATAAATATTTCATCTTAGCAAATGTATTAGTATCCTCATCCTTAAGAATGGTTTCCATGATCTGTGAGTTCGAGCCCCATGTCGGGCTCTGTGCTGACAGCTCAGAGCCTGGAGCCTGTTTCAGATTCTGTGTCTCCCTCTCTCTCCGCCCCTCCCCTGTTCATGCTCTGTCTCTCTCTGTCTCAAAAATAAATAAACGTTAAAAACAAAAATTAAAAAAAAAAAAAAAGAATGGTTTCCATGAGTACATGTAATCTAGGTTTTTCACCATCACCTGGTCCTCCCACCAAACTAAACCCATATCCTATTGTTCTCCTTCCACTGCTCTTTGTTCTTGCGAAATGCCAAGACCATTGTCACCCTAGGGCCTTTGCATTTGCCATTTCTTCTACCCACAGTTGTTTCCCCATCATCATCACATAACTGCTTCTTGTCATTTAGGTCTCTGTTCAAATATCATTTCTTGTAGAAGCCTTCTCTGACCACGTTGACTGGAGTAACCCGTCCTATCAATCACTCTCTAATACTTTACTTTAGTTTATTATCTTTATAGCACTTACGACTATCTGAAAACATCTTGTGCCCTTATTTGCTAACTTATTGTTTGCCTTCTCCAGAATGAAAGCCCCATGAGAACAGGGACTTTGTCTTGTTTGTTCCCACAGCCCAGCACTAGAATGTCTGGCACACAGCAGCACTTAATAAACGTTCTTTGCATGAATGAACAAAAGGATGGAAGAATTCACCTGTATTTCCATATTTTGTCAACTTTATCCCAGAAAGTTCATGTCTAAATGGTACAAAGGCTAATCAATATTCACTAATTCTCTTGATCATTTTGTCAATAGCACTAGGCCAGATGACTCATGATTTAAGTTATCTGGCTTCACTGTCTATAATTGATCAGATCGTTGAACACTTGCCAGAACCCCTCTTCACTTAAGTTATATAGCTCCGTCTAAAAGAGAATCATATAAGAGCACAAATAAAATTTTAATATAAAAAGGAAAGGTTAGAGTGATTTAGGATACACAAATACTTCTTAAAACAAATGTCTAATTTAAATGAGAAAATCATTTTTCATAAGAAAAGAAAACACTAAAAGCAAGAGGCCTATCCTTTCCATTTTAAGAATATTGATCTGGAAATTCTAACTAATGCAATAAGATAAGAAAAAGAAAGAAAGGATAGAATATTTTAGAGGCAAAATTATCTTTACAAATAATGATTATCTACCAGGAAAACTTAAGATAATTTTTTAAAGGACTAATAGTGAAGTTCAGGGAAGTAGAGTTACAAAATAAGCACATAAGTTGTGATCGATTTCTTACAGAGAAGCAATAGTTCTTTAGGAAACGCAAAGAAGAAAATAGCTAACGAATGTTACAGATGTTAATATACCAGCCACGGTTTTGTTTTTCTTTTCCTAGTATCTGAAGACGGCATTAATCTTAGACTGTAGAACAGGACTACAGAGTTGAACATAATACTGTGTTTTTCTGTGATAAAGCGTAACTTCCCACTTGTTCATTCTGCTAACATTTATACTCGTCATCTGTGTATAGTTCTGTACAAGAAGCATGCAGAAAACAAAGGGAAAGGAGGAAACATGGTCTCTGTTCTTGAAGGCTTTATAATTATGATGGAAAGAAGTAATTGTGAAACCATTAGAAAATCGTTTGTGGTAACATTTATTTAGTAAATACTTAGGAAGCATCTGTAATGAGAAAGCCTCTGCGAGTTGTATGTGAGGCGATGGGTAGACTTGTCATAAATGTGATTAGAACTCAGTCTTCAACATCTTGGCAAGCTTTTAGGGAGAATAAGGCATATGGCATGATAATGGTAAAGCAAGTGAGCTGAAACTTGAAAAAGAAGAAAAGAATTTGAGAGAATAGAGATGGACCAGGTGGCATTCCACGTGGAGGGCACAACTTTGGGTAAGACAAGAAAGTATGGGATATGTTTGTGAACACTGAGTAGACCTATCTGATGGAGGACAGGTGTACATTAAAGGGAACTGGTAAGACCAGAAGGAGAGATTAGAGCGAGCTCAGGTCACAGGATGGGGGGTCTTGAATTCCTGAATGAAGAGTTTAGATTATATTTGCTGAGCCCTCAAACATTTCAAAACAAGGAGGTGAACTTGAGAGCTCTGCTGCAGGAATATTTTTCTGACAGCGGCCTCTGGGCTGAGGTGAAACACAGAGGAGACTGAGGTTGGAGGGTCTGTTAGTAAGCTTTAGAAGATAGGGAAATAGGTTCTAATAGAAAAGGAAAAAGTCAGACATAACAATTTAGGATAAACAAATACTTCTTTAAAATATCTATTTTAAACCAACAGCTAACATGATAATTACTAGTGGAAAAATTAAACTACTAAAGGCGACAAGCCCATTCTTCCCATTTAAAAACATATTGATCTGGAAATTCCTTTTTAGGTTTATTTATTTATCTTGAGGGGGAGAGAGAGGGAGGGAGGGGGAGAGAGAAAGAGAGAGAGAGAGAGAGAGAGAGAGAATCCCCAAGCGGGCTCCGCGCTGTCAGCACAGAGACTGATGAAGGGCTTGAAATCACAAACCGTGAGATCATGACATGAGCTGAAGTCGAACACTTAACCGAATGAACCACCCAGGCACCCCTGATCTGGAAATTCTAACCAGACCTCAACTCAACTGGAAAAGACTTGAGAGACTGCAGAGGTGGGATTGAAGGGCTTTGCACCCAGAACAGTGCCTGGCTTTTCGTAGATACTCAAGAAACATTCACTGAATGAATGTATAATTTTCTGTCCTCCCCTCATAATAAGTTCTCTGGGATAAGATCTCCCTCTCCCTCTCCCTCTCCTCTCATCCCTCTTTATTTTTTCTATACTACATCCCCAGAGTCTGGGTCGGTGGGCATTCGGTTAATGCCACCTCATTAGATATGTCACCTCAATGAATGTTACCTCACTAGATACAGGATTGAGAGAAATGAAGGAGTGGGCAATTATTCAGAGCCGTGAGGTCATGACCTGAGCCGAAGTCAGATGCTCAACCAGTTGAGCCACCCAGGCGCCCCTTAATTTTTTTAATGTTTGTTTTTGACAAAGAGAGAGACAGAGTGTGAGTGGAGGAGGGGCAGAGAGAGGGGGAGACACAGAATCCGAAGCAGGCTCCAAGCTCTGAGCTCTGAGCTGTCAACCCAGAGCCAGACGTGGGGCTCAAACCCACGAGCTGTGAGATCATGACCTGAGCCAAAGCTGGACACTTAACCAACTGAGCCACCCGGGCACCCCGGTTGAGGACACATCTTAGGACACACTGTTTTAAGTGAGGCACAAGAGGAGCCAAGGAAGGAGACAGAAATAAGTTAGAGATGGGAGGCAAACTGTATTCCAGTCACTCCAAAGGAGGAAGGAGATTTTTCAGGAAGGTAGTTAGCAGCTGCATCAAATTCATGAGGATTAGTGAGGACAGAATTCAAGAAAAACTATTACGTCTTCATGTTAGTGTGAGAATTTCAGAACGTGTGCATCTGTGCAGAGGGAATGTGGGAAATCAAATTTAAGTGGACAAGCTATGCGGTGAAGGGAGTTGGACAGAGTCCTCTCTCAAATTTGCTGGGAACAGGAGGGAGGACAGAGAAAAGATAGAGGTGTTTGACTAGTTTCTTTGTAGGTGCTCCACCATTAACTGGATAACTTGCCCCAAATTTTCAGACTACACACCAGTCCAGTTTAAGATCTGTCTGTTACACAGCATCCCATTGTATATTCCATTGCCATTGGCCAGTCAACAGATAGTTGCTGATAACCTCCTAGAGCAGCAGCATGGACTGGATTCTGTGGAAGAAGATAAAGACATGTAAATACAAGGGATGGCAAGAGACAACAGGTCAGGAGAAACTACATATGAACCTGCAAGGAACCACACAATGAGAGGAGCCAGGAGTAATTAACTTGGTTCAATGACATCATGGACCCCTGTTCTGTGCTAGGCGCTGGGATCTGGTTAAAGGATGAATCTGGGGCGGGGAGGGGGGGGGGCGGTGCACCTGAGTGGCTCAGTCGGTTGAACGACCGACTTTGGCTTAGGTCATGATCTCGTGGTTTGTGAGTTTGAGCCCTGCGTCGGGCTCTGTGCTGACAGCTCAGAGCCTGGAGCCTGCTTCGGATTCTGTGTCTCCCTCTCTCTCTGCCCCTCCCCTGCTCACTCTCTGTCTCTCTCTCTGTCTCTCAATAACAAATAAAAACGTTTAAAATTTTTTTTTAAAAAAGGATGAATCTGGGGGCTGCGCATGGTCTCCACTTAATGGTGGGATGAGTCGACTGATGGCTTCAAAGCTGGAATAATGAGGGGCTGGAACAGCAGGCAGGGTGTTCCTAAATTGAATTTGAAGGTTGACTTTAATTAGAGTGGGGAAGAGAAGGCAGCTTCCAGCCTCTGGGACACACCTGGGAAACACACGCATGAGGACTGCCTTCCTGTAAGCCAGTGAAATCCCCTTCTGACCATGGTGGATGTGGAGGTCTTAGGGGTGAATGAGATTACAAAGGTGATCCTGAAAGCTATTTGGTAACATGGAAGAGGCAACCCCTCCTTACGGCTTAAATGAAAAGATGTTCTTCGTTTGTTGTTTTGTTTGTTTGTTTCTCTCCCACCATTTCTCTGAGCTGGAAGCAGAAACGTAACTTCTGTGTCATGATCACCATGACCACTAGTTAGGAGAAACATTTTCCACCCAAATAGAAAACAAATAAATGCTCACAATCTATGATATTCATGTGAGGATCCACATCTAGACCAGGGAATGCTTTATCACTCACCTTTTTGGAAGAGGAGGAAGGAAGAGTTCACCCTAGTCATCAGAATCAACCCACTCTTCCACCCATAAATTGCAAGGCAGATGCAAACATCCTCCCCAGATGCCCTGTCATCATTGTCATGAGACCAGGACTTTGCCCCTTGAAGGACTCATGTGACTCCAAGATCCTCTCCTGCCATTTAGCCTCCATCATCTTGGTTATAGTCTCAAAGAATTTGGTTGTACTTTATTCTTCTTAATACCACTTGGTTTAACTAGAGAACTCTCTTGGGGAAGGGGGGGGGGGGGTTGACTATTAGCTGTTTAGTCCACTAAAAGATAGTCTAAAACACAGGGAAATGAGAACCTTCAAAGCTTTAGGAGAGCATGGTTGTAAGGAAGTGACTTTATGGTGTTCTACCAAGGACTATATTTCCTCAGGATAAAACAACAGGAAGCAGAGAAGATGTCCACTGGGAGAGGACTGTAGATCTCAGCAGTAAGTCAGAGGGCAGATGGGAGTTCCTTTCACCAATGATATTCCAGAATGGCTGTCCTTGAGTTAAATGTAAGACTTTGTATATCTTCTTTGATTAACAATTTACCAAGAACTACAAATTTCAGGTAGGTCCTGGGGGCTTGGAAACTGTGGAATTGGCACGAGATTCTCAGTGAAGAGTGGCAATCCTGTCATCCAAGTCTTTAATATCCATGAAATAGATGTGCCAACAGCAGCTGTTTAGAAAATCATGATCATCCCAAAAAAGGTTCCAGTTCAGTGAGTTTTGAAGAGTCTGCAACATGACTCTTCTATTCAATCTGCCCTCAGTAACTGACTTTTGGAATTTCTCGGGGGTTATTTGGGACTTTTAGTGTTAAAATCACGGGTTAGCTATAGGAAAAAGGGCCTAATGTCCAGGAGCAAAAACAACGTAGTCTTAGGCATCTCAATATACTCATCTCAACTGGTCTCTCAAGAAGGGACCCATGAGGTGTGTGTTTGTGTCTCTTCTTAATCTTACTTAATCTTTGTATCAAAGAATGAAGAACACATGGTGCAGTTGTGCTGTGGTAATAAGCACACGAAGATGGATACAAAGAAAGATTTCTTTTGGCGTCATTGCTTTAGCAGCTATAGGCTCATGGCTGGGGTGTGCGGGCTGCTGTGAATGAGATGAACGATATACTTTGTTAAGAATGGCCACCATTCCTGAGTACAGTCTAGATTCCCTTAACACACCCTGAAACCAGCAGGAGTTCTGACTTTCCTTTACAATGTGGCACTTCCTGATTCCTTTACCTTTTTCTTTCCTCCTTGATGTGTACAACAAAACTTTTGGCAATAGTCAACCGTAGTACAGGGACTCAGAGCTCTCGCTCAACTGCGTGTTAATGGTTTCTCCAAGGGTCTCCGTGTTTTACCAAGGAAGCAGGGCCAGAGAGAAGTCCACACATGAGAGAGAAGGCTCATCGATGCTCACAGTTAATCCTTCAACCCTCTCCCCTACTCCAACCACTGCTGACCCTACTGACCTTGTGTTATTTATTTTCTCCCCCAAATTGGGGCTGGAAGTTTACTTTCATTCAGTTTCACCTGGATACAGATGTTAATAGGAACAAAACTCTATTTCTAGACATGAGAACTTGAATTTTTCCTGCAGTCCAGATCTAGAATATAAGAACCCATGGGAGCATAGCAGGAGACGGGTTTACTCTGAGTGAAGTTTTCCCTGTTCTCTCCAAAGAAGGTGACTCTTGGGTTAGCTCTGGCCACCCAATCGAGTCTGGAGTCTTGGGGCTTCACCCTACCAGCTCCTTTAGTGTGAGCTTAATAAATTACAACACGAATTCTGAGAGACCACTGAATTTCTCAGACACTCACTTTCCAGCAGTGTAAAAGGGGGGAATAATGTTCCTCCTCCCTCAGGGTTGTTAGGAGAATCATGAGCTAAGGTAGTTTTGAAAGTGCCTGACACAGTGCTTCTCAGGAGTTTGCCTCTTTGTCAGCTTTTACTTGAGCTGTTAGAACACTCTTTGTCCGCAAGAATGCTCGGGAATGCAGGTGCAAAGTGACCCGTTGTCTTAGGATGGTGGGGAATGGGACACAGTTAATGGGAAATGACTTCAGTTTACTGCATGTGCTAGTAATCCTGTGATGCCATCGCAAAACAAAAAGCACATGACTACTCGAAAGCCCGCTGTACCTGAAGAAGAAATTGGATTCGACTCAGAAAATCAGACTGTAAAGCTAATCGCTCTGATCCAATAACGTGGCCCCGCAGAGTGGCATCATCAGCCCTGAGACACAGAGAGGAGGAGGGAGGGCAAGGAGGGAGAGTGAGGGCGCGGGGCTGCCCAGCTCTCCAGACACTCAAGCCAATGAAAAATTCATAAGGAGATGTTTTATAGCCAGTGTCTAATATCACCGCTGGGTCACAGACTGATCTGAGCCAATCAATAGGATTCATCGTCCTGAAAGGAGCTAGTAGTGATTGTATGTTTATGAGAACTGGGAGGTGCCCAAGCCAAGGCCAGTTTCTAGTTACTTGGTATGTGTCACCCTTAAAAATATAGAACTTAGTCTGAAAATGGAACCCAAGACCTTTAAAAATATTGTGTAGGGGGGAGGAGGAAAGTTTCTTTTCAAATCTAGGTGTGGGGAGGAGGGGATTTTTGAATTCTTTTTTTAAGTCAGCTTAAGGACTAGTTTTTAAATTGAAGCTGCTTTTTAGTTTCAATCTTTGGTGGCCATTTATTGTATCTGAGTTCTTTTTTACTTAGCTCCAGAATTTGTGTTTGTTTTTTTATAACACTTTAGCCTCTGTGTCAAAATCCTCTAAAGACAAATGGAGATTTATGACACTGGAATCATAAAAATAAAGAAATATAGAGTCAGTTTTATCATTATTTATAACCAAGTTCCAGGTTGGTTTGGTTTTTTAAGCCATTTTTTTTTTAACGTTTATTCATTTTTGAGAGCGAGAGTCAGCAGGGGAGGGACAGCAGATCTGAAGTGGGCTCTGTGCTGATAGCAGAGAGCCTGATGCAGGGCTCGAACTCACAAATTGTAAGATCATGACCTGAACCAAAGTTGGATGCTTCACTGACTGAGCCACCTGGGTGCCCCCAGGTTGGCTTGGTTTTTAAAAGCTTTTAAAGATCATAGAACCTTCAACTTGAGTTTGAGGGTTTGCTTTCTATACAGGCAACCATTTAAGGGCAGAAGGAGGTAGAACAAAATGAGCCTTAAAGGTTATGTGCTCAGAAGTCTGCTGAGGATTCCAGGGGAAAGCCCACATCAGCCTGTCTAGGTGAGGAAGCTCTGAGCAGGCCAGGGCCTCCGTGTGTGTGTGTGTTCCAGGCATGGCTAGAGCCCTCCCTGAGGTCTCGAAGAAGATCCCATTGAACGCCATCCCTCTCACCCTCACAAAAATTACTTTTCAACAGGTATTTAAACACCAAGAACTCATGAATGAAAAATCTTGGAAAGCCAACTTGTGACGCAGGAAGGCAGGAGAGGAAGAGGGTCAGGACAGGATAAGGGATTTCATCTTTTCCCTGCTGATGGTGTCAGGACAGAAGCTATGTTCTTGCATCTTTGTAAACAAACAGGATTTCTTTTCATGGTTGTAAAAGTGACACAAGATTATTGTATTTGGGAAATACAGAAAGAAAAGTAAAAAAAGAAAAATAACTCCTATGCCTACTGTCGTGGAAAGTCCACTTAACTAGATGGTGTATTTTCTTCTAGGCTGTTACATATATAATATACCTATATATATTTATATCTGCATCTGTATCTATATCTTCATACATACACATACACACACTAAATTAAAATCATAAATAGTAATAGTAAATGGTTTTATATCCTGAATATTTAATGTGTACTAATTTTGTAAT
Source organism: Panthera uncia (assembly GCF_023721935.1). Taxonomy (NCBI): domain Eukaryota; kingdom Metazoa; phylum Chordata; class Mammalia; order Carnivora; family Felidae; genus Panthera; species Panthera uncia. The sequence goes on from NC_064813.1 coordinate 30,039,113, forward strand.
CACTGTGCATGTCAAAATATTCAGATAGGAATTTTTTATTGTCCGGTTAGAATTCTGTTAAAAGAATATGCCATTATGTGCCATTCCTCTATCGACAGATGGGCCATGCACTTTCACATGACCCCTACGTGTTTGTTCATGCATGCTGATAGCTCTCCCATCTCTCATTAAATAAACCACACCTGAGCGGTGCCACCTATGCTGAGGCCTGCCCATTTCCCCAGTCACAATTCATCACTCCTGGGAAGGTAATGGTAGATGTGGGGGGGAGATGGGCTTCGGGAGCTGACAAGCCTGGGCTCCGTGGCTGGGGCAGCACTCACCAGCTGTGTGACCTTGGGGAGCTTCTTTACTAAGTCTCAGTTTCCTTGCCTATAAAATGGGAATAATACTCCCCTCCACAGAGTGTTGATACGATGATTGAGTAGAAACATGTATGTGTTCATTCCCTCCCCTCTGCCCTTTTTCAGTTTTCTGGCTTCTCCCCAGAGCAGTATAAAGTGGTGGTTAAGCGCTTGAGTGAGTTTGGGGCGCCTGGGTGGCTCAGTCGGTTGGCATCCGACTTCGGCACAAGGCATGATCTCATGGTTTGTGAGTTCGAGCCTCGCATTGGGCTCTGCGCTCAGAGTCTGGAGCCTGCTTCGGATTCTGTGTCTCCCTCTCTCTCTGCCCTTCACTCGCTTGTGTGCACTCACTCTCTCTTTCTCTCTCTAAATAATAAACATTAAGAACAAAAAAGAGCTTGAGTGACCTTGAACAAGCAACCTAGCCTTTGTGCCTTAGTTCTTCCATCGGTACCATGGGGATAATAGTACACTCATAGGTTTGTAGGGAAGATCAAGTCAGACAATCAACGTAAGACACTTTGTTCCTGGTACAAGTAGGAGAGCAGTCCTTCTTTAATAGTCTTACAGGACCTCTCACGAAGTCATGTTGCTGTTTTTACCAGGCTCCTTGATAGCTTCACAGCAGATGATAAGTTCCCCGCCGTTGGCTGCCTCCTGGAGTCACTGTCTGGTGAGGCTTCAAGCGACCAGACCTAGGGAAGGGCTCTTCCTTACTGGTGGCCATATCTTGCAAGGGGTCACTGAGACTTTCCCAGCAAGCCCTCCTTGATGGGTACCCGGCCCAGAGGAGCCCTGTGGAGTAAGTGGTCTGAGACAGGGAGATGGTCCTTAACCACTGCTCCACATCCAGCTGTGAGGCAGGAGGAAAGGACGTTAGGCTGTGAAAGAATTGCCTGGGCTCTGACCGAGGCATTTCCCAGAAAAAAGGCCTTAGTGACCTCATTCCCCTATTGGGCCTACTTCCCTTGGCAGGGAGAGTCTTCTTCTGACAGGAGGTGGTAACATCCTTACTTTGGTGCCACCAGGCAGGGTCATAGTGAGAGGGCAGGATTCACTCAGACACCAGGGTGTGGTGGCACCTTTGGAGGGTGTCTGCCCTGCCACCAACCTCCATGCTGTATTCTAGCATTGGCTCTCAAAGCCTTGTCCTTGGACCAGCAGCGTCAGCCTCACCTGGGAATGTATTAGAAACACAGATGCTCAGTCCCACCCCAGACGTCCTCAGTCAGAAACGTGGGGATGGGTTTCCCAGCACTTGGTGCTTTAATAAGCCTGGAGGTGATTCTGGTGCTCTCTCAAGTTGGAGACCCAGTGGCCCATGGGAAACAACGGGGGGAGGAGAAGGGAGTGGAGGGAAGGCTGCATGGCAGTCCTCCTCCCCAGGCCCTCTCTGAGGATGAGCTGGGTTCCTGCCTGACATTCTTGTCTCCATTTCTATTGTCTATTTGAGCTGGTTTCAGCAGATTGATGAGCTAGAGAGTTCTGAGTAATAAAGCAGGGATCCTTCAAAGAAAGCCTGTAAGAGAAGTGAAGCTTTGGGGTGCTCTCTGCTTCAGCAACTCCCCCTTTGGGTATCCTCAGAGTTCAGAAAGCCTGGTGGTGACTACTGTCACCCTCATTCTTCCTTTTTGGGCAGACAGACAGACCATGCCAACATGGTTTGTCACACTGTGTCCCTCAGAATTCAGCCCAAGGAAGAAGTCAGATGTATGCACAAATATTTAGGTACAAAGATGTTCATCTCAGTATTGCTTATATGGGACAACAGGGGGCTGGGGAGGTAACAACCCAAACAAATTAGAGCACAGCCATATAATGGAATACTCTGCAGCCACTGAAAATAGCATTTTCATTGGTCAAGAGGGATATCAATATAATGTTATGTGATAAAAGTTCAATACAGATTAGTATGTACAGAATAAATCCACATATATGCATAGACAAAAATCTAGAAGTAAACACACAAAATGTTAACAGTGGTTACCATTTCTGGGTAATGGTATCACAGAATGTTTTTATTTTTTTCTTTATCCTTTTTAAACAACGTTTATTTATTTTGAGAGAGAGAGAGAGAGAGAGAACATGGAGCCCACCTCGGGGCCTGATCCCACCACCATGAGATCATGACCTGAGCTGAAGTCAAGAGTTGGACGCCCAACTGACTGAGCCACCCAGGTGCCCCTCTTTATACTTTTTAGTACTTTCCAATTTTCCACAATGACTGTGTGTTACTTTTATGAATAGAAGAAATACAATAACATTGAGTAAACTGGGGTTTTACCCTTTTACCCCTCCAAGTCTCAGTTTCTTGTGCCTCTAGAACACCCCTCTAGGACCCTCCATCCAATGAGGAAAGAGTGATTATTGGCAGCTCATCCCTCCAAAATATGTTCCCTTGTAGTCTCCACTTTCACCTTATTGTTTATCAAGAATCAGATGGATCTGGTGGCTGTTTCAACCCTTTGCCATCTTCCAAACACCTTACTTTGAGGACAGCAGTGATTAGCTGAGTTGTCATTACTGGAACAGCCTCAGAGGTAACCATGCCAAGCCCAGACTGCAGACAGGTCTGGCAAGAAACGCAAGAAGCAAAGCCAGAGTGGGCCATCAACGCACAGGGGAGACGGGAGTGGGGTCCAGTTGTGCCACTGGGACTAGTTGGAGCTGGCCATAAGCTCTGCCTGGTGCCCCGAGGACAGAGCAAGCTCTGCGTTGCTTCAAAGTCAGTGGGCCCAGCTGTGGGCAAATTCAGGCAGCCAGAAAATAACATAGCAATCCAGCACAGTGCCTGGCAAATAGGGGAAACTCAGTAAATATTTGTTGAGTGGAGTAATAAATGAAGCTTCCTCACAGGCTCTGGCAACCAAGACCCTCCGTGAGAGGATGCCATCAGGGCCAGGGGTCTGGGCAAAGAGAAGCTTGCAGACAAGGGGACTGGGGAGAGAGAGCTTAGCTGTGCATCAAGAAATGGGTGAGGAACAGCGATAAAAGCAGAGGCCTTCAAATCCAACCCAGCTTTGGATCCCGCCTCTCCCACTCAACAGCCTGGTAATCTAGGGCAGTTTACCTAACTTCCCCAGGCTTATTTCCTCCTGGGCTACCTGGGGATAACTCTCTCCACCTTGTGGGGTTTTCTGCTGCTTCCATGAAATAATGCAGGGCTTGCGAAGGACAGTTACAGATCTGCTCCAGTGGCTCAGCGGCAGCCTGAGAGCGGATGAAGGCAGGAGCCGTACTGTGGTCTGGGCCAACACCCTACCCAAGCAAGATCAGACATGCTGCCACTCGCCTAGAAACCTAGGCAGGTCTCTGGCATCGGGCATCAGCCCTTGTTGGCAACTGGGACCTCCACCCCTGCACTGTCTGGGTCAGGGGCCGGCCTGGGGGTGGATTGAACAACTGAGCTGGGGAAGCAGAGAGGCTGGGAAGTGAGGAGGGGGCTGGCTTCGGAGACCAAAAGGGTAGGAAGCAAAGGTAAGGTGAGGGCTTGGGTACCCAACAGGATCCTCAGACAGAAGATACATAAGTTTGGCTTTCTCTTCCTCAAGGGTGGGTTTAATTTTTTTGTTTTTTCAACGTTTATTTATTTTTGGGACAGAGAGAGACAGAGCATGAACGGGGGAGGGACAGAGAGAGAGGGAGACACAGAATCGGAAACAGGCTCCAGGCTCCGAGCCATCAGCCCAGAGCCTGACGCGGGGCTCGAACTCACGGACCGTGAGATCGTGACCTGGCTGAAGTCGGACGCTTAACCGACTGCGCCACCCAGGCGCCCCGAGGGTGGGTTTAGAACCTCGTTTACGTGAGGTGACCTGTCTCCACGAGGAGTTCTTACAGCTCTGGTGGGTTGTGCCCCAAGGTCACCCAGAACTGCCATGCACACACTGTTTTCAAAATGACTCCCTAAAGCCATAGCAATAACCAGAGGCCTCCAAAGCCAAGTCATCTTCAGAGATAAGAGGCGCTTACCCTACACATGCATTCCCTTTTCTCACACCCACTGGTTCTTCTTTTGGGAGCTTTCTTGCTGCCAAGTCCTGCCCTCATACTTTGGGGTTTATCCTCACTTGGAAAATACATCATGTTCATTGTTGCCTGGCTAATCCACCAGCCTTGTCATTCCCCCCTGCATCTTGGGCCAGATTTGCCAGCACACTTCCCACTCTGTCAGGGCTGCCTTCTGACATATCCCCCCTTGTCTTATGTCAGGCTGTGCCAGACCATGAGCTTCCCTGGCGTGAGGGCCCTACGTCATTCGTCTCTCCGCCCTTTGCGGATCTGAGCACCATGTCTACATAGCAGGTGCCCAGCACTGGCTGGGTGTAATAAAGGGGGGTTGTAGCGGACACTATGGATTGCCCACCCAGAGGGTTTTATGACTTCTTCTCCTGGCCTTCTCTTTTGGGGGGAGATTGGAAACTTAATGCAGTTGAACCTTCAACAATACAGGCTTGAACTGCATGAGTCCACCGGTGCATGGATTTTTACAATACGGTACCTTAAGAGTTTTTTCTCTTATGATTTTCTTCATAACATTTTCTTTTCTCTAGCTTGCTTTATTAATAGAGTATGTAATAATATAACCTATACGATGCATATTGATTGGGGTGCCTGGGTGGCTCAGTCGGTTAAGTGTCTGACTCTTGATTTCGGCTCAGCTCGTGATCTCTCGGTTTCATGAGTTCAAGCCCCATATCGGACTCTGCACTGCCAGATTCTCTCTCTCCCTGTCTCTCTGCCCCTCCTGCACTCACACTATCTCTGTCTCTGTCAAAATAAATAAATAAACTTAAAAAAATGCATATTGATTTACTGTTTATGTTAATGATAAGCCTTCTAGTCAACAGTAGAGGTGAGGTTTTTAGGGTATCACAGTTATACATGGATTTTCCACTGCACAGGGACTTTGTGCCCCTGATCCCCACATTGTTCAAAGGTCAACTGTACTCAGTTTTCCCAGCTACTCTCACAGATGGAAGTGGCCTTGCGAAACAGTGCTTGCCGATGAAGTATAAGTGCAAGTCTTCGAGGAAAGCTTTCTTTCCAGAATAAGGCAGACCTCTCTAAGAGGAGCCTTTGACCATTTTGCCAATTCCCTTTCCTTCTTACCTGGAATGCAGACATGATGACTGGAACTGCAATAGCCATCTTGCAACCATGAGGCAATAAGCAACAGTCAGAAGGGCCAAGTTTAAAAAAAAAACAAAACAAGAAAGAAAGACTGTAACTTGGTTCTTCTTTTTAAATTTTTTTAAGGTTTATTTATTTTTGAGAGAGAGAGAGAGAGAGACAGTGCAAGTAAGGGAAGGGCAGAGAGAGAGGGAGACACAGAATCCAAAGCCAGCTCCAGGCTCTGAGCTGTCAGCACAGAGCCTGACATGGGGCTGGAACTCAGGAACCATGAGATCATGACCTGAGCTGAAGTCGGACGCTTAACCGACTGAGCCACCCATGTGCCCCTATAACTTGGTTCTGGATGGCATCATTGATGACCATTATTGCTGGGTTGGCCAACCTCTTGGTTTGCTCAGGACTGAGGGATTTTCTGAGTTATAGGATTTTGATATAAAACAGGAACAGTCATGGGCAAACCTGAACCCTCACCTAGGGTTGGTCACCCCATCCTAGCCCTACACTGCTTATTTCCAGAAACAACTTACTATGTAATAAAAAATAATCAGGCAAAATTGTTATTTCTAAGATTCGATGAACAGACATGGATAGAGTTGTAGGTCATTGGTTCTAGCTGCCTTCACAGAAGTTATCCTAGTTGAGTCTCATAATGATTCTTCATGGTAGGTTTTGTTATACCCATTCTACAGGTCAACAAACTGAGGCACCAAGAGGGTTAGCCCAACTGGAATATAAGTCCTGTACATTAATGCCATGCCATTCTCCCCTAAAGCTATTGTGGCTCATTTTGTCTTAACTCAGCATGTGATTATTTAATGTTATTCTCGGAATGGGCATTATGCTCTTCAAATGAATAAAGCCACTGTGAGATGCAGCCCTTACCTTTCTTTATATGACTTCTTTCTGGACAAGTCGAAAAATCCTGACTTGTTTCTCCTGACCTGACTCGTTTCTCCATCACTACTGTTAATAAACAGACAAAATTGGTTTGCATAGATGTAATTTTTAAAATTACTGTTAAATGAGTCAAAAGATGCAAAAGGGAAGTGTAGCAAAAAGTCTCCTTTGTACCCCTGCTGCTTTATAGATGAATATTAGGAAAGCTTCCGTCGGTTTTGAACTGGTGATTCTGCATGTGAGTAATAATGAATGATAGCCCCTTAAACTTGTATTCAGCTTCTGAGATTACAAAATGCCCTCAAAAACACAGTCTCATTTTCTCCTCTGAGCTTCCTCCAGATGTTTTCTTCAGACTTTCATGTCCTGGATCTCCCCCTCATCTGCTGAGCCCAAGACTGCTCTCTGGGTCCCTTGTACCTTTTGCAGGCTATGTGCCTGTGACAGAGACTTTGCCCTGGGTGGTGCAGAGCCTCCCAGGGCCTTCTGGGTGTAACTGTCGGCTCTCTTTGTGTTCTTTATGTCACTGACTGTGGGGAGAACAGGCCGTCCTGGAAGGTCTGTTGGTTGGGCTGCTGGCCTGTGCTTACATCTGTATAACACGGGAAACCCTCAGGACTCACTTTCCCTGACAGTTTGCTTATTTATTCACAGTTTGTTCCTCATTAAAAATAATGTTTAGGAAGCATCTATAATAACATAGGAAAGTATATGTTAATTGAGAAAGCATGATATATCAATATCTCTGTATAGCTACGTCTCTCTATAGCGTACAATTTAGACTGAGAGCAAAGCCTTTGTATAGACAAATTCTGGAAATAACGCATTCTTTCATCCCTCACAGCCCAACTGTACCTTTCCTCCAGAGTCCCTCATCTCAGCTGGGATCCGCCTGGCTTCCTGAGCCACATTCCTTAGCATTCTCATCCTGTACCTGCGTCACCAGCACCCCTTGCCCCCTGCCAGGCCAAGCTGCCGCTTGTCCAGCTCACAAACCCATCTGCTATTCTCCATCCCCACAGCCACCCCCCAGTACAGCCTCCTCAGCTCACAGTCAGGTCGCTGTAGCATCCTGAAATCCAGTCTTCTGGGTCCTAAGTCTTGCTCTGCCTTGGTGCACTCTCTCCATTTCAGTCGGGGTCCTCTTTTTTTAAAACAAAAACTAGGGGGCGCCTCGGTGGCTCAGTCGGTTGAGCGGCTGACTTTGGCTCAGGTCACGATCTTGCAGTTCATGGGTTCAAGCTCCACATCAGGCTCTGTGCTGACAGCTCAGAGACTGGAGCCTGGAGCCTGCTTTGGATTCTGGTTCTCTCTTTCTCTCTCTCTCTCTCTCTCTCTCTCTGCCCCTCCCTTGCTGTAGGCGTGCACGCGCGCTCTCTCTTCTCTCTCTGTCTTTTAAAAAAGAAAAAAAAAAAAGAAAAACTAATAATTCTATAACACGCCCTGCTTAAAGGTCTAATTGTGCCCCATTGTCCTCAGGAATGAGTTGAATTCCCTTCCTGGTCTGGCTCCTGCTCACTTCTCCAGCCCTTCTCTTGCCTTTCCAGGCTCTGCCTGTCACCTGCTGGCTGTTGCTAAATTCTGAGCTCGGCCCTCAGTCTCCCTTCCCTCTGGCCACTGCCTGGGGGCTCTGCCTGCTTTGACCCTTCCCTGGATTTAAGCCTACTAATCCTTCAGGTCTTAGCCTCATGGACTTTAAGGAAATAAGGTCAAAACAAAAACATCAACCAGGTTATCTGAATAGTGATAGTGGATTTTCATCATGATGTATATATAAAACTCAGTCAATCTAGCAACCATTCATTCATTGAAGAATCATTAATTCAGACTTATTAGACATCATACATGCAATGGCCCAGGGTCCCACTGGTTCTGGGTGTCAGCCCGTATGGTCCCATAGCAGGATTCTTCTTGCAGATTCACTCATTCGATCTGCATTTCCATCTTTCATTTGTATTTGTTCAATAAATGGCCATGCAAAAATTAATCAGAGAAGGGAATCCTTGTTCTCAAGCATCACAGACTTACAAACACATTATCATGCCACATGGTCAGGGCCATGAAAAGGAAGGCAAAGCATTGCAAGGGGGTTGGAGGTGGTCTCATAACAGAAGGGAGGTTGAACTGACCAGTGTTAACAGGTAGATGGGGCATAAGAGACAGGAACAAGAAAGCAAGGGAGAAAGGGTCTTTTCAGAAGAGGAAATGGCAGGTACAAAGGCTCAGAGATTAAAACCTGGCTCTCCCATGACTCAGGTGACGTGTGCACAGTGGCCAGAGTGCTAGGAGCCATGCATCCCCCACACCCCATCTGCTGTTGGTACTTTATCCTCAACCAGAATGGAAAACCTTCCTCCTCTTCCCCTTCCAAGTCCTACCTATTCTTGAGACCCACTCAAGCCCTACTTCCCTCATGAAGCCTTCTCAGACTATGTATCAGACAGATGCACCCTTAATTCCATTCTGGTTTGTACGTTGCCATTCAAAATTTCATTAACAAATCTCACCTTCCTACCGAATTGTAAACTCCTCAAAGACAGAGACTGTTATACACATTTATCCTCAGTTTTGTGGGCATCCAGGCAAGAAACCTGGTGCTGCTCTGTGAATACTTGTTGAAGTAACACTAGCCAGGCTGAAATCTCTAAAGGCAGAGTCCCAGGCAGCACCCACGCACCAAACCTCAAGCAATGACTGATGAGTTTCTTAATCCATGCCTTCTGTCCCCATATAACACCTGCTAAGAAACCGGATCGTGGGTCTGTGATGGGTGTTGATTAGGTATCATTAGCCTGATTTTATGATTCTTGGAGAAGAGGTAAGTAATAATATTACAAGGAATTTAAAGGGATCCCCATTAGAAGTGCCTAGCTCTAATCAACCTTTGAATTTACTGTTAATGAACTTCTCACCCATGGAAAGTAAAAAAAAATGTTGCCATCTGTGTAAAGCCCTGAACTTGTGGGCAGAAGAACCAGGTCTTTGGTCCGTCTGTACCATGTATCAGCCCTGTGACTTTGGACAAGTAATCTATGCCCCTTTAAGCCTCGGTGTCCTCAGTCTTTAAAATGGGAATTATAATACCTCCAAGGGTTATAACTCCACTCACAGGGCTATTGTAAGGATTACGTGTGGTAACAATGTGAGCATGGTTAGTAATATGTGAAATGTCATTTAAAAACCAGACAGCACAGTAATTTTTATTATAAACTAAAGTCCTCTTCTGTCTGTTTTATTCCCAGTGTTCCAAAACCCAGACACGAGCTCTCCACAGGGGAGTAGATGCACTGTAGTTATTTTAAGGAGAAAGAGTGTCCATCATCTCGTGCCTGGGAGACCTGTTGCCATCTTCTCAGCGGCTGTAGCTGTTGGAATAGTCGTGTCTGCAGTCCCCAGGGCAGTGTGGTGCACATGAGGTAAGGTGCCCTGGCATGCTCAGTACCCCAGTGGAATAGCACCTGCTCAGAAAGTTGCCCAGGCTCAGCTTTTCCCAGGGAGAATTCTGTGTTACAGACTGTCCCCTTCAGAAAGAGTGTTCTGCTTGGATTTGTCAGGGAAGGTGGTTAAGCAATGCAAACAGCAAAAGTGGGTCCCAAATGAAAGATCCTAAAAAAGAAGGAGAAGAGGACACTCCGGAAGGAAAGACAGTTGTGTCTATACAGCGGGCACCAAACTAACCTGCCATCAGAAGCCTGGACTCAAAGCCTGTCTCTGATACAAACTGGCTGTGTGGCTTTAGGAAATTCACCCACCCTCTCTGATCCTTTAAAATTATGCTTTGTAAAATAAGCATAACAATGCCAATCTTCTGGTGTTAAAGATTAAATTTGTATGAACTTTACAAAATGGAAAATGCCATGTGATTATGAGCTGATTATAAATTTATCTGCCTAAAGTAATCATTCAGAACAACCCAAATGAACTGTGTGCCTACGGGCCTCCACCACGTTGTCCATCAAGGAGCCTTAAATGCAATTCTAAGAACCACCCCGAGCTCTGAAAAGGCATCTCCCCTGCAGATGACGGGTGTGCCATGAAAAAGCCAGTTGGTTTCCACAGGTAACTAAAGGTCACCCTCAAGGGGTTGGCTGTTGTCTCCTAGGCACATTCCCCTCCCTGGGGCAGGTGGCGAACATGGCTGCATCCCTCCATGCCTTCCTGAACTCCAGGCCTTATGATTCCCTAGGCCTTTCCTTTGGCCCCATGGTTTTAATTTTCCCAATCAACCTGTTAGGTTAGCAGAGCAGATAAATCCTCTCCGTGCATCCACACCTCTTATGGATGGACTTGCCTGGGGCCACAGAGCTCAAAATGAGCACCAGGTCTCTGGCCACTGCAGCCTGGAACCCCAGTTTGGAGGGCTCGCCAGGATTTGAGCCCAGGTTTCTAAAATCTTTGCCCACAGACAAGGACATGAGCCCGAGCTTGACCAAAGCCCCCTGGGCCACAGCCTTGGAGGTAAACAGCCCCCCATGGACACGGAATTCCCCGGCAACCCTGGCTAGACTCGAACATCTACTTCCACCCATGGCTTTTTATTTTCTTGCATTTGTTTCCAAGGGGACCAGTAGGCACTTGCTCTCCCCACTTTGGTCCTCGCTCCCTGTGTGTAATTAGGGTGCACCCTGTTGGCCCCGCACTGTGATGAATGGGCTTCTTCAGGCAAGGTGGCAGTGACTGGAGCCCTGCCAGCCCCGAGGCCACTCCTGTGCTGCACGGTGCGCTCAGATGCGATTAGCCCTGTGTCACAATGCTTGGCAACCGTTCCAGGAGGCAGTGAGGCCTTTGTTCATGCCATTGTCCTGTCAACTGGCTATAACTTCATTTGGCTGCCAGCTTGCTTGGGCTTTTGCATCATCCTGGCCTGCTCTGTCCTCCCTCAGCTAATGGTTAGTCCATAATTCCAGATTTTTCGGGGAATATCTAGGTTGTGCGTGTGAAGCCCCCGCGTCTTCCCCCAAAGCAGTTTTGGAATTAAAATCATAAACAATGAGCATATTCTTCATGGTTTAGGAGGTAGGCTCCCTGGGACTTCCCCCGTTTCCTGCTGCTGCAGAAGGGGAGGAATCACATGTCGTAGACGGGTGTCAGCACTCAGGCACTCTGAGCTGTATAGCTGGGGGCAGGGGTGGGGGGGAGGGTGCATTCAGACATTCATTGCTTCTGCACATTTTACTTGAGCACATACTATGTGCCAGGCACTGTTCTAGATCCTGGGAATAAAGCAATGAACAATAAAGACAAAACGCCCTGCTTTATGCGGCCAACATTCTGAGGTGGGGAAGGGAGTGAGGAGAAGAGACAGGCAAATAAACTGAAAAACAGGCTAAAAGGAGCTAGGAAGAAAAATAAAACAGGGAAGGAAAACCTGGCCATAGGGGATGCTCATTCGAGTGCCCCCCCTTGTGCCCAGCACAGAACACATCCCTGACTCTGATCTGGCCAGCTCCTCAGGGCTGCGTCTGATTCCCACACCCCCAGCAGCTGTCAGTTAGAGCTGCTGGGATGGAAGGACCCCCTAGAATCACCCACCAACCCCGCCACCAGGGGTACCCCCCATGAGCCAGGCTCCACCCACAGCCACCCTCTCCACCCAACCCTAAAACACCCTCTTCTCCCAGGTGTTCTCCTCCTCCCTCCCCAAAATACTGGCTATGCAGACATTCAGACCCATATAGTGCAGTGGGCAGACCAGCCAGCCAACAGACCACGACAGTGCAGAGAGGATGACCTGGCGGGGCCTGCTTACAGGCTGTGGAAACCCTGGGTGGGGGTGGGGCAGAGGTTTTTGTAGGGGCTGTCCCATGCACTGTAGGATGATGAGCGGCATCCCAGGCCTCCACCCACAAGATGCCAGTCGCGCCCCCACCTTGAATTAAGACAGCTGAAACCATCGGCACACATTGCCATATGTCCCCTTTTGCAAAGGGCCCTTCGGTTGAGAGCCACTGGTTTAACTCAACATCGTGCAACGTATTTGACAAAGAAGCACCTTTTGTTTGGGTTGGAGGGATGTCTATCAATACTGTACGTACCCTGTGCTATTCCAAACACTCTGAGTAGTGCTGCTTCTGGATAAAGCCACATTCCCACAGGATTCAGGGCCTTGGGATCTGGGCCCTGGCTGGCACTCTAGCCATGGGTCCGGCCATTATCAGTCTCTACTTTTTGCTTCGGTAAAGTCCAACCATTTGTCATTGCCTGTATACCCTCTGCATTTTATGTCCTGGGCCTTTGCCCGGCTGCTTCTGCTGCCCATGATACCCTTCCCCCCTTTGCCTCACCTGGTTCACTGATTCATCCTGCAAGATTCCATTTGGGCATCATCTCCTGCAGGAAGCCATTCCTGAAGCCAGGACAGGGCTGAGTGGCCACTTCTCCCCTGAGCTCCCATAGCACCTGGCCTTGGTCCTTCCTACCTCTGAGGTCTGAGACAGGCCCCACAGCCCTATAGCCCCCCCCCCCGCCACTCCCCGTCCCGTAGTACGGGTGGTTGGGGTCCCACAGCACAGGTAGTATGGATCCATTTCTCCCACCTGACCTGCAAAGCAGAGACTCTGTCTTTTCATCTCCAGAACCTGACAAGCTATCTGGCACAGAGTAGGGGCTCAGTAAAGGTCAAAGTGAACTGACAAGTGAATAGAACACAAAGATGAGTGTGGTAAAGGGAGTGAGGACCAGAGAACACAGGCTGGAGGAGGGAAAGAACCAAGGGGAATATTCTTTCTACAACCCAGGAAGGGGTGGTAAGGCTGCCTGCCTCTCATTTCTTTCCCCTCTGGGCTAAAGACTTCAATTGCCTTAACCTTTAATCTCACATCCGCCTCATTTTCCAACCCTCTGATGGATCATCTTTGTCATTCACATCCGTCCATGCCTTCTTCACATTTTCCAGAGGCTGCTTTTGAGTTTAATGTGATATGTTCAGAGCAGCAGGAGCCCAGAGCCTGGTTCCCTGGAGCGGGGAGAGTGGCTTCCACTTAATTAGCTTGAGACTCCATAATTCCCTGAGCCTCACCGGCTCCCTGGCCTGGTGGCTGTTAGAGGAGCAAATTATTTTCACAGAGAAGAGAGTGGAGAGAATTGAATTAGTGATTATGCTAATTGTTTCCTTTTCTGTGTCAGGGACTGCTCCACAGGGAAGCCCACTTCTGGGGCTGGAGGGCGGGCAGGGAGGAGGTGAGGAATTTGGAGAAGCCCTGGGCTCTGAGCTGCGGATGTGGAAAGTCCTCGCTTGAGGAGACGCCTGAGGGATGTGGCTTCTCCGCAGACTTAGGCTCTTCCGCTATGATGAGGGTGGGTGGGGAAAGGACTACTCAAAAGGACTACTCAAGTTCTGGGCTCTCTCATCCACAGCATGTCCTGTGGGGTAGACACATCTCCATTGTATAGATGGTGAGGTGTGAGGGAACAAGCCACCAATGGAGAGACAGGCCCAAGGTCACCTGCCTAGCTGGGCGGGGGGGACACAGTGAGCAGGGATCCAACTTGATCTAGGAACTGCCAGTCCAGATGATTTCCCTTGCCTCCCGGCCCCTACCTGTGGAGGGCTCTGCATGTCAGTGACGGCAGGGGAGGCAGCGCTGAGGGCAGACGCCCTGGAGCAGCCCTGATACCGTGCGACACAGGCCCAGGACACAGTTGGCCAGCCTGTTGCTCTGTGTGGTTGGCGGCCAGCCCTCAACCCACTTGAACCAGTGCCATTGGAGTCTGTGGTTCCTTCCGTCCAGCCTGCCTGTGCCGCCCCGCCTCGGCTCTCCACACCACAGCTGTCTGGGGAGCCATCTGGATCCCTCACCCTTCAACAACCCAGCAAATTCCTGCCACACTGGTTCTGTTTATCACTGGGGCTGGCAGTGATTTTTGTCAGCCAGCCATTCACCCGTCAGCCAGTCAACAAATGCCTGCTGAGGGCTAGGCACGGTGCTGGGCGATGGAGGTGCAGAGCAGAGCGAGGCGGAGCCCCCCGCTCTCAGAGAGAGGGCCCCCCCCCCTCGGGGAGGTGGGGTGGGACAAGGTTCGTCAGGGGAGAGGCAGAGGACCCTGTGGGCCCCCGGGGCCTGCCTTTCTGTTTAATGCAGTCTGTCTCCATTGCAGACTCACAGAAGTAGCTTTGAGGTAGTAGCTTTGAGGAGCACGCTGCCCGGGCTGAAGCCCCCTCTGTCCCCCGCCCATGTATGGAAGCAGCGGAGATGCCCCTCACTGATCCCCCTTCTCCCCCCAGCACACAGAAACTCGAGGATGCTTAGTGAGAGGCCTGAAGGGACTCAGGACCTGGCCCTTCTGCCCATGGTCGTGGGTGGTGGTCCTTCACCCTGGATGTGGTTTCCAAAACTGAGTGCCGTGGCCCAACTTCGTGCCACCCTGATGGGAGGCAGCAGGTGGAGAGATTAACAGCACAGGTGGACACCCAGGTGCAGGTTGGGGCAAGTGACCTGACCACTCTGTGCCTCATTTTCCCCTCTACGGTAGGAGCTGCACTAGGCCCGCTTCACTGGAGTGTTTGTGAATTAACGGACACATACAGCTGACAGCATGGAGGGCACATAGCAAGGGCTCAGTAAATGACAGCCCTGTTGCCTCATCGCACCCTCCGAAGGACGTCCTCTTTCTGCCTTCTTGTTCACACCTCCTTGGCAACTGTCCAGAGTCCAGAGAGTAAACTGCCTGGGAAGAATGCAGGAACAAAAATACTCGGCTGTGTTGGGAACTTCCCATGTGCAGCTGGTCGTTGATCGCAGGCTTCCCCTGGGAGCTGCTCTGTTGGAAGAGTGAACTCAAATCCTGGCTCTTTCACGCCCCTAGTGGTGGTCTCGGGGAAGCCACCCAAACTCACCCGGCCTCAGTTTCTACCCCTGTCAATGTGGATAATACCACCTCCCTCAAATCCTAGTAGAGTATTAAGTAATATAATGTAGGAGTGGCCACCTGTCTTCACTCACGATAGAGCAGGAGAGGGTGGAGTGCCGAAGGAGGGGACAGCCCGAAGCCCAGTGGGGTAGTCATGAGCCAGAGGGAGGCACGTGACACTTGACTGGAGTCCGTAATGCCAACAGCTGCACTTGAGAACACTCACTGCATGCTGGTGCCACGCTGAAAGTTCTGTACCTTACATACCTAACTGCGTCTTTACAGAAGCCTCACGAATTATGTCTCGTGCCCATATCGCAGATGAGCAAAGGGGAGGCTGGGCAGATTGAGGAACCCGTCGAAGGTGGCCCGGCTCAGATAGAAGTGGCAGAGCCAGGATTCAAACCCGAGCTCTCGACCATCACGGCCCCTCCCCAGTGCTGCCTGCTGGGGGTGAGGAGCAGAGTCTGTCCCACGGGGCCTGAGGGGCTGAGTCACTACGTCCCTCACCTGTAAAATGGACATAATCATTCCAGCTGTGCAGGGAATGTGCGACATGGGCTTGGTGGTCCTCGCCCCTCTCCAGCCCTCGGCGGGAAACACTTTATAAACAGAATATGACTTACCCGCCCTGCTGCCTGGAGCCGGATCTCTTGCCATGCCAAATTGTTGGAATGGTTCAGTGACAAGTGTGTTATTAGGAAGAAATTTATGTGCCTTCTTCAGAGTGAGTCACCGAATCCCTGTGGTGAGAGGCATGGGGAAGGGGCCCTCTGTTAGCTAACTGGGGGACCCTGGCCCCAGCTGTCCCGGGCCTGGCTACCTCCCCAGGCCCTCACTAGAGGGTCAGCACTGACCAGTGATGGGGGGTGGGGGGGGTAAAGGGAGGGGTGGAGGGACAGCCCTCCATTTAGGGAAAGGTGGGGCCTGTGCTGAGTTTACAGAGACCTCACAGGGGGCGTGACAGACTCCAGAAATCTCTGCTTGCCACCGAATTTCCCAGGATGTTTTTGAGTCAGGCTCCAGGCCGCTCTCTGACCCCTCTCCAAGGGTGTTGCACAACCCTCCCCAGGAATAGGTCCGCGGCAAATATGTCAAGAGTTTGGGTGAACCCTCTTCTCTCTGAGACCTTTGAATCCCAGAGGAGGAAGATGGTCTAGAATTAAACTTCAGAGAGAGGAAGAATTAGCTGAGGCGCTGCAGTTCTGCTGGGATTTTTTTTCCCCCTTAGAAACTATACAACACCATGTGCAGAGAAGCTCTAGCCTTAGAAGTTGACTCTAGCGGGCAGCAACGTGGAACAAGAAAGCATCTGTCAGGGAATAGCAGGTGACCTCCTTGAGCAGAAGTCACTGCAAGTGGCTACACAAGGCTGCCCCTTCTCTGCCTGCTCCTGGGTGTGGTGTGAGGGGTTTTCTTGATGCACTGGAACCCAGAGGGTGGCCTGGAGCATTCACGTGGGCCTCAGGACACGTGGACCACCTGCCGACACTGGCAGTGTCCGTAACGCAGACGAGGTGCAAACCAGCTCACTTCGCTGGTGGCTGCTTACCTGGTCACCCACATTTCGCAAACAGCTGAAGGGCAGCCAGGAGGCAGGACCAGACCACCGGGCAGCACCAATGGGGTCCACAGTGTCATTCACAGCGAAGCTCACCCCGTCTCCAACAGAGGAGCCCGGCTGGCTTTTTCAGGTCCTGCTGCCTCTTGATTTCACCATAATCCTAACATGATAAATAATTTTATTTCTCAAACCAGACCACATTAGAAGGAGGGAAAGCCTCTAGAGCTAAGATGTTCGGTATGTGGGGGTTAGTGACTTCCCTGAGAATCCAAGCAAAACTGTGGACTTGCGCTCCAGAATAATGCATACACACCCAGTGTGTTCCATGCAATATCAGGGGGTTCTTGGCCCTTTGGGGCTCACCCATAGAACCCAGGTTAAGATTTATAGCTGTGGAAATAGGCACACCTGTGAGCTGGCTGCCCAAACCCTCGACAGCAGACACAGCGGCTTTTAGCCCTTCCCCACCTTATGGAGCCAACTCCCCCATACCTGACAGGTGATGGCATTCATCACAATGGCCCTATCAGAGCCCGGCTATGCTCGGTGCCCCCACCTAAGAAAGTAGAGACACACTGGGGCACCTGGGTGGCTCAGTCGGTTGGGCGGCCGACTTCGGCTTAGGTTGTGATCTCACGGTCCTTGAGTTCAAGCCCCGCGTCGGGCTCTGTGCTGACAGCTCGGAGCCTGGAGCCCATTTCAGATTCTGTGTCTCCCTCTCTCTCTGCCCCTTCCCCCGTTTGCACTCTGTCTCTCTCTGCCTTTCAAAAATGAATAAATGTTAAAAATTTTTTTAAAAAGAAAGTAGAGACACGCACGAAACACTAATGAACATGTGCGACGTGTCAGGCATTCTTCTCGATACGTCATCTGTTTGAATTTTTTGGACCCTCGCGACAGCCCTGTAAGATTATTTCTGTAAGGAGCTCAGACTTAGATTAGTCTTATTCCTCAGCTTCCATTTTCAGTGGTTAAGTTAATTGGAGATGTGATGTTTTCCCGGAAAAATCACTTACTATTGAACACTTGCTTTGTGTCACACATTGTGCTAAGTATGGATTTTACACGTCTTCATTTATTATACACAAAACCACATTTTATAGATAAAGAAACGAAGGCCTTTAGCCTTTTGGAACATTGCCCTGAGATCACCCCTCAAGGAAGCTAGTCTAGCCTATTAGAAGGTGAGGGACCAGTGGAGGAGAACTGAGGCACCCCAGCCGAAAGCCAGCACCAACCACCAGACATAGAACAAGGCCAACTTGTCTTTTCCAACCCAACAAACTCGCTAAATGCAGTTTCACAAGTGAGCCCAGGTGAAACCAGCAGATGAACCACCCAATCAATCCACAGAATCATGAAAAACAGTATAACTATTGTCATTAAAAAAATTTTGTTTAATGTTTATTTTTTTGAGAGACAGGGAGGGAGAGAGAGAGAGACAGAGTGTGAGCAGGGGAGGGGCAGAGAGAGAAGGAGACACAGAACTCCAAAGCAGGCTCTAGGCTCTGAGCTGTCAGTGCAGAGTCCTATGCGGGGCTGGAACTCAGGAACCATGAGATCACGACCTGAGCCAAAGTCAGACACTTAACTGACTGAGCCACCCGGGCGCCTCAGCTGTTGTCATTTTTTTTTTTTTTATGTGCATTTCTTTATTTTGAGAGAAAGAGACTGGAAGAGGGAGGATCCCAAGCAGGCTCCATGCCGTCAGCACAGAGTCTGATGTAGGGCTCGAACTCATGAACTGTGAGATCATGACTTGAGCTAAAATCAAGAGTCGGACGCTTAACCAACTGAGCCACACAGGTGCCCCAAAACTATTGTCATTTGAATAGTTTTGGGGATGATTTGTTATTTAACAATGGATAACTGATACAGCCTCCTAGATCCCACTTCACTTACCCTTTCCCCCCAAACGACCACTAACAGCGGCCTTACAAAGGCATTGAGCCAGAATGAGAAGATCACCCGGGAGGGAAGACCTGCAAACATTTGCTAGATGGGCAGGTGGGTAGAGGAGTAGTCTCTGATGGAGTAGAGATGAGAAAGTGACAATCCACATGGAGGCAGGAGAAGCACAGGATGACACGTGGGCCAAGGAGCCCCAGAGAACCTCCAAAGTCTGGGTGTTTTTAAAGGCACCGGGTACCACAGAAGACAGGAGCAAGGCGCAGTGCTAGGACGCAGGAAGCCACGGCTGACTCTCTTTTTTCCCCAGGAGAGACCAGAAGTTGTTATCCAGAGAAGCTGAACTGAAGGTGCTCTGGACTCCAGGACACTGGTCCACGCGGAGGGTGACAGGGAGGTAGGAGCTTGGAAACCGGGAGATTAATTAAAAACTATAAATAAATGATGGACCGTCAGATTCCCTGCCTGCTCCCAGAACCCCAGCAGCTAGGTGTCACTTCCCTTCCATGCAGGCAGCTGGAATATTCTTCTCTGGGTAGATGGAGTTTCTTTCTCACCCCCCACCCCCTACTCCTAGGAAAAGACCTTCATAAAATGTTGTATGAGGAGTCTCAGTAAAACAGCCTTTGAGCCATCTGGTCACCCTACTATGAAGTCAGCAGGACTGTAACCCTGTCTTTCTCTTAAATATGAAGGGTCACCAGACATTTGAAATGAAAGAGGTCAAAACGGGGGGGAAAACAGGGGGTGAACTCTGAGGAAATAGCATAGAGTAAGCAGAAGAACCTGACTTTTTTTTTTAAAAGAACTTATAAATTAGTAACCTCAGGGATATGACAGAAATAGAATTCCATGAAAAAGGAACAGAGAAGAAAGAGTTCTTGGAAATTTAAAATATGATAAGAAAGGTTAAAAACTCAGGAGAAGGTGCCCAGCATGATTCACAAAAAAACTATCCACACCGGAGGCCGTCAGTATCAAACTTTCGAACACGGAGGATAAAGTGAATGTCTGGGAAACCCCAGAAAAAGAAAAACACTTAAGAGACAAAGGAATGGGGGGGTGAGAGGGGCATCAGACTTCTCTCCGGAAGCACCAGATACAAAATAATGGAAGGATGCCTTCCAAATTCAGAAGGAAAATGATTTTCAACCCAGAATCTTATGCTCAGCCAAATCAATCAAATGCGAAGGGAAAATTAAAGAATAACCTTTTCAGACATGTAGGACTCAGAAACCATTCTCATCATGAAAGAGAAATCGATGGCACACAGAAACAGGGGCTTCAGCAAAGGAAAATCAGAGGGGAGTCTCGGGGCTAAGAGGGAGGGGCCATTCTGGAGAGGAGAGGCTCCCAGGGCCTCGAGGAGAAGGGAAGGGCTGACACATTTACCTAGGTGAGTGGTGGGAAATGATCGCCGGGCCTCCGATAGATCCACTAAAGGAATTAGAGGAAATTGCTTTAAGTAGAAGAAACTAAGAAATGGGAAGGAGGTGGGGGATTACTTGTTCTCAGAAATAATACATAAGAAGCGCCTGGCTGGCTTGGTTGGTCTTAATCTCAGCGTCGTGAGTTCAGGCCCCACACCGGGTGTGGAGTGTACTTTAAAAAGGTAATAATAATAATAATAACAACAATAATAATAATATATAAGAAATAGAATTTAGGTGAATATTTTGAAACCTGGAGTTAAGAGCAGAAGAAAAGCTGCTGCTGAGTTGAAAGTGGTTGCCTCAGAGGAGCAGAGAAGATTGGGGCTGGTTTCTGCTGTGTCTTTTAGCCTTGTTTGATATTTATTTATTTATTTACTTACTTACTTATTTATTTATTTATTTAGTCAATCTATTTATTTATTGGGAGGGAAGGGGCAGAGAGAGAGGGAGAGAGAGATGCCCAAGCAGGCTCCACACTGAGAGCATAGAGCCCAATGTGGGGCTCGATCTCACAAACCATGAGATCATGAGGTCAGATGCTTAACTGACTGAGCCACCCAGGCAGCCCCTAGCCCTGTTTGATTTGTAACTATGGGCATAGGTCACTTGAATAAAATAAACATTATTGTTATTTATTTATTTATTTTTTAGAGAGAGAGTGTGTGTGAACAGGAAAGAGGGGCAGAGGGAGAGAGAGAGAGCGAGCGAGCGAGCGAGAATGGATCATGACCTGAGCTGAAATCAAGAGTCAGACGCTTAACCAACTGAGCCACCCAGGGGCCCCCAAATATTAATTTTTATATGGAAACAAGAGCATGAGTTTGAGAGTTCAATGACGGAGTTTAAATCTCTCTCTACTCTTACAGGCGGCAGCACTTGGGTCAGGCCACTGGCCTTCCTCAGCCTCAGGTTCCTTATCTACCTTGCAAACCTGAAGTGAGGATTCAACATAATTTCTGTGAAGGGCTCAGCACAGAATAAATGCTCAATAAATGATAGCCATTATAGTTTTTTTAAGTGTATTTATTTTGAGAGAGAGAGAGAATAAGCAGGGGAGGGGCAGAGATTGGGGGAGAGAGAGAATCCCAAACAGGCTCTACACTGGCAGCACAGAGCCCGACGCGGGGCTCGAACCCACAAACTGTGAGCTCATGACCTGAGCCGAAACCAAGAGTCAGATGCTCAACCCGCTGAGCCACCCAGGCGCCCCATGGCCATTATAGTTTTTAAGATTTCTGAGAAATTCCATGGTAGAGAGCGAAAGCAAACTCCACTCCCGAGGTTTCAGAGGAGTCTATAGAAAGCCTGGAAAAGTGTCACCCTGACATCTGCCAGTACACTGTCCAGCTGTTATTAAGCTGCAGACATTCTGCAGGCCCCCACCCCGTCCGCTCAGTATCTGGGTTATTAGCGATGGTGTGGTCAGCTTTCAGAGAAGGTTAGCAGGAGTTAGGGGTGTGCAGGGAGCAGCTTTTCACGTAAAGGCCCAATTCATTCCCAGGGCCTGCTGGCTGCGTGAGGGTCTTCCTTCTGACGCAGTTGTCCCACACAAAACATTACCTCTGTGGAAGATGGGGCGTTCTGTGCAGAGCTGGGAGAAGGCAGCTTCAGGCTCATCTGGGGGTGAGGAGCACACTGGCATCAGGCAGAGAGGTCCCGCCCCTGCCCTGCCTGGATCCTGGGCTAGAGCCACCAATAGGGCCCTGGTGCCCTACCCAACCACAGGGGCCTTGAAGGAGGCCCTGAGGCTGAGTATGCTGACCCCCTGGCCTCACTACGTACACAGATTTATTTCAACAAATATATTGAGTGGGGAAAAGTCTGGAGAGAGAAAGAGACCCTAAAATGTTAACCACAGTTCTCTCTGAATGGCGGGATTTGAAGTGCTTTTCATTTCTTCCTGCTTATCTGTATATTTCAAGTTTTGTTCAACACTCATCCATTCTCTTTGTTCTTTTAATTAATAATAATCATAAAGAACAAGGTGACGAGTCCCCGCAAGGGGAGTGAGTGCCGTAGGAGAAAGTTCCATGGCCCCTAAAACAGATGACCTTCAGCCCGAGAAATTCCATAACAGCAGGGAACATGTCAGTCCTCTGCCCGCCAGGATTTCTAGAATTCAGAGAACCCATTTTGGGAGGAACACAGGAGGGTTGGCAAGGAAGGATGATAGAAAAAAAAAAAAAGTCGGTACTTCAGCAACACTTACTCATGCAAATGTGCTGCTCTTCACTGTCAACTCACTCCCTCCTTATGAGGACCTCATGAGATCAGGTCAGTCATCGTCCCCACCGGACAGATGAGAAACTGCGGCCCGGTGAAGTTAAGCACCTGCCCAAGGTGCCAGCCGGAACATGAACCCAAGCATCCAGCTCTGGGGGCTGGGCTGGTAACCACCGCACTGTACAAGGCTGGGAGACATAGAACTCCAGTCAGGGAGTGCGCGGGAGATGCTGAAATTCCAGGGATGCTCATTATTTCCTGAAGAAAAGTTCCTTTTTATTTCCTGGAGGTCTGCCCAGTGAGAGAGACCAAGGTCGCAGTCGTGGACTTGGGCATCCACCACTTTCAGCCTGGAACTGAGGCTCCGCTAACATCTCCTGGGACCTCATGCACCTGGCTGGTTTACTTGGTACCATCAGTGTCTAGGCCTGTGTCCTGCACATCACTGATTGTTGGATACTGATGATGTGGCCGCATTTTACCAGTAAGGAAACTGAGACTCAGAGAAGTTAAGGAAGGCATTCAAAAATCCCACCGCAAATAAATATTGGAGCTGGGTTTGGAGATTGGATTCTGATCCCAGGAACCGTGGCTCACACTCACCCTCTTGGACAGTCCTGTTTCAAGGCGTAGCATGTCACGAGACACATCTGTGGCCACCTGGGAGCCGCAGCGGCCAGTCATCCCAATGGGCAGCAGTCTAGGAGCAGGGGAGAGGGCAGCTGGGCCACAGGAGAAACAGAGTCACTGACAGGAAACAGCATGGAGTGGTGGTCAAGGGCATGGACTCGGGGCCAGATGTCCAAAATGTGGCTCTACTTAGTAACCATGTGACCCTGGGCAAGTTAATCACTCTGAGCCTCAGTTGCACTTTTGTAAACTAGAGGCAATATCTCATGGAGTTGTTACGAAAATTAACTAAATTAGTACATACGGAATACTTAGTACAGCAGCTGGCCCATGACAGGGATGTGTGTGTGTGTGATAAACAGCACCAAACTGGGTAAATGTCCACAGGATCCATGCCTGAGGACCCAGCCACTTCTGTGTTCCATGTCCAAATCCACAGCAAGGGACTACCATTAACTGAGTGTCCTGTACCCACCTGTGCTACTGTATCAAAATATACCCGAAAATTTAATGACTTAAAACAACCACCATCTTTTTGCTCACGATTCTGTGGGTTAGTGATTTAGGCTGCTATCAGTGGGGCCATTCTTCTGTTGGTCTCACTAATGGGGCTGCAGCCAGCTGGGACATCAGCTGAGGGCTGTTTGCTTGACAGCAGGCTTTCTAAACCATAGCACTATTGACATTTGGAACCGGATAATTCTTTGTTGTGGGTATTCTGGGTCCTGTGCATTGTAAGATGATGTTGAACAGCATCCTTGGTGTCTACCCACTAGATTCCAGTAGCACACACACAGACAATTAGGACAACTAAAAATACCTCCAAATGTTGGCAAATGTTCTCGGGGGCGGAGGGGGGGCGTGCAAAATTGCCCTCTGGCCAAAGACCACTGGTCCAGAGGAACTCAGCATGAAGGCTTGTCTTTGCTCCTATAGTCTTGTCTTCCAGTAGCCCAGACTTCCTGATAGCAGGAGTGGTGGGGGACAGGAGGTGGCCCCAGCAGCAAGAGAGAGAGCAAGCCCCCACGCACAGATGCTGTGCAAGACTTTTCCTGCATTGCATTTGCTGATGTTCCATTGACCAAAGCAGATCATATGGTCAGGCCCAGAGCTACATTGAGCAAGGATGACACAATGGTGTGGGAATGGAGGCCTCCAGATCTGGAGCCACCACTGTAACAATAACCACAGTAATTTGTCCACCATGCGGATGATGAGTGTTGCCGGTGGGCACACAGCACCAGGGGAGGGGAATGTGACCTTGGGCAGGTCTCTTTCTCATTGTGACCTCGTCTGCACAATGAGGGAAGGGCTTATTCTGAGTGGTCCCCAGGCTCAGGGGCTCAGAGGTGCTAAGAGAGAGGTGGTTGATTTCATAGAGGCAGCGTGCATCACATCAGGGGGACCCTGGACCCTGCTGTGAGAGGGACCTTCCTTGGTCCTAACACACCCCAGACTGGCATCTGCTTGGCCCCGCTGGCCCTTCTAAATGGCCTTTCCCAGGCTAGAAAATCTTGGATTTTAAAATACAAACAGGACAAAATACTTTACAATCCTACAACATCTCGTGGGTCTCAAAAAGCTTCTCCATGCTCTGTTAGGTAAGATAACGTGCAAACTCCCACACTGCAGCGTCTTAGCATAATAAAATCTTAGCTGACTGTCCAGAGCGGGTGATCCTGACTGGGGGGAAGGGACCCTGCCATCCAGGAAACCAGGCTGTGGTTTCCACGTTACCCTAGGCAATGACATCCTACTGGCAGATGGAAGGAAAAGCAAAGAATCACATGGGAAGCAGTCATGAGCCAGACCCGTGAGTGGCCACCTCCCTCTGCCCACGATCCATGAACCAGAACTCAGTGGACATGGGGAGGGATAAGAGCTGGAAATGAAGGTAGTAGCTATGAGCTCAGGAAGAAAGGCAAACAGACTCAGTGAACTCAGAGTAGTTTCTACCACAAAACACACTTCCTCATGATGTCTCCACAAGGGCCCTGGCAGGAAGGGATGTTCCTATGTGCTCCCAGCTGGGCCTCTGTGTGTGGAGACAGGAGGGACATGGCTGACCTTTGAGTCCAAAAGTCAAAGCTAGAGCTTTCTTTTGCCATTTCACCTGACATATCATATAGAAGATGTGATATGATGTGATATGATATGGTATGATCTGATATGATCTATATTGGCAGGACCTGTGGGATATCTTCAGTTTCTGTGATCTGGTTTCTGGTATGCCCACCCCAACTTCTTCCGTACTCTGAGTCAGGGCTTGGGTTGACTCGGGGAATGCAGTACGGCTGGAAAAGGGAATCCGGCCCTCCCTTTCTCCCCTACTCAGGCTCTAGGTGACAGCCCTGTCTTTGCCCCCTCCTTCTCTCCCTCGTCCTTTGAATTTGGGGTTAAGTTCTACCGAGTTCATCCCTTCAGTCTGCCCCACCCCCATTGCCATCACTGCTCCTCCCCGGTCACACCGCCATTACCAATTCAATCCACCTTCTCTCAGCTTTGGACTCAAGCCCAGCCCTGGTGCTTATTATTAGCATTGTGAGTTGGAGCAAGTGACTTCAAGCCAGTGTCTCCATAAGGATGATAATCTTATCCAGAAGACATACAGTAAGAATTGTGTGAGCCAAACATTCAGGTAAAATGACTTTTGGAAACTGCAAAGCACCCTGCAATGCCCCCTGCTCCCACTGCTCCTCATCTGGGGAGGGGACCCCTGTCCACATCCTCAGGCCTCCTGTTGCCCGCAGGGAACTTCCATCCTTACCCTGGCAGTCCATATCTTCCACAGTCTGGCCAACTTCAGTTTCCACTTTTTCCCTTGATGGGTCCAGCCAGACAGAAGACTTGCCGTCTCCCACACATGGCCCTTGTTTCCCCCTTCTTCGAAATTTGTCTCTGTGCCTTTGAGTTCATTCCTCCTCCTAAATGCCTCTCCTGTTTTCACGTGCATCATCTCTCCCTGTGTTGCAAAGCAGGATACTAACTTTTTCATCAAGGAACTTCCACCCCTTCTGAATTCTTGTCATTCCCACTTGGAAACTGTTCCGCTTGTACTTAATGCCACAGGTTAAATTATAGTACATCAGCCTGGGTGCCCAGGACAGGCATACAGAACAAGACACGGCAAGACATGTACACGGCAAGACGGGGTCCTGGTCCTTGAGGGGCTTTCTGACCGCCTAGGAGGATAGACACAAATATAGTCAAGTACCCGCAACAGAGAAAGGCCTTTAGACAAGTGCTAAGGAGAGGAAGCAGTTCTGGATTCTGCAGAGAGGCTTCCCGGCCTCTCAGGTGAACCAAACTGGGCCTTGAAAGGTGCCTGGCATACCAGCAGGTGGAGAGGGAGAGGGAGGACCCCCAGTAGGGGACACAGGATGTGCAGTGTGGCACATTGGTTCAGGGATGTGGCTTCATACCCCTCAAGGGTGGGATTCCTGCTGGCTCATTTTTGCCTCCCCAGAGCAGTTCCCAGCCACAGGGCACTGTCTCCACTAGCCCATGATGAGTGTCACAGGGCCACGGAGCATCAGGGGCACCAGGCTGGGGGTGCTCTGCCCTGGGAAGAGCTTCCCCACTGTCTCTCCAGAATATCTGTGGTGTGTACTCGGAACGTCTATTAAATGAGCGGTGGCAGGTTATGAAAGAACCCCTGGGCCTACTCTCAACTCTGTCAGAGCCCTCTGTGACCTGAAGCAAGGCACTTCTCCCCTCCAGACCTCTGTTTCCCCAACTGTCAAGTGAGTTGATCTCAAAGGCACAAGGGACCCCTATGGCAAGGAGATGTAGCCCATTAGTTGCAGAGTCAGGATACTGGGTACAAATCTCCAGCTTCCCAAGTGACTTCAGGTCAGCAAATGAATTTCTCTACGCCTCAAGTTTTCTCCTTCGTAAAAGGGAACAATCGTACTGCAAAACCGAATCAGAACACCCTAAGTGGCATCCAGAGAATTCAGTTGCACTTATGTATATTTACACATATACATAATATACTATATATATAAATATGTTAGGGGCGCCTGGGTGGCTCAGTTAAGCGTTTGGCTTCGGCTCAGGTCGTGATCTCGAGGTTAGTGCGTTCAAGCCCCTAGTCGGGCTGTGTGCCTACAGCTCAGAGCCTGCAACCTGCTCTGGATTCTGTGTCTCCCTCTCTCTCTGCCCCTCCCCCACTCACACTCTCCCTTTCTCTCAAATATAAAATAAACATTAAAAATTTTTTAAAAGAGATAAATACGTTAATATATATAAAATGCTAACATAGTAAGCGTGCAATGAAAGTGATTAATTGGTAGTAGAAAACCAGAGCTCCCTAGCAGGGCTCAGGTGTGGGCTCGGGCTCACTGAGGACCTATTTGTGCACTGGCTGGGAGCATATCAGGGAGGGACCCTGGCAGGGCTGAGGCCCCACTGTCTGAGGCCTGGAATCCTGCCGGCCTGACACCCCAGCACCTTCCAGGGCTGGTTCTGCTCTGCCCAAGGTTGGATCTAGAAATCCCTGGGTGGGGGGAACCTGACTTGGGAATTACCTCTGAGTGAGCAAAAAAAAAAAAAAAAAAAAACCCAAAAAACCAAAAAACTATTCTTCAAGGTCCCAAGAGGATAGCAGGAAGACATGTCAGAGACCACCCTCCTCCTTTTCTATAAAAATGCTCCAAATCATGTGCGTGATTAATATCCCAAACACTTTTTTCCCTGTTGGCCTGTATCACAAGAGAACAGTTAAGCTACTTTTTGCCCACAGGGGAATTAAAAAAAAATTAAATTAAAAAAAAATAAATAAATAAACTGCTAAGAAAGAAAGAAAGAAAGAAAGAAAGAAAGAAAGAAAGAAAGAAAAAAGAGTGTCTAAATAAAACCAGCTCCTACCACCCCAGCCCAGGTGAGAACTCCTTGACACTGGCCCTCTTCTCTCCCCAGGCAGGGCTTGCTGGGGCAGGACTGCCTGCCTCCCTACTCCACTCCTCCCTGTGACCCAGCAGCATTAGACCATCTGCAGATGCTTCTAAACCAGGGAGGTCAGTCAGGAGCTTGAGTCCCACGTGCATCCCAGACTAGACCCGGAAAGGGCTTTCGCATTGTGATGTGGGCACACCTCCATTCTGCACCTTATAAGCACAGGTATCCATGTGGGAGGGGATTCTGGACAGCCCTCATTTACAGATGAAGAACTGAAGCCAGGAGAGGAGTCAGCCACGCCTCCCTGGCTGATTCTTCTCTGTTCTCTTTCTGTTTCCTTCTCACCTTCTTCCTGATCTCTAAATGTTGGCGTGCCCCAGAGCTCAGCACACAGACCCTCCCACACTATCGCAGGAACCTCACCCAGGCCTGTGGCTTTTATGCACCACTCACATGCACCTGTGGGCCACTTTCAGCCGTGGATCCGTAGCCCAGACTCTCTGCCAGACTCCAGGCTCATACATCCAACTGCCCACTCAGGGTCCCCTCTGGGATGCCTCATGGGTGTCTCTCTTTGCGTGGGTCCAAACTGAGTTCCTGACCTTTCGTTCTCACAGTGCATTTGAGTTCGTGGCAATTCCATCATTGCTCAAGCCAATAACCTTCGAGTCACTCTTGCCTTCTGTTTCTCACAGATTCATGCCCAAACCATCAGCAGATCTGGTCCTTCCCATCTCCACCCCACCACCCTGCTTTGAGCCACCATCAGCCCTAGTTTAGTTTGTAGGGGTCTTCTCTTTGGTCTCCCTGCTTCCATTCTTGGGCCCTGTGGTCTGTTATAAACTAACTGAGCAGCCAGGCTATCCTGGGAAGATAAAAGTCAGCTGAGGTCCCTGCTCAGCAAAAACCCCTCCAATGACACCCCATCCCAGACATTGTACTGGCCCATGTTACCCCTCCACCTGAGGTCCTGGCCCGCATTCCCTCCCTGCTCCCTCCATGCCAGCCACAGTGGCCCCCCAGTACACCAGGTATAGATGCACTCACACCTTGAGGCCTTGGTATTTGCATCTCCTCTGCTTGGCACACTCCATCCCAGCCCCCCCCCCCCCCGCCCCCGCTCCCAGGTATCTGCATGCCTGCTCCCCCTCCTCCTGGGCACACCTTCACTCCTCCTCCTTATGCAAACCCCATCTTGCCAGTGAGGAAGTTAGGACCTCCTCAATTTAAATTGCACCCCCCTCCATTTTCTGTCCCCCCTTTCTACTTTATTTTTCTCCATGACACTTACCACCAAACAGGCTATATATTTCATTTATTTTGTTTATTTTTCTCCTCTGACTGGAATATAGTAAGTTCCCCGAGGGTAGAGATTTTTATCAGATGCACAGTAAGGGCTCCGTAAATATTCGGTAAATGTACAAAGAACAGGAATCAGTGGTTCTGGTGTGTGTGTGTCACCTTTTCCCATGAATGCCGTTGCACTCACCCAGTGAATGAGAGAGGAAGAGAACACCTTAGATCAAGTTCAATGCCTCCTTGATGAGGGACACTGATCAACTTGAGAGGCACTGAGGCCTAGTGAGGGGAAGGATATCCCAGATAATCACAGAACATGACTTCAGAGCTGGGACTGGATCCCTCACACCCATCTCCCCGAGTGTGTGCTCTGGTGTCCCTGCCACCACGGCTAGATAGAGGCCACTCCATCCTGACAGCAAGTTCCAGTCTCAAAAGCCACAAATAAGAACGAGGAACAAAGAAAACAAAGAAGTGAGGTGTAGGGAGGGGGGGTATTTTTAGCTTTGTTGGTTTCTAAGTGCATACATATATAGAAAGGTCTATAAGTATGGCTATATATAGTTATTAAATCAGGAAGCAAGTTGAGTGGGGGGGTCAGCTTTTCCGGGGGTGGCTGTGAGCCTGTTGCAACACGAACAGTTTTGAATCAGAGTGGCTGATTCTGAGGAAAGTGGCCTGCTGAGTCAACTGGAAGCTGCCTACCTCACGTCAGGAGTCCAGAAAGAGTCCAGGGAGCTATATCCTCCTTTTTCCTCTCCTCAGTCAGCCAGAAGAAGCAGTGAAATTCCAAGGCCCACCCACCCAAAACCCAGTTCCTGGCCAAGGCTTTTATGGTCAAAATCTCCCTTGTGTAGATGGGGATTCTGAAGATGGATGCTGAAGGGAAACCTGGAGCCCCTGCACCCAGCTGACCAGAGACACCTGCCTTTGGCCATCGGGAACTTTCCCAGACCTCAGGCCAGGCTAAAAGATGAGGCCTGGGTCAGCACAGAGCACTTCTTATTAGCCAGACACTGTTCACTACATTTGATCTCATTTCATACAACACCTTACTAGGGAGGTACTTTTATAATCATCTCCATTTCACAGTTGGAGAAACTGAGGCAAAGACTGGATAAGTAATGTACGCAGGTCTCCTCTTAGGTGGCAGACCCAAGCAGTCTAGCCTCACAGTCCAGGCCCTTAACCACGAGCCACACTGGCTAGAGGGCGGGAAACCTGGGTCAACGCCCAAACTGTGTGGCCTTCATTCATTCAGCAAGTGTTTACTGAGTATTTACTGTGTGCATGGTACCTCTGGGCTCTGGGATGTGTGGCTGGCTCCAGGGCTGGAGGCCACAAATCTCTGGCTGGACAGTGAGCTAAGTGATGAATGTAGAGCATTCTTGTGGAATGGTTGCTTGTGGAAAGTGAATGAGGGCAGGTCTTTCCTCTCACCTGGGGCAGCCTGAGGGAGGTATCCTGATTCGAGCTGTAGAAACGGGCTGGTGTCCCTCTGTGCAGCAGGAGAAGGACCAAGCCCTGGAGTTGGGGCAGATCCCTACCCTGGTACAGATTATGTTATAGTTGGGGAGACACAGACAATGACCACAAATAAATGAGATAATTAGGATGGTTACAAAGGCCCTAAAGAAAACAGGGTGATGGGACGGCCCTAGGTTGAACTGTGTTCCCCAAGAAGTTATATGTTGGTGCTGTCCCCTAGAATGTGGCTTTATTTTTTAAGGTAATCGAGTTAAAATGAGATTATGGTGGGCTCCAACCCATTATGACTGGTGTCCATATAAAAAAAGGGAAATCTGGACAGAGGTACATGAGCACAAGGCCACGTGAAGATAAGAGACTGGGGTGATGCGTCGACAAGGAACACCAGATTTCCACAAACAGCTGGAAGCTGGGAGAGAGGCCTGGAACAGATTCTCCTCAGAAGGATCCAGCCTCTCTGACGTCTTTATCTTGGGCTCCTAGCCTCAGGGACTATGAGAAAATAAATCTTTGTTTCTTAAGCCACCCAATCTGTGGTGCTTTGTTGCGCAAGCCCTGACAAACCCATACAGGGACCAAGAGTGTCTGGGGAAGAACAGGATTACTTGAGCTAACACACTGGGCGATGTCTGAGGATGGGACTTTTGGGCTGAGCCTGAACATTGAGAAGGAGACAGTCCTGCGAAGAGCTGCGGAAGATCCACACCCCAGAGATGGAAGCAGACTTGGCATATCTATGGAGAGATGGCAGGGCCAGGTGGCTGGAGCAGGGGGAGTGAGGGCAGAGAGGGTCAAGGTAAGGTCAGATGGAAGGCAGAGGCCAAAGCAGGTAGGGCCTCATGGGACGCGCTGGGAATTTGGATTTCACACTAACAGCAATGGGAAGCCAGTGGAGGGAGTGATGTGAAGCGATTTTCCCCTTCTAAAGATCTCCTTGGCTGCTTCATGGAAAAGGCCTTTGAGGGTCAGGTAGGTGGAGATCAGTTAGCAAATGGGGCTCATGTTCTGCTGAGAAATGAGTGCCCTCAGCCGAGGGTGCTGGAGAGGGGTGGGGGATGGTCTGTGTGGTGATAAACTCTGGAGAACCCTGGTTACTGGAGAACCCCCAACAAGACTTGCCCGTCCTGGGATGAGAGGGAACGAGAGGCATCGAGGATGATCCCTGGGATTTTAGTCTGAGCCACTGAAACAACAGCAGTGCTTTTTACAGTGGGAGAAGGAAGGGGGTGGGGAAGGGGGTTTCTTGAAGAGGAAGACTGACAGCCAGCTTCCATCCAGATAAGGTTTATAAGATGAGGCCAAAAGGTAAATTAGAGAGACCTAGTCCCTGTGCTAAGACTCACAGCCTGAGGGAGACAGACATGTTAGCAAATGATAGAAACACCATGTGCCAGGTGGCCGGCTACACACAGCTAAGGGAATTAACTCTGGGGAAGTTGGACAGAAGAGGAAAGGTTTTTGTTTTGTTTTTTCAAAATAATTTCAGACTTACATAAAATGTTGCAAAAATAGTACAAAGAATTCCCGAATATCTTTCACCTAGTTTCCCCAAGTGTTGACATCCTACAAATGTACAGTTCAGTCCTCAAAACGGAAATCAACATCAGCCACAAACCTCCTTCAGATTTCATCAGCTGCCTCACTCATGTACCTCATCGGGTCTGGGAGCCAGTGCAGGGACCCCACGTAGTATTTAGTTGTCATGTTTCCTTAGGCTCCTGGGACAGTTCCTTCATCTTACTCATTCGTGACCTTCATACTTTTGAAGAGTACCAGCCAGTTATTCTGTAGAATGTCCCTCAACTTGGCTGGGTTTGGCTGGTGTTTCCTCAGCACGTGTGTTTTGACAAGAACACCACAGAAGCGATGCTGTGCCCTTCTCAGGGCATTGTATTGGGCAGTACGTACGTGAGGCCAATCTGTTGGGTTTCTTGTTATGTTGACTTTGATCACCTGCCTAAGGCAGTGTCTGCTAGGTTTTTCCGCTGTAAAGATATCATTTTCCGCTTTGCAATTAACAAGCATCTTGTGGGGAAATACTTTGAGATTATGTAAACATCCTGTTTCTTACCACATTTTCACCCACGAATGTTTGTTTCCACTGATGATTCCTGCTTTAAACAATCATTATTGTGAGTGTTTGCCGAACGGTGGCTTTCTATTTCCATTGTGTCTTCTAACATCTATTCATTGGAATTTTGCTGTGAGAAAGAGCTGTCCCCTCTCCCGTATGTATGTATTCAAATACTTGTCTATATCGGATAGACCCATTATTTCTTATTTTGCCTTTAATTTATGTTATAATCTATTTTGATTATTATTTATTTTGTTGATGAAATTACCTCAGATTTGGTCATCTTGAACCCCTTCAAGTTGGCCCCTGTGTTCAAAAGGAAAGTTTTGAGCTGGGTCATAAATGAGGCATAGGGACTTACAGGGAAGAGAGAGAACAGAAGTTCCAGGCTTGAGGGCCTGAGGACAACCCTGGGCATGACACCCAGTGCTCTCTGAAGATGCTGGCCGGCCTCTGGGCCTGCTATTCCTGACCATGAGGGCCAGGAGAATGCAGGAGAGTGCAGCCACATGCCTTGCTCAGGGGGAGAGACCTCCACTGATGATGCCCCCCCCCCCCCCCCACACACACACACACAGGACTTCCCTAGGGACAAATTCTCTGGAGATGTGGTTGCTACAGATATTCCCAGCATTTGGGCTATTAATGCATCTGCCTGGATTTGCTCAAGAGGGGCCCTCCACCAAGCCCATCGACCCCTCCTGCCACTTCCTGCCTGCCACTGCTCTGCCAGATTGGCCATCACTCAGGGCTGTGATGTCCCCACTGGTTGGCCAATGACTGAAGGGTGTTCCCTTCAGCCTGAAGGGCTTATATCAGGGGAAGTAATGAGGCTCTTGGAGCTATGGAGTGACAGAACCACATGTAGAGACATGTCCTAGAGTCTCATCTGGGTGAGACTGGCTATTGTTTGGTTTGTTGTCATCTTTTCTTTTTTTTTTTTTTAATTTTGAATGTTTATTATTTTGAGAAAGAGACAGAGACAGAGTGTGAGCGGACAAGGGGCAGAGAGAGAGAGAGGGAGACACAGCATCTGAAGCAGGCTCCAGACTCTGAGCTGTCAGCACAAAGCCCAACGCAGGGCTCGAACTCACGAACTGCAAGATCATGACCTGAGCCAAAGTCAGATGCTCACCTGACTGAGCCAACCAGGCACCCCTGTTGTCATATTTTCAATCCAGGTCCCCTGTGAAGTCTTGAGGAATGCCCAATAGTGTACCTAGTGGGCAGAGGGCAGGAAAGTGGCAGCTGGATGATTGTCAGTCTGGTCCAAGCCCCTGGCAACAGGGATAGAGCTCTGCCCCAAAGGCAGAATGACTTACCTCAGGTCACAGAGACAGTTGGTGGCTAGGGAAGACCCAGTGTTCGGACCCCTCGTGTCCTTCTCACCACTGCACATTCCCAGTCTGTGCTCCTTCTTGTTTCTCAACCGCTGATGAGGTCACAGTCTGTGTTTATGTGTCCATTTCCCTCCATCCTCCCCAGCAGGCAGAGAGACAGAGGCCCGTCTTCTGGGCCCCCTCTGGGGCAGGGCATCTCAGCACCTGAGCAGCACGGACCCCTCCCCCACAGGGAAGGAGAGCTGTCCTGGGTCTTTCAGCAAGTGCAAGGCTGAGGTCAAGCCCAGGCTCACCTTGCAACCTCTTCTGGCGGGATGCCTGTGACCTCTCCCAGACCTGGCACTGAAGCTGGCATCGGCTGCCATTTCTGCCCTCTCTCATTCCTCTTCCTTCAGTTCAGGATGAGAAACAGGGCCCACTCTTTTTCTCTTACATTTCAAATTAAGCTTAAAGATAGTTAAATATTCACACGATTCAAAATTCAAAAAGTGCTAACGTTGCACTGCAGGAAGTCTCCTTTCCAACTCTGTCTGTTGGACATCTGTCCCCAGAGGCAGTTGCCGTGGTTCGTTTCTCACAGAGCTTTCCAGACAGTCTACATCGGGCCAGCAGACCTGCTCTGTGCAGGAGCAGATAGTAAATTGTTTGGCTTTGCAGGTCCCGCATCCTGTTTCACGTTGCTCAGCTGCCCTCGTAATGGGGAAGCGGGCACAGATGATACATATGTGAAGAAACGTGGCTGTGTCCCAGCAAAATTTTATGTATGGACACTGAAATTTGGATTTCATGTAATTTTCACCTATTACAAAATAATATTTTTCGTGTTTTTCCAAACATTAAAAAATGTGAAAACCATGCTTACCTCACAGGCTGTACAAAAACTTAGCGTTTTGATGTATGGATAAGTCATGATGTATTTAAACGGTGGCCCATTGATGGACTTTTACGCTGGCTCTGGTCCTTTGTGATCACATAAAATAGCTCAGAGAATACGCTTGCTCATACATCATGTCATGTACAGGCGACGTATCTGCAGGATATATTTGGGGACAAGTCTGATCATATCTGAACAGCCCTTCTTCTCCCAGGTTCCTCCGCCTCCCTTGTCATCTCTTTAAACGTCTTCTTCGTGTTCTCTCAGCAGCAGTCAGTATCAGATGCACTGAGTGCTTCACAAGAACCATCCCTGGCTGTCCCCTCGGCCCTGCCCCAGGCCACCCCTCAAGTGTTTCTTCGACTCCAGCCTCCTAATGGGTCCTCTGCCTTGACTCTCCCCCTGCACCAGCCCTTCCTCACAGAACCGCCCCCAGAGGGATGCATCAAAATCACAAGTGCAACTCTGAAGGCCCCCTGTGCATTTCACAGATCTGTGCAGGCAGAACCACACCCCTCAGGGTGTGTTCTGGGGAAGAATCCCCATCCCCACCCTTCCAACTCTAGCTTAGTCACTAAGAGTAGGACCCTGGAGCCAAAATGGGCTGAATCCTTCGTGCTTCTCAGAGGTTTCCCACTGGGCAAACCAACCTTTCCTTGGTGAGAGCTTAGTTTCCTGACCTGTAAAATGGGCAGAGCAGTAGTCCTCACCTTATAGGGTTATTGTGGGTTAATTCACAGAAAGTACTTAGAAGGGTGGCTGGCACATATTACATGCCCAGTGCATGCTGGCCACCATTATTTTTATTTTCAAACTCAGTCATAGCCTTATCTCCCACGCCCAGCACCCAAGGTTCACTGCTGCTGGCTCCCAACAGTATAGCCTCACTAGACTGTGACCATTTTGAAATCACTCCATGCCAGTGACCTTGCTGTCTCCTGGTCCCTGTGCTTTGTCAGCCTGGGCAAGATCCCCGCACACACACACACAACATGACCCCCTGTTGAAATGCCACTCGGGGGGCGCCTGGGTGGCGCAGTCGGTTAAGCGTCCGACTTCAGCCAGGTCACGATCTCGCGGTCCGTGAGTTCGAGCCCCGCGTCAGGCTCTGGGCTGATGGCTCGGAGCCTGGAGCCTGTTTCCGATTCTGTGTCTCCCTCTCTCTCTGCCCCTCCCCCGTTCATGCTCTGTCTCTCTCTGTCCCAAAAATAAATAAAAAATGTTGAAAAAAAAAAATTTAAAAAAAAAAGAAATGCCACTCGGTTTCCAAAGCCCAGCTCAGATGCAGCTCCCCTTCTGGGCCTCAGACTCCACCTCTTTGTACCTCCCCCTCCCCCTCTACTTCTGTGGTTGCCCTTCCACACCTCCTGCACTCATGAGAATTATATATGCGTATGTCCCCCAGCTAGATTGTCAGCTCCCTGCCTGAGGGTAAGGTCTGGGTGTTTTCCATCTCTGAGTCCCCCCCCCCCCCCCCACCGCCAGCACTTCACACAGAAACTTGCATGTGGAAAGTGCACAGCAAACGCCTTTAGATTCAACTGCAATCAAGCTCTTTGGGGATATAGAATGTGGACATGGGAAGAAATAATGAACACCGCCCAAGGTGGGACTCAGTACTTCTCCATGGTCTAGAACTCATGCATGTATAAACAAAACGGACTGTTTTCCCAAACCTCAGAGGCAGGCTGGAGGTCTGCTGGCCTCTACGAGTGCATTCCCCATCACACTGCCGATGAGGTAACAAATCCCACAGAACTGCAAACAGCGTTTGCTTTGCCATCCGCATTCACCTGCCTTGCGTAAGAACCTTGCCTAAGTACCAGATGATGGAGAACTTGAGTGCATGGCCTCATCAGCTGTGGGTGCTGAGACATCCTTCGGGAATCTCAAACTTTATGTTCCCCAAAAGTCTAGATTGTTAGGCTCCTTTGCTTTTGACCCCAATCTCCCAGGATACGGTTGTGACCATGTGTGTGACTGGAGCTCAGAAAAGAGGGCAAGGCTGTCAGCCCACATATCCATAGGGACCCACTAGCTTCGTGTAGTAGAAATCTTAACTAACTGCGACATAATCCTGAGGTCCGGCAGACCGTGCCTTCAAGTGTCCCGGGCTCCTTCTACTCTTTTGCTCTGCCGTACTTAGGGTATGACTACCATCCTCAGTGCTGCTGTGTGGTCATGTGACAAGGCCATATCACATGACATCACATTCACATTTCAGGCAAGAAAAAGGGGAAACAGTAAAGGACAGAAGAGCACAGTTGAGTTCGCCTATTCTATTTATTTTTTAATGTTTATTTTTGAGAGAGAAAGAGCATAAGCAGGGGAGGAGAAGAGAGATAGGGAGACAGAGGATCCAAAGCAGGCTCCATGCTGACAGCAGAGGGCCTGATGCAGGGCTTGAACTCATGAACCATGAGATGGTGAACTGAGCTGAAGTCGGTTGCTTAACCAACTGAGCCACCCAGGGACCCCAAGTCTTATTTTAAAGCACTTTCTCAGAAGCCCCTCCCAATGACTGTCCTTTACACCTCATTGATCATAACTGTGATCCATGCACATCCTAACTGCAAAGCAGTCTGGGAAATATAGTTTTTTAGCTTGTCACATTGCTACCCATACATAGAAATTGGGATTCTGTTAGTACAGAAAAGGGGGGAGTAGGGTTGGAGTGGGTAATTCGTGGTCTCTGCCCCACTTGGGGCAGGACTTTCATGAAGGAAGATTCATGGAAGAAATGGACCCCAGGGGGATCAGATAAGAACTTACCATGCACCCAGGCAGTTCACTAAGTAAGTGAGGGAAGGGAGGCCTCTCCTGTTACCCTCACGCATGATGGAGTAGTCCCAGCACCCGTTTTAGAGATAAGGCAAATGAAACCTAAAGCTGTTCAATACCTCACTCAGGGTCACACAGCTAGTAAATGGCATCCAGATTCAAACCCCAGAATCCACCATGCTCCCTTCACCCCTCCAGGCTCACCTCCCCAGGGAGCTTCTGTAGAGAAGGAAAGAAGAAAGGTCCAGACAGTGTGTATCCGTACCAGGACCTGGACAGGGCTCGGGAGGAATAGGAAATAAAGATTCCTAGAGTGCTCCAAGTGGCCATTTTCGAACATAAAGATGTCTTATTACAGCTAATTCCCAGAAAGATTTAAACTGTAAACTGTTTGACACTTTAAAAAAAAGCATCAACATGAAATAAAAGCCAGAAATCAAATGGAAAACTAGGATGAGAGCACCTTTTGTGGGGGACTCCAGAGGCAAGGCAAGGGACAGAGTGGGAGGCCCACTCCAGGCTGGGAGGACCAGCAGGGCAGAGAGGCAAGTGGGTCTCTGCTGGAGACCAAGTCCCTCCTGCTCTGGACAGCAGCCAGCAGAGTCTGCCCCCCCCCCTCCCCCGTCAAGAGCTGGGTGGAGGCAGGACATGTGAGGAGCAAGACAGGCAGCTCAGTGTCCTGGGAACATTCTCGCCTTGGGCGAGGTGACCAGCAGTGAAGCTCTGGGCACCCTGTGCTTGGGGCTACCTTCCTGCCCTCCGGGTCTTCTGTGTGCCTCAAGTGGAAAGGAACTCGAATCCCCCACTCTCACAGGGATGTCCCGAAACCAAGGAAATCCTAGGGCCTCAGGTTTCACCTCAGACTTGAAAGCTCGGGGGTTAGAGTGCACGCAAGATGCCCATGCAGTGTCTGTGGCTGAGCGCCCCCTTTAGGCAGCATCTGGGACTGCAGTTACCTGCTAATTACATTAAGGGAGTTATTGCTGTTGTCTGGCAGGTGATGATGCGGTCAACTAAAATCCGGAATATAGGCGGAGGGACAGGTTGGTGGGGGTGTCAGGAGAGGCTGGAGATGGTTATTGTCTTATTCAAAGAGAAGATGGAGCTTGTCCCTGACCTCAATCAGTTAATGCCTAAAGTGGTTGAAAATGGAAAACAGAGCAACTGGTACTCCAACACTTCATGGATTTATCAGTCAGCAGGAGTCTGTTAAGCCCCCATCACGTGCTCAGCATGATTCTAAAATCTCTGACAAATATATGAAAAGCAGAGTGAAAACCCAGCTAATCCAACCACTGGGAAATCGTGTCTTTTCTGGACACCTGAAAATTTACCAGCCCCGCACACATCAAGCACTTTTTTAAACATGTTAAATATTTTGGATGAAAATGTTTTTAAAACGCATTATGCTCATCCCTGGCTTCCTTAGAGGCTATTGAACATGGTTTGACTGTGAACATCATTGACTCTGCTGTCCTATGTTATGATAGCCCTGGAGGGAGGCTGTGGGGATGACTGCTTCCACACTATATGGTCCCCAGGCACTATTTGGTTTAGTCATCTGCTTTTATACTTTTTCTAAATATTCCCTCATTGTCAGGCTTTAAGTGTTAGTTTTCCCTGTTCTTTTTAAGCCTCCTTTCACTTCATTGCTTCTAATCTCCAAGTTTGGAAACCGGACAGATTCATCTTTTATAACCCATCTTGGCCCAAAATGGAATTAAGGGGACGGTTAAAATTTATCAAGGACCTACTGTGTGCTGCGCATTTTGCCAACTGTTTTGCAACCTTTTTTTTTTTTTTTTTCACAACAGCCCTCGGAGTTGGGAATTTTGTCTCCACTTTATAGATGTGTAGACTGGGGCTCAGAGAATTTAAGCAACTTGCCGAAGGTCACCCAGCTGCTAGTTAGTGGCAGGGTTAGAATTCAGATGCAGTGTGTCCAGCACAGGGACCATCCATGCTTTTCAGTGCTCTGAGTTTGTGGGAAATCACATGCTCTTCCCTATTGCTTCTTACTGTGCTAGCCTGTGATAGTTTTATCTTCCTAAATGGAATGTAAGCCTCTTGAGGGCAGTGACCTAGCTGCCAGCTTATTATGTATTGCCCACACCATCACCCAGTGTCAGGATTCCAGGTGATCAACAGGTGCTTTGCAAAGAGTGAGAGCCTAGAAGATTAAGGGCAGGAGAATGGAGGTGGACCATTGCTCCCCTCCTTCCGAACACCTCATACCTCCCTGCTGCCTACAACTTTCAGCTTACAACCAGGCATTTGCTCAGCATTTGCTGAGCAGGATGCTTTGTCTGCTTAAAGCTCAAATCTTCCCTTAGCCTAACAACAATTTCTGAAGCATCCCCACATGGGCCACTCTGGGTTGGAAGGAAGGAGTGTAGGCTCCAGCAGCCTGCCTCCCCCTGAGGAGACATCGAGGCCAAGCCCAGAGGAGACACCACAGAGGCATAGTGGCCCAGTAGGGAGGCAAAGGCTGGTGTTGGGTCCGGGATTTTTGCTAAAGAAATTCTAAAGCAGATGCCTTTGAGGAACCTTTTATACAGAACTTTGTTCCTCCAAGTAGCATAACTGGAATTCTGACTTTCCGGCCAAAGCAAAAGCAGGCCAGCATCCCAGCGGGCTCTGGTTCTGCTGAGTAATGCCTGCCCTGAATCTTTGCTCTGTGACTAAAACTCTGGGGAGAAAAACTCACGTGACTTACGCATCTCATCGTGACAGGACAGTTTCTGTTTGTGTGTTGGTTCTCCATCAGAAACACTGAGCTCAGTGGGGAACCCCCTCCCCCCGTGTGACCGGAGCACACGGGCGACCTCACGTGACCCGCAGGCCGCGCCAAGCACTTCTCGGGTGATATCACACCCTCGCTGACTGCCCAGGTGTTGCACGGCCTCCCAGGGCTGACACGGTATTTGCATCATTTCAGATACTTGGCTCTCGATTTGTTTGCCTTTGGTTAATAGTAAATCTGGAGTGGGATTGAGGGAAGTTGTTGAGACAGCCAGACAGCAGACGCCTCTTGCTGGGCCTTGGACCTGGGGCTCCCAGCCCATCTCTGCCCCAGGAACATTGTCAGGTCTTCCTGGCTGGGACCTGAGGCTGGAGATTGCTGGTCTAGCCCCTCCTGCTTCAGTCCCAGGACTTGTTGCAGATTTGGAGCCCCCTCAAAGGGCCAGGACCAGGGCCAGGTGCTACTGAGCCTTAGGCTTCTATGTGCCTCTTTCCTCATTTCTCTCTCTCTTCAGAAAAACCAGTGCTAGAGGCCCCTGGATTCCCCCTCCTTCCTTCTGCTCTGGCCATCAGAGCTCAGCCTTCCCGCCCCGGGGGTCCAGGACTCATTGCTTCACAGACCTGCAGAGGGTCAGGGCTGAGGGACTCTGCCAAGATCTGCCCCACCAGACCAAGGTGGCAGGGTGATGTCTTAACCCACTTCACTCAGCCACCACTTTCCAGCACAACTTCATCTCTCTGGCCTCAGTTTGCCCATCTGCCAAGGAGTAGGAAATGAGCCCCATTCTTCCAACCGCAGAATAAAGACTTGAACAAGCTGGGGGCGCCTGGGTGGCTCAGTCGGTTAAGCATCTGACTTCAGCTCAGGTTATGATCTCGCGGTTCATGCGTTCGAGACCCCCATTTCAGGCTCTGTGCTGACAGCTCGGAGCCCGGAGCCTGCTTCTGATTCTGTGTCTCCCTCTCTCTCTGCGCCTCCCCAGCTTGTACTCTGTTTCTGTTTCTCTCTCTCTCTCTCTCTCTCTCTCTCTCTCTCTCTCTCTCTCCCTCTCTCTCTCTCTCTCTCAAAAATAAAAAAAAACATAAAGAAAAATTAAAAAAAAAAAAAAAAGACTTGGACAAGCTGGGTTTGCAAAAGGGCCCAGGGCCCCATGGCTCCAGCAGTCCACAGACTTGAATGAGCATGCATCAGAAGCCCCGGGGCAGGGGGGCAGGGTGAGGAGGGGAGAGGCTGTGAAGACAGAGTGTCTTTGAGTCCTCCTGCTCCCAACCCCCAGGGCTTCCCATTCATTCGGCCTGGAGTGGGATCAGAGAATTTGCATTTCAAGTTTTCAGGTGTTGCTGATGGGCTGGTCCCCAGGACCACCCTTGAAGAACACTGCTCTGAATCACATAACTCCTGGACATTGCCCCCCCCCCCCCACTGTCACCCAAAATGGGTGAGAGTCCGTGTGTACAGAAACCGGCTCAAACTGGCCCTGGGAAGTTGGTAGCTTGAAATCAGCCATGTGAGTATTTATACCTTGGAAATCAGCAAATGCTACAAATTGGAACTCTTCCCCAGATTGCCGGCTGTTAAACATTTACTAGCATACCCCTGGATACGAAGGCAGCCTTTCTCTTCGTCTGCACTCTAAGGCAGGTGTTGTGCCTCGCAAACTGAACAGGAAGGCTCAGCCAGAATTCTCTGTACTTCCATTGTCTTATCTATAAATTGGAAACAATAATAGCGTCTACCTCACAGGGCCGCAAGAATTAAGAGACTACGTGTGATCATTTAGCAAAGTAACCAACGTAGAGTAAGTGCTCAAAGGTATTAACTATTGTCATTAAAGTCCTTTGGATTATAGAGATCTGCGTATTTTCTTCCTCTAAGCTTATAAAGTTTTATAGAACTGTATACCCAGCTGGGGGGGACAGCGTGCCATGCTGAGCTTGACAGCCTTGGGGTACACAGTCTTCTGGGGGCTACCCCCGGCACCCATCATGAGCCCCAGCCCCTGGATTTGTACATGTGACACCATTGGCCACAGCAGCCAACCAGATACTCCTGGGCTCACAGAGTCTCTCACCTGAGAACCTGGACCTAAAACCTGGAGCCAGCCTATCAGCCACCACGCGCAGGTCAGTGAGGCAAACAGGCCCTGCCAGCAGCCAGAGGGACCAAGGAAGGGCTGCAGAGAGAAGAGACGACATAGACACTTGCAGGCGGGCATGGGAGGGGAGGTCTCGAGAAGACCCCGCCTCTGAATCGGGACTCCTCTTAAAAGGTCTCTTGCTGTCCTGCCCTGGACCTAACATCCTCACAACCAGTGTCTCCTTCGGCTTAAGTCAGATCAAGTTGGCTACTTCTGTTAGTTAGAACCAAAGAGTCTCAGCTTCTCCACTCACTGCCCTCTTTGCCCGATGCCTTGCTTCTCCCAGTGCAGACACAGATCCCAGGGCCAGCTCGGTCCTGCTCACTGTGGATTTGGGGCAGTTCTCTAGGCCTCTCCTCTTTAGAATACTCATTGAATGTGAACTTGGGCAGGAGCAAGCCTCCCTCTGAATTTTCCCCATTATGTTTATAGAAACGAGTATCTCAACATTAAGCTACTCAGCATCATCAGTCCCTGTGTGAGTCCCCTCAGCGACTCCCTGTTGCTCCTGGACAGAGTCCAGTCTCCTTTTGTGGACTGGGGTTGCTGCCCGAGTCTCCCGTTTACATCTCTCCCCTTCTCGAGAGTTCACTCATTTCTGAGCCGAATGGACCTGCCGACAGTTCCCCCAAGATGCTCCCTTCCATCTGGCTTCTGTGTAGAACAGGATTTCCCGAAGCCTGTAGCCAACCACCAACCTTTCTGCAGGCTTCCCCCGGACGTTGTTTCCCCTGGGCCGCCTTCCCCACCACAGCGCTGGCTGCCCCTCTGTGCCTGGCAGCCGGTACATCTCCACACCACGGCGCATCACTTGGCCTACCTGTTTACCACACCCCCTGCCTCACCACCAGATCCCGAGACCCGTCCCCC
Organism: Panthera uncia; assembly: GCF_023721935.1. Lineage (NCBI taxonomy): Eukaryota > Metazoa > Chordata > Mammalia > Carnivora > Felidae > Panthera > Panthera uncia. The sequence goes on from NC_064813.1 coordinate 30,082,603, forward strand.
CTTGTTTCCCCAGAGCCCGCAATGTAAGTGCTCGGTGAGTGGTTCCATACGTGTTGTGGCCCGAGGAAAGTGGGCTCCAGAAGACCCCGGTGCTTGCCAACTCCAGGGGCCACAGCCACTGCCCACGGTGCCCTGTGGGAAGTCGTTTTCTAGAGGGAGGAAAGGGAGAGGAAGGGGGAAGGGAGTCCCCAGGTGGGCCAGGTAGAGATTATTGAGAGTTTGTGCCTGGGCGACTGGATAGGGAGCTCAGTGGAAGTGAAGTGTGGGTGGAAGGAACAGTGAGCTTGGCAGGAAAGAGGTAAAGTGAGGTGTACGGGATGAAGGGGCAGAATCTGGAAGGAAGTAAGGAAGAGAAGGAGAAAAATGAGCCCTGAGCACTGACCCCTGAGCCTTTCCTGGACCCCAGTTCATGCCACGCATGTTCCCAGGAGGCACGGGGGCCCCAGGTGCTCATGGGCTTGCCTGTGGGACGTCATAAGGGCCTCGGATTCACACCCCCCTCGCCCCCCATCTCCAGACAAGTTGCTCTGTAGAGCCAAGGGGAGGAACAAGTGGTTCCCTGCCCTTGGGCACAGGGTCAAGATCATGAAAGCATCACAGCGCTGCTCCAATGATATCATGTATGTCATTCCTCAGTTACCACGTGGTAGGGCTGCAGTTTTTGCCATGGTGTGGAGGTCCTGACCTTCAGAGAGCCCTCCCAACAAGCTAGACAGAAGGAGGAGGTTGGGCTTCCGGTCCAAATATTTTCAGTCCAGGAAGTCTATGGTGTGAGGCCTCCTTGTAACCTGTGATATATTTTCGGGGTTGTCCAAGAAAGATTTTATCAGACATCTAATAGATGACTTTAATAGATGATCCTATGAAAATTGTGTGCACAAACAAGAAGCTAAGAGAGTTTGGAGAAAGCCTACATTCTCCTGCCTTCCCCAGCAAGAAAAAAAAAAATAGCTTCACCCCTAAGAAGGTTATAATCGAGGTGGGGAAAGAAAATGTGCATTTTTTTTTAAGTGCGGAGAATAATTAAATATTAAATGGTGTGGTGTTTGCTGGTTGCAACAGGACTGTAATGTGGCTCAAGGAGTCAGTTCTGCGTCAGAGAATTCGCGAGAAGGGGGAGACCAGAACCACAGATGTGGATCAGCGGAGAAAAGAAGGGAGGGGTTCTAGGGAAGGGGAATTGCAAGAGTAATTGCCTGTAGAGTGTGCCAGACGGGAGGGGCTGGATGAACCAGATTCTATGTTAAATGCAGGAAGATAGGATTGGAGAGAGGGAGGAGGGTGTCAGGAGGGGGAGGTGGGGGCAGTTAAGAAGTCTCTGCATGCCCAACTCCAGGAATTTGGGATGATGGAGATGACGGAAGGAAGGGATGGTGAGAGGGGAGGAAGCATCCCAGGGCTGGCGAGGAAGGAGCTGAGGAAGTCTCCAGCAATTGCTGGTCCCCAGCAGGCATGGGAGGCTGGGAGGTTTCCTTGTGGGTGGCTGACTTGAGAGCTGAGGGCACCACTCTTCCCCCGACCCCAGGGTTCTGTGCCCCACTGCAGCAGCAGAAGCTTCATGAACCCCACCATCAGAGAATGAGCACACAGGCCAGTGCTCCCCTGTGTGCCTGCAGTCCCAGCCTGTCATAGGCCCCAGGGAGCCACTGCGGGGCCTTGCACAGGGAATGGCAGGATCCAACAGTTTGACAGACATTTGGCGGGTCGGGGGCGGGGGGTAGCTACTAGGTGCAAAAGCACCATGGGGAAATGGAAATAAGTGACACCGGGACCCACAGTCAGGGGAAGAAAGCACGTGGTTAAGAGCCCTGACAGAAGGATGGAACAGCACTGGGGGAGGGGTGTGGGTTATTAATCCTGACTGAGAGGATTGAAGGCAGCTCCCAGCAGGGTGTGGGGTTTGCACCCCCTCGGAAAATGAATAAGGATGCGCAGGCAGAAAAGCTGGGCAAGAGGAAGGGCAGAGGGAAGGAGGAGGTCCTGAGGGAGAGCAGCATGAGCTCAGGTGCACAGGCTACAGAGCCCATGTCCTGCCCACGGAAGGGTCAGGTGACCTTCGTGAGGGACACAGGGCCATGCTGGTCCCAGCGTGTGAGGGAGACTGTGGGTAGAGGTGGGGAGGTTGAGGCAGATGCTAAGAGCCAGGGAGGGAGAGGTCAGGAGGAAGAAGGCCTGGGAGCATGGGTCCTGGGTTTGGGTGGCATCTCCAGAGCACGTGGCTAGAGCTAGAAGGGACAGAGCAGCCAAGAGGAATAAGACAGCACCAGCACCTTGGTCGCAGGCCAAGGGAGGAGGCCAGAAGCAAGAACTGCTCAGTATGGAAAATGCTCGAGTCCTGTGGGCACACAGAGGAGGGAGTGATGCACTCTGCTCTGGACCTGGCGTGTTGGGTGGGGCTGGGAAGACATTTGAGCTGGACTTGGGGCCTTGGGGAGGGAGGAGGTTCCCTGGGTTGGGAAGAGAAGGGGTTTCAGGCGGAGGAGTCACCGCAAAGAAGGAGGCAACACTACTAAAGGGCAAGGAACAGAGACCAGCAGGTTGGTGTGACCAGTGTGTGCGTGTGTGTGTGTGTGTGTGTGTGTGTGTGTGTGTGAGAGAGAGAGAGAGAGAGAGAGAGAGAGAGAGAGAGAGAGAATGAATGTGAGTGCACATTGGGAGATGAGGCTGGAAAGGAAGATTGGGGGCCAGACTGGGAGGCTTTCACCTGCCCTCCTGAAGGGGCCTGGATGTCACTCTCATGCAGTGAAGAGATCCAGCGTTTCTGAGCAGGAGTCCCATAACCAGAGCCGTGTGTTAGAAAGTGAATTCTGACCCCTGCATGGAGGAGGGTGGAGGGGACGAAGCCATGAGGCAGGGTCGAGCCAGGAGGTTGGCACACGCGTCCACAACAGCAGCAGGGGAGTTGGCAGGCAAGAAGAGTGAAGCCAGCAGAAGCCACTCCTGGGCCGCAGTCAGTAGGCCTTGCTCACCAGCAGGGTGGGAGCCGTGAAGAGGGAGGAGCGGAGGACAGCAGCAGGGCTTCCTGGTTCTCTGGCTGGGCTGGGCCGTGAACCGAGAGAGGAAATAGAAGACGATAAGTTGGTCCGTGGGGGCAGGATGTGAGCCCTGTCCCAGACATTTTGAATCTGAAATGCTTGAGGTGATGCCCAACAAAAAGTTGAAAATACTGGAAATGAGGGCAGAGGCCAAGACCCCCAGGAATACCGATACTTGAAGAATAGGTTTAAAAACGGGGGAAGAAAGCATGGATGGAACCGAGAGAACATCTAGGAGGTGGCTACGGTGGTCACGTGCAAGGTGGCCCAGCGTGGCAGCTGTGGGGGAGGAAAGGGAACGCCCCATGTGAGAGACTCATGTGGAAGGAGGTTCATCAGACATTGGCAGCTGTCTAGACAAGGAGAATGGCTGGACTAACGGAATAATGTTGGTGCTCTAGAGAAGAGGCAACGTCGGGTGGGGAGTGGGGGGAGATGAGTCTGGGTATGAACCTGTTTAATCTTAAGGGAGGGTGGGATGTCGTTGTCGAGCCATCTGAGCTGAGCGCCCTAAACAGAGGGCGCCCGTGAGTCTTGAACGAGCGATGGGGAGGATGGGAGGTCTGAAAAGCGGCTGGCAGAGAAGGTACAGGTGGCTGAGCCTGTAGAGGAATCCAGTCCCCTGGCCCCAGTGGTCTTCCGTGACCCGTCGTGCGCGAGTGGCTGAGCACACCCCACACTCAACCAGGATTTGTTGGAAATGGAAAGTTCTGGTCCATTCCACTGAACCCCATCCCGTACCAGAAACCCCCTCCCAGCCTCCTTCCTCAGTGTTCCCTGGTGACTCCTGATGTCCCTTGGGACCTAAACTCCGTCCAGGAATGTGTCCCGTGCCCAGCAGACCAGGAGCTCTCTGAGCATGGGGGTGGTATCTCCCTTCTTCATGTTCCCAACAGTCCAGGATGGGGCCCGTGCATGCAGGGTGGGGGCACACTGTGTGATCCTCAGTCTCCAAAGAAGACAGGGGTGCTTGAAGTCCCATTTCGTCCCGACAGGACTTTGGGCCAGATCCCATGGGCACAAAGACTTGTGACCCCCCCCAGACTTCCTGGTTCAGGCAAGGTCATTCAATTCAGATGATGGTGTAACTGCCCCTGACTGTTTACCTGATCTGCTCCAAGTAGGTGAGATGCCCGGATTGGGGGTGAAGGGACAGGAAAGGGTTGTTTGTATCTGGACCTACTCGGCCCACCTGTCCCAGAGGCCCCACATCATCAAATGTTTTCCAGTTCCTATGGTGACCAGATCACAGAGCCAGGATTTGTTATTGTTCTGGGGAGAAAAGGGAAGGGCCACAGAGTGAGGGACTGACGTCCATCAGCCAGGCAGCTGAGTCACTGGCCACGGTCTGGTGTGTTCATGGAGTCACTTCCCTGTGGTCTGAGGCTCCCACTGGCCTTCCCTGTGACAAGAAGCTGGTCCTTGGACTGTGTCTGTCAGCAAGTGCAGATAACAGGGCACCCCTCCCTCGGCATTGCAAGTGGCCAGCAGGGTGGGGAGGGAAGTTACTGAAAAGGGCACACTCCTGCCTCCAGAGGGTGAGAGCTTATGGGGAAGGGAGCATTCTCCATCCTTCCAGACTACACATGTGTATTCGTGGACAGCTTCTAGGGCCACCCGGCAACTGGCTTATGCTATGACCTCAACCAAGTCACCTGACCTATCTGAGCCTCAGTCTCCTTTTGTCCAAACTGGGGAAACCGGTGCTATGCCATCAGCTCGTTACAGGATGGGGTCTAGACCCCGACCATACATCTCTGGACCACCTGGCAGATGAAGAATTCCTGTTGCCCCCCCCCCCAAACACACGTGCTGGCTCCTTGTTGAGCAGCCATGGGAGGCCACAGGGGACACAGCCACCCCCACCCACTGCTACCAAAAGTTAAAGTAAGAAGCTTCAGGGGCACCCGGGTGGCTCAGTTGGTTGAGCGTCTGACTTCAGCTCAGGTCATGATCTCACTGAGTTCAAGCCCCGCATCAGGCTCTGTGCTGACAGCTCAGAGCCTGGAGCCTGCTTCGGATTCTGTCCCTTCCTCTCTCTCTACCCCTCCTCTGCTTGCACTCTGTCTGTCTCCCTCTCTCTCTCTCTCAAAATAAACATGAACAAAAAAAAGTTTTTAAGTAGCTTCAATTGCAGACATAGATGGGAACAGAACAAGAAAGTCAGTGGGTCAGCCTGAGGGGGTGGGTCAGCAAGGGTATGAGGACAAAGGAGAGGCTGTGAGGCAGATATCCTAGAAAGAAGGTGCTCAGGCCACCCCAGGTGTGCTCCAGGCTCCTGAGACCCCCCCCCCCCCACCTTGCTCTGGAGCCGAGCCGGCCAAGGCCCTGTGACAGCCCAGCTTTCCGGACAGAATTTCCACCAGGGAAAGGGTGCTGATGGGAGAATGTGGTTCATCAGCCCACTCGGATGGCTGTATCCTCACTGTGAGTGGCTGAGTCAGCACCGGTATTTACACTCGTGTTGTAGTGAGTCACCCCCAAACATGGCCATCTCACAGGCCTCTGACCGACTCAGGTTTTCTCGCCTACAAAGTGGAAACCCGCTGCCTGGAATGTAATGACCACAGAAGAGAACTGTCCCCCAAAGAGGAGTCTAGACTGTGCCAAGGGGAGTCCCACATGACACCCATTCTGCAGTCATCTGATGGCCTCCATGGCCTGTTCTCTGCTGACCTCTTCTAGCAGCTACCTCGAGGCCAGAGAAGAGCTGTCTCCACCGGGCTGGTCCTAAGCAGTGCTTTTCAGACGGGGGGATGGAAACCCGGAAGTGGGTCACGGGATTAGTTCAGTGGGTGGGATGAGCATTTTTAACAGTTAGAGTAGAATCACAGTACAGGTGAATGTTCAGAAGTCTTGCATCCGTGCGTGTGTGTGTTACATGAACGTACACACACACGCCACATGAAAACGGCAATAGAAAGACAGCACATTCTGACTGGGTCATTTAAAGGGCATTTAATAAGAGGGACTATTTACAAAGGTGTTCGCAGGCTGTACGGAAATCGGAAGGGGTAGTGAAGAGCCAGGTCTAGGCACCGGGGCTTCATTAGCAGCCTTAGGCTCGAGGCTTAAAGGGGGAAGGCACTTCCAGAACTTGGAGGCAGAGGGATGTAGAGAGCGCGCAGGCAGGAGCTGTGACCATCAGCCAAGGGAGTTGCCGGCCAGCCTGAGCTGACCTCCGTGGGGAATAAGTACTAACCTTCACTCCTCTCCCTCCTTCCCACTCACCAAACCCTGGGAAAGCCTGGAAGCAGGAAGAACGGACGGGGCCCGTGTGTGGAGATCACCTGGAACCTACCTCACACATGCGGGGGATGCGATGTAAAAGGCAGAGTGTCTCTCACCGTGGGTCTCAGGCGGTGAAGTTTTGAAAACCCCAGACGCCTGTGTGTGACACTGGGGTGGCTGCTGGGAAGAAGCCGTACGTTTCTGAATGGCCCCGGGTCGGGGTCAGCGCCTGAGGAAGGCTGTGGTGGCAACGCCAACGCCCGTGAGGAAGCAGTCGTGCGCTTTCATTAGCAGCCGGGAGCACAGCACATTCCAGACGGGCCGTCGGTGCCGGGCAGGAGAAACCACCTTTGCCCAGATGCCAGACGGCAGGCCTGGGCGCAGCCCGCAGTGTCCACGGGCTGTGGGCTAAGGTCAGGGAGGAAGGGATGGAGAGGGAGAGTGTGGGAGAGAGGAACAAAGGGGCCTGTGGTCGGTGACACTCACGCCGGGCAGTTGCCTCAGCTGCTCAGGGACAAAGGGCAGAGTTCTATTTCTAGTTCCCTGTGGGAGCAGGAGAAAATGACATTCTTTCCACAGGCCTGCGGTTGGCCCACGAATGCTCGGGCTACGCGTGGTTGTTCGCACCACACTCTCTCTGGGCCTCGTCTCCACAGCCCACGCTGCTGCTGAGCCCATGCTGGCTCAGTCACATGCTGAAGAACTCACGCCTTCCCAGCAAGAGTGTCCAGGCTCCAAGGCTGCTTCTCCCCCATCCACCATCAGCCCCTGTGACACCCAGCTTCAGGTGCCCAGTCCCGAGCTACGTGTGGAAAGGCTGCGACACTCACTGAAAACCAGGCCCGGTTCCCAGAAAAGAGTCTCTTCCAGAAAGGAAATAGTTTTCTCTAATGGTAAAAAAAAAAAAAAAAAAAAAAAGCAGATGATTAGTGTTCATAATAAGAGAACTCTCGTTTTACCCTTGCTATTTCCTTGAGCGATAGAGAACAGCTCCGCCCTTCACACACTTGGGTTCCTGCTAGCTTACTCACCTGGCACTCTGGCTGGCGTGTTTACTTAGGAGTTAATAAGGTGAAGAGTGTTTTTGCCCTTTGAACGTGTCTTTTTCTTCAGAATCTCTTAATTTCTCTCGGCCGCATGATTGTTACTGCTAAGGGTCAGGACAGAGTCTCGAGGACACGGTTAAAGGTGCCTTCTGGAGGGGCGCCTGGGTTGGCTGAGCATCTGACTTGGGCTCAGGTCATGATCTCACCGTCCGTGGGTTCGAGCCCCACATCGGGCTCTGTGCTGACAGCTCAGAGCCTGGAGCCTGCTTCCGATTCTATGTCTCCCTCTCTCTCTGCCCCTCCCCACTCATTCTCTCTCTCTCTCTCTCAAAACCTAAACATTAAAAAAAAAAAAAAAAAAAAAGTGGCTTCTGGACAATATCCTCTCTAGCCCAAACCAGCGGACCTTGGGCTGGACCCCAGTGTTCAATCCTAAAGATGCCCCTAGGAAATGTCTTGCCAGTGTCATATTTTTTTATAAGTCAACCACACACAAAGTGGATGCTTTACTATTTAATCAGTCTCAACCAAGTCATGATGAAACTGTAAGAGGAAAAGGAGAGTCCAAGAGAGTCAGTGCCTTCCCCAATTCTGTGCTCATCAACCTCCTCGAGGGCCAGTGGCAGTGCCTGGCTGGCATCCCTTTACTGCCCTGCCTGGCGCTTCCCTGTTCTGCCAAGACCTGCCTGGTGTTAGCCTGCCTGGTGTTAGCCACCCCCCTGCACCTTGCACTCCTGCCCACGTGAGGTGTGTGGTTGGCTATCTGTCTCTCTCAGAGACTCAGGAGACCTCTTGGAGGGCAGTGGTTCTGCCTCATTTGCCTCATTCTAGCCCCTTCATCTGCAACAGTACCTGGGCGGTCAGAGGGGCTCCGTAAAATGTGCGTGGGGTGAAAGAATGAATGAAACGTTCGCTGTAGCTAAGATTTTCAATGTGGAAAAAAAAAAAAAAAAAAACCACGAAGACCTAGCCATGACTTTCAAAATTTTTATGTGTTTGGCAGTGAGAAGTTTGATTTAAAAAAAAAAAAAATCTAACCTAAGCCCCAAAGCAAATAAAAGCAAAGCAGCACATGCAGGTAAAGTTGTCAGGTTTAGCAAGTAAAAATACGGGACATCTAGTTAAGTTTGAATTTCAGAAGAGTAAAAAAAAAAAAATTTTTTTTGGAGTGTAAGTATATCCCCAAACTGCATGGGATATACTTATACTAAAAAAAAAAGTATTTTTTTTGTTTACCTGATATTCAAATTTAAATGAGTGTCTTATATTTTAACTGGTGGCTCTCTACCCAGGCCTGTACAAACTCGGGACCCCGGGGGTCCTGTTTGTAAATCACTGTTTTAGGAAAAGCTGTGACACCCATCTTGCTCTCCTCCTCCCATCGCAGGAGCTGTTCTAAGAAGGGCCGAGGCCTCTTCCCCCAGCAAGTGTGCCTGGATCATAGGTGTCCGTGTGGGCCCCAGGCTGTGAGGAAAGGCTGTTGCTAAAAGTGGGTCAAAATAACTTGATCAGCAGCCAACATTTATGACAAACAACAATGCCCGTTTACTCAACCGTTTCAAGTCCAATGAAGGTTACTTCACACCTTGTTTTCACTGAAACCTTGACCCCCGCTGACAGACTGTTCTGTCTGTTCTGTGAAGGCAGGTGTGTGAAGAAGCCGCCTTCCTGCTCCTCAGCCCCATCCTTCAGGGGTGAACAGAGGAGTAACCGCATCCCAGCCAGTCAGCTTGGTTCTGCTGGGTGGAGACTGGCGGCCTCTGTGGAACCAATGCAGACATGATAAGCAAACCCACACCTCTCTCTCTTTACTCCCCTGTGTACAAGCAGTGGAGAAGCTCCTTAGAGAATCAGGTGAACTCTTGAATGCCTTCCAGATGAGTTCATTTTGAAGAGGGAATTGGTAAATCTCAGTGGGAAACGTCTGCCCACATTAGAGCTCCCTTACCAGTTGGGGTGCCCACCAGTGTGTAGTATTGTTGGGGGGGGGGAGCCAGACAATCCTCTAGATTGTGTATGACCCAGGCTTAGCCCCTGGGATGTTCATGCTCTGGGCTTTGACCCTCAAAGGACAGCAGGTGGGTGGAGATGATGTGTAGCCGTGACGGTAAGGTCAAGAGTCAGCAGTCAATGGCACTGGCCGCAGCACCTACACTGGGTGTCTGTCACTGGGCTGCCCGACCTCCCTTGGGTGTGCCCTGCCCATTTCCCCGAACTTGGTTTGCCAGGCTTCTAGTCGGTTCTCTGAATCATCCAGTATCCTTTCCCATCCGCTCGTTAACCAGGCTGTTTGCACAAGAGCACTCACAAGTAGGACCAGCCAGTCACCAGGCCTCACCCTCACACTCCCCGCCCCCTTTCCTTGAGGCCCTGGTGAGTGTGAGACCCGATCAGAGATGGGATGACTGTGCTAAAGGATGTCACCAGGATCTTCCTCCGGAGCTATCTGGTGCCATGCTTCCCCAAACTGTAGGGCTTTCAAAAAAATATAGACACCGGGTACCCGTTCTCCTTCCAGGTACCTGAAACAGGGCTGAGCTCCCCATAGTTCTTGGTAGACGCGACGGGCCAAAGAAATGTGAGCAGAAGGGATGAGTGGCACTTCCAGGCAGAGCTGGTGTGCAAAGCCGGTTTGTAATTCACCACGTTCCCCCTCCCCACCCCCATCACAGGGGTCAGACACACTCCGGATGGTGGTCACTCTGTCAGCCTGGAACCTGGAGTGACGAGTTACAGGAGAGCTCCGAACCAATCCAAGGTGATCATTTGGAATGAGCAAGCAAACAAGAAACTTTCCTCATGTCAAGTCACTGAGAGGTGAGGGTTGTTTGTTCCCATAGCAGAACCTGTCCAGTTCTGACTGATACGCGGGCACTGTCCGGGTCCTCCTGGATCTGAGTCACCAGGGGAGCCTGAACTGAGGCATTTCCCAAGTCCCATTGACACACTTGTGATTTTGGTGATCAGCCAGGTTTGGGAGCCCCCAGTTCATTCCACACAAACTCTGAGGACTGGACCGCATAGCCTTGAGACCCAAGCTGAAATTCCTTCATATTGACATATTGAGTCATATTATAAAGACAAATGGTAACTTGAAAAATTGTCTACAATTTCAAAACAGGCCAAAACTGTTAAATTTAAGATTGTATCAATGCTCTGACCACAACCACAAATACACATATGTGTGCGCACATGTGCACACACACACACACACACGCAGAAAAAGAGAAAGTAAAATATAAGAAAATCAAGGAATGGACTTATGAAATATTTTTCTTTAACTTTTCATTGTTATTGAAGCGGCAACACTTTCATAAACAACAGAAACCCAAAAATGAGATGTTTGGGGTTAATATGGAAACAACAAGGAGCTACTGAATGTTCTTGAGGAAGGGTGGGGTGGGGTGGAGAAGAGGGAAAGGTGATCAAAATAACAGTTAAGGGAGGAAATTGGGGCAGCCATGTGCATAAAAGAGTGAAGGGGGAGTGGCAGAGGCCAGGAGGCCCGAGAGGGGGGCTGTGCAACATTCCAAGAGGTGTGGCAAGGCCCAAACATTGGTGTGTGTTAAGGAAAGAGGGAGGGCAGAGTCAGCCTCTGGTGAGCCCCTTGCTCACGGCCTCCTGGGGCTGCCAGGCCGGATGCTCAGCTACACTGCACTGCCCTCTAGTGGCCAGAGCTGGAAGCCAGCAGAGCCTTTGGGGCAGCTTGGCAGGAACAGTCAAGGTAAGACAACTGTGGGAGCCTGAAGAATTTGCTCCTGGGACTGCAGAGTGGAAAAGGTTCCCAGAGAACATGGTGTTTCCACGGAGCATGGCAATTCTCTACAATGAGGCTAGCCCGCTGGCACAGCCACAACAGGCAAGGGACAGGGAATGGCAGGGACAAAAGCGTGTAAGTTTCAGAGTGTGTTGCACATTCAGGGGAGGCAAGGTGTTTGGTGAGGCCATAGGGTTCCTAGGGGTGGGGAAAGGCGAGGTTGAAGAACTGAGCTGAGGCTCTGCGGTGAAGGGACTCTGAAATGCACCGTAGGCAGTGGGACGCCTGCCAAGGGCTTAAGCAGGGGCCGTAATATAGGGAGAAAGAGTAACAGGATCACGTTTGCACTTGAAAAAGATCTTTCTAGCAAAAGTGTGGACTATGAATATGGATAGGGCTGGTGGGAGGGAGTTCCTGCAGGCAAAAGAAGCCAGTGCCCTGACTGAGCAATTGGGGATGGGGAGAAAAAAACTCATCCGTCCTTTCCTTTACTGGTGCATTCCAGACAAGTGCCAGGGACAGTGTGTGATTTTGGAGTTACTAAGCCACACCTGAGTCCTCAGGCACCTCCCTTCCACTTATGCAGAGTGGAAGAAAGCCACCGACCTGCCCACACATTTTGAGCCTGAGAACCCAGACAAAGGAAATCTACAACAACACTCAAGGGATCTTTAACTCTGGGCTGTGCAAAGATTATGTGGGAAGACGGGATGCAACCTGAGGGTTGAGAACTCTGCACCCAGAGGCCTTTGCTGCGGACTAACTCCACCCCCGTGCTCGTTCCAGCTCGTTCCCAGAACTGGGAGAAGTGGCTTAATGGTCCTCACCCGCGGAGAGCAGTGGTGAGGGCTGGAAGGCAGTTACCTCGCATTGTGCAGATAGACACAGGAAACAGGTAACCGGAAAGAAGTATGATTTACGTAATGATGGGTCTTAATATTAATTTATTGAGTGCTATTGAGCCCGAAGACCAACCTCCCTGCCTCCAACTTTGGGTGGGAGTGTTTTGAATCCCACCTTTGACCTCTCATGGAGCAGCTGTCTCTGTTGCTGTGTAGCATCTCTGGGGTTGGAACACTTGCCACCCCTTATGCACCACTTCACACGAGCTGTTTTGGTTTTTCTTTTTAAGTTTATTTATTTATTTTGAAAGAGCACATGCACGCGGGCACGTGCGTGCTCCAGCAGGGGAGGGGCAGAGAGAGAGTCCCAAGCAGGGTCCACGCTGTCAGCACGACCCCGACTCGGGGCTCAATCCCATGAACCGTAAGATCATGACCTGAGCCAAAATCAAGAGTCGGAGGCGCAAGGGCACCTGGGTGGCGCAGTCGGTTAAGTGCAGACAGTTCGTGAGTTTGAGCCCCACGTGGGGCTCTGTGCTGATGGCACAGAGCCTGCTTGGGATTCTGTCTCTCCTTCTCTCTGCCCCTCCCCTGCTGGTGTACAAGCTCTCTCTCAAAATACATAAATACACTTAAAATTTTTTTTAAAAAAGATGCTCAAACGACTGAGCCACCCAGGCGCCCCATAACATGAGCTATTCTATGCTTTATATAAAGTGACCTTCGCCGGCAAGAGGTGGAGCCTGATTTGTGTGGGCAGGTTAGCCAACTTCTTGTTTAGCATCAGCTGGCATCTTGATACGTCACAGCCTAAAGGGTTAAATATTATTATGTCCTCATTTGATAGATGAGGAAATTGAGGCATAGAGGCAATGGCCCACCCACAGTCACACAGCTGAGGTGATGCAGCCAGGATTTGAAGGCTGGCTCCCTAGTCTCTATTCTGAACGATTTGCTATCCCCCTACTTTGTGCCGATCACACAGCGACGCCCAAAACTACTTTGGGGAGCACTTTGCCATTACCCGCCCTCTATCCCGTTCACCACCCTCATTCAGCCTATTTCCCCCTCCCTGAAGATCATTCTATGGCTAAGTGAATCCCACTTAAATATTGACTCTGGAGGGGCACCCCTGCCTTCTCCCCTGGAACCTAGTCCCCTGTCTGCTCAGAGTCCCGGTGTTTGCCACACAGTGTCTGTGTTTTCCAGAGATCCATATGCAGAGTCCCCGCTCGGACTGGTGGGAGGGCACAGCCTCTGATCTGGGGGAATTTATATCCAAGGGGGAATCAAGACAGACAGAGTATCCAGTCTGTTCCTTTTTCTTGCTGTCAGTATGGTCAGCTAGTTTTTTTAAACTGTGGGTTGCCACACATTATGGATCATGGAAAAAAAAAAAATTTAGTGCATCTCAAATCACATTTGACTTAAATGAAATGGCATAAAATAAAAAATACCAGATGCATTTCATGTAATATGGTTAAAAATTGTTTTAGGGATATTTGTTTTAGATAGGTGCAGCTGGGTGTGTGTGTGTGTGTGTGTTTGCGTGTATGTGCACTTGGCTGTGATATAAAATATGTTTCTTATCACGGGCAGAAAAATTAAAGAGCCACGCATCTAAATGTTTCCCCGTCTGCTTTTGCAACACTTATATACAGTGGTATTACAACCTATGTTTTGCACAAGGTCACATGACAGTCACTTTCAGTCAGCTTGTCTACTCTTCCACTAATGAGTAGAGAGGCCACACAGGTGACCTGTAAACCGTGAGGACTGTCAGTAAATTAAATTGTTTGAATTAACATACCTTGTTTGAAGCCAAACTAAGCCGTATATTTCTGGTGGATGTTTATCATTGAAATCCTACCATCAATTACATACTTTAGGGACACCTGGGTGGCTCAGTCAGTTGAGAAACTGACTTTGGCTCAGGTCATGACCTTGAGGTTCGTGAGTTCAAGCCCCACCTCTTTCTGCCCCTCTCCCACCTGTTCTGTCTCTCTCTCTCTCTCTCAAAATGGATAAACTTTAAAAAATCCACATACTTTAAAAATCCATTTTATGAATTTGCTATTTATTCTTCCCTGCTTCTCACCAGCCAGTCCTGGCATAATTTACTGGACTTCCTCCTCATATGCCAGGAACAAATGCAGGGATGTGTGGAGGGGAGGGTGGTCTGGCCACGGTTCGCCGGCCCTGGATCAGGAGACCCCGTTTGCTTCCAGGAGGCCCCTCCCGCCGCCCCCACGCCATTGGCAAGACCCTGAGGGCCTCCCAGATCCTGGGGCGACAGGGACTCCTGGTGCTGAAGCCAGATGAATGCTCACACATCAGTAACACATTCAGCTTTCCTCAGCAGACCTGATACTCCTGACCCACCTTCTGGGTAGGGTAGACTATATCTTTGTTTTTGTTGTTTTTGAGGAGCAGATTTTACAGAAGTTAGGGAGAGTGGAACACGAGGTCAGAGAGCCTGGATTCTCATCTCACATCTTCCACCTGTGAGACGATGCCTTTGGGCAAGTTGTGGAACCACTGCAACCTTCAGCCGCCTCATCTATAAAATGGAGGGTGACAATGACAGCTATGTCAGCAGGTGACCGTGAGGAGAAAACGAAGTACTACAGGTACGGCATTTTAGCCCCACACTTAGCATACAGTAAGTGCTCACTATGTACTACCTGCCACGGTCAGAGCAATTATGATTATTACGACACATTTATTTATCATTACAACACTCTGGCAGCCTCAGCGCGGCCTAGGGCTGAGAGCCACACGGGCCCCTCCCGGTTAATCCTGCATCACTGTACTGCCTCACCTCCTCATGGCCACCACTTGCCTCCCAGCTTCGCTTCCTCCATCCCAAGGCTGGCTTTTAGGGATGCTGGATTCTCAGGCCTCGCCACAGTCTGAACAAGGTAACGTGTGGTACAGCATGAGAAGACCCGGGTTCGAGTCCTCGCTTTGCTGCTTCCTGTCAGGAGGCATGGCTGTTTGCTCCAAGTAAATTAGGATGGGCTGGAGGGAGGGCCCTGCCAGTTAGGCAAGGCCCAGGGCCCACGCTGTGTGTCTGTGCCTTCTCACCGCAGACAGAAGGCACTTGGACAGGGGGGTGGGGGGCGGGTGGAACCCCTGCCTGTCTCCTGCCTGGGGCTTAAGGGAACCTCGAGGGGCCAGGGGACAGACAGTGGGAGCAGGGCCTCGGATCAGGGGACCGGAGGTCAGTACCCAGACACAGGAACAGGCAGGTCTTGTTTTTTGTGGGAAAAGGTTGGACGCTCGCCCAGGTGACTGAAGGGCTGCCGTCACTGGCATCCACATGGGGACGGTCTGTGAGCACAGAGCCGATTGATAGGGTGCAGGAATGACTGGTTACAGTGGTCAGCCTGGCCTCACTCTCCCACGGGAGCTTCGCTGTCCACCTGGGGCTTCCTGCCTCCAGACTGCATGGACCCGGTAGGAACAAAGTCAGAGCTGGCTCTGCTAGAGGGAAGCCGGGGAGGCAAAGGCACAGGAAACGGGGTCTGGGGTCACGAGGAAATATGGTGCTACTTAGAGACATGTCCCCTGAGCCTTCTTTTTTTTTAATTAAGATTATTTATTTATTTATTTTGGGGGAGAGAGAGAGAGAGAGAGATAGCACACACAAGCAGGGAGGGACACAGAGAGAGGGGGAGAGAGAGAGAACCCCAAGCAAGCTCCACACCATCAGCACAGAGTCCGATGTGGGACCTGAACTCACAAACCGTGAGATCGTGACCTGAGCCAAGATCCAGAGTCGGACGCTTAACAGACTGAGCCACTCAGGTGCTCCTGAGCCTTCTTTAACTCTGCCATAACATGGCAAAGGTGATGGTCCCCAACGTGCAAGTTTAGGTGTGTTAGTGAGATGAATATAAGAGATAGTTTGGGACGCCTCAGTGGCTCAGTCGGGTAAGCATCTGACTCGATTTCGGCTTAGCTCATGATCTCACTGTTCATGGGATTGAGCCCAGAGTCAGGCTCTTCACTGATGGCAAGAAGCCTACTTGGGATCGTCTCTCTCCCTGTCCCTCCCTCTCTTCCCCTCTCCCACTCACGTATGCACTCGCACTCTCTCTCTTTCAAAATAAATAACCATTAAAAAAAAGTGGTCGTTTGAATAGCTAAACTAATATCCTTATAGTGTCATTACCGTCCCTGCTGTAAGTACACAACCTCTTTTCAAGCTAAGGACTTTACTAAAACTCATTTACAACATACAAATGATACCACAAATTGGGGGATTCACAAAGGTTCCTGAAATCAGAGAGTGCTTCTGAGCAGGAATGACGCTGAGGGTTAGCCCAGCCTTGGCGAGAATGAGTATCCACCTGTGTGGGAGGTGAGGGAGGAGAGTTATCTTGGTTCAAAACTGGTGACAAGACAGGGCTTTGAATTCTTCCGAACTGGGTGCCTGCTGGCCCCTGTGCCGGGCCGGTGTGCAGGTGTGGTGCTGCCGTGACCGGGGGCCCCAGCCTGGGCCCTCCCTGCTCTGAGCCAATTGTGAGGGTGTCTGGAGAAGAGCTTGTGGAGAAGGTGGCTGGTTCCGCACCACCCTGGGGTTAACGAAGCCACGGCAGGGGAACAGGCATCAAGCCAGCACTCCCTTGTATTTGAAGAGATTATTGGGTTTGCAGTCTTCATACCCACTCATGCCGTTCATCCTCCCAACAAATCAGTCCACTTATTATCCCATGTTTCACTGAATAGAAAAGCGGGACTCGGAGTGATTTGCCTAAGGGCACACCACAAGCTAATGGCCAAGTTGGGCCTAGAACCCAGATGCTGGGGCCCAGATCTGGCAAACCTCCCCATGTGTTTGGAGGCACCGTGTCCCAGGACAGGAGCAGGAGACAGGATCAGACCTGGGCTACGGCCAGTAGCTCAAGGGACAAGAAGCTGGCAGTTCTGGGCCTGAAGATGCATGGACAGTGTCTCAGTGGATGAAAACAACGTCTGGTCATAGCACACGGGGGGATACGTCCTTTCCTTTTTATACTTTTCCGTATTGATTGGAATTTTTGCACGAACAAGTTTTACATTCATAATCAGACAAAATAATCCCATTATCTTTGTGGGGCTGGCGCAGGTGGAAATCTGTGCACAACCACATTAGGGCCCTTTGCACACCAACAGCTGCTGTTGTGGGCGGGTCTCTGGTCTCATAATACCTAACCCACCCCCCACCCCCCGTGCTCTTTTCCCGATGATGGTTTCATGAATTCCAACTTGCAGTTTTCTTGGCTCAGTCCACTTTCTGGCAAACGCAGCTGCCCTCCCCTGTCCTTCAAGGGTTTTCCAGCAAACCTTTGCACTCACTCAGTTCCTTGGCAGAAGATTAGGGGATCACATGGCTGAGTGAGTGGCATTTTCTGAATCATGGAATGGAAAGAAACCGTACACACAAAAGCTGCACACAGGGCCTCTGTTTCAAGCCTGGATGACAACACAGCGTGGGAAGTGATTCATCCCAGACCGCCTAGCACGTGTGCTGGCCAGCAGAGGGGGTGCAGCTCAGTGCTCATCCTCTGTGGTGACGAATGGAGTTTCTCAGACAGAGGGCAGCCCCAGGCGCCTCCCCCCCACAGACCACGGAGCCCAGTGGCCCTGCTTCCCGCGGTCTGGGGCCGCCAGGGGCTGCTCCCCTGCCTGGGGAGGTCACAGACGATAGGGCAGAGGTGACGATGGTGGAGTATCCAGGTTAGGGGAACCAGAGAAAAGAACTAGGCAGACAGGTGTGGGGAGAATAAAACCAGGGAACAGTTCTGGCTTCTCCATTCCCCATCCCAGAAACACAGCCCAGGGCCCAGCAGGCACAGAAGACATGAGCTCACCAATGCCGGGATGGACCTAATAAATAATTAACATGCTCATGGAGTCTTTATGGAGTCCAGGCCTGGCCTAGGTCCTTGACATGTGGTATCCCATCACATCCTCCCAACAGCCCTCTAGAACGTCAGTGAACCCATTTTGCAGGTGAGGAAATTCTGCACAGAAACACGAAATAGCTTGCTCGAGGCCACACAGCCACTAAAGAGAATTCTAACCCAAGGCACCCTTGTCCAGAGTCTGTGTGCAGAGCTCCTCTTCTAGGCCAGATACTGCCTTTCGTGTACATTATCTGATTTAATCTACACAACAACAATACAGTAAAGTATTGTTCCCATTTTAGAAGTGGGAAAACTGACGGGGC
Organism: Panthera uncia; assembly: GCF_023721935.1. Taxonomy (NCBI): domain Eukaryota; kingdom Metazoa; phylum Chordata; class Mammalia; order Carnivora; family Felidae; genus Panthera; species Panthera uncia. The sequence continues at coordinate 30,100,731 of NC_064813.1, forward strand.
TCCTGGGTGGCTCAGTCAGTTGAGCATCCAGCTTCGGCTCAGGTCATGATCTCAGTTTGGGAATTCAAGCCCCGCATCAGGCTCGATGCTGTCAGCGCAGAGCCTGCTTCGGATCCTCTGTCCTCCTCTCTCTGCCCCTCTCCGCGCTCGCTCTCTCTCAAAAATAAACAAACATTAAAATTTTTTAAATTATTTTTAAAAAATGGGAAAAACGAGGCTCAGAGAGGTTAAGTATGTTACCCAAAGTCACAAAGCTGATAAGTGATGAAGTGGGACTCACCCATGTCTGCCTCACTCCGATGCCCACGACCTGTCCCATGACATCTGTGTTCCCCTCCTCTTTTGAGACAGCATCCCTCTTTTCTGAGTCCACAGCATGCCCACCCATGGTTTGCATTGGTTAAATCTTGACTCAACAATGGTAACCTCTTGGTTGTTCCACACAAGGACCTCCCTTGCTGGAGAGGAAGGAGAGAGGTTATGCCCCAGAGCTGAAGGGACAATGTCCCCAGGGTAGACTTTGAGGGATTTGTGCAGGTTGGGAAGGATGAGGGAAGCGAGGCAGAGCTGGCTGGCCAACAGGTCCGATGGGTCTCCCCTGGCTCCGTATCAAAACCCCCTTTTATAAAACATAGGCTACGAGTGGTAGAGATCTTGGTTGGGGTATGGGGGTAACTCCAAGCAGTAGCTAGGGCTGAGAGGCGCTCATCACATCCACTGCTGCTCTTTACCCCATGGACCACCTCTCTTTGGGGTCAGCCGGAACCACAGGTTAATATGGGATCTGAAACTCCCATCGACCAGCCACAAAGATGTATTATATATAGATTTTATTTGGCTGGATTTATTGCTTTCCTTGTTACTTAAAGTAGATGTCTTTAAGCAAGGCGTGTTTTCTCCAGTTTGCCACGGGCCCCCCTATTTCCCATTGCCTTATACCCTCCCACTCTCTCGAGCAAGTTACCACATTACTGCAGCTGCTGATGACACTGGAGTTTGAGACCCTTCAGATATAAAGTAATTAGTACCAGCATTTCACCTGGAAAAAGAAGCACTTGTGCCTCCTGGACCAAAGTGAGGACACTGAGGCCCTGTGAAGTTACAGTCAGGTCTCTGGTGAGCAGCTGCTTCTGGAACGGATCAGAACCCAGCATTTACCATTGTCTCCCTCCGGGCCTGGCCCTGACCCTGTGTATTAGCTTCCTGTTGCTGCTGTAACAAAACTATCACAGGGACACCTGGGTGGCTCAGTTGGTTAAGCATCCGACCTCAGCTCAGGTCGTGATCTCGAAGCTCGTAGAGTTCGAGCCTCACGTCAGGCTCGCTGTTGTCAGCGCGGGGCTTGCTTCAGATCCTCTGCCCCCCTCTCTCTGCCCCTCCCCCGCTTGCACTCTCCCCAAAAAATTAATAAATATTACAAAAAAAACTATCACTTGGTGGCTTAAAACAATGCCAGTTTATCATCTTATGGTTTTGGAGGCCAGATCTCCAGAATGAGTCTCACGGGGCTAAACGCAAGGTGTCTGCAGGTCTGAGTTCCTTCCGGAGGCTCACATTATCACTCCTACCTCGGCTTCTGACACTAGTGTTACTATCTGACCCTCCTGCATCTCTTGTACAAGGACCCTGTGATTATATTTAGGGCCCATGCAGAAAATCCAGAATACTCTCCCCATCTCAAGATCCTTCACTTAATCACACCTGCCAAGTCCCTTTTGCCATATTCACAGATTCCAGGGATCAGGGTAGGGGCATCTCTGTGGGGTCATTATTCTGTCTTCCACCAACCCCGCCCCCCCCCCCATACAGGAGGGCTGGGAATCATGTTCAGAGGGCGGCAAGAGCAGGGCTCTTGGAGGGTGGGTATTCTGAGCTGTCCCAGCCTGGCTGGACCACAGGGTGATCCCATCCATCCTAATCCCAGGACACAAGCACCCACCCTGCTGGTCATCTGAGCAGAGACCTAGGCGGCATACATATGAGCTTTGCACCCCATGAGCAATCTCTGTCCCTGCCTGCAAAATGTTGACAGGACCCCTCCTGCCTGTCTCCCCTGTGACCCTCGGCCGTACACCTTCCCAGCTCCTCCCAAAGGGAAGCATGTCCTAAAACACCAGCTCCAACGTTACAAAGGTAAGTCAGATGTCATTATCATTCCCAACATAAGGATGGGGAAACTGAGGCTCAGAGTATCCGGCCTTGTCTCTGGCAGTTCTGGCAGAACAGAAGGCACATGCAAAACAGGGGCTGACGGGGTTCAAGAAAAGACTCTAGACGGAAGCGTCGGCAAGGTCAGGGGCCAGCAAGGGCTGCTGGGCATTCAGAGACAGCAAAGCTGTGGCCGCCGTAGGCCTGATGGGACAAGGAAGAGGTTTGGTTTCCAGAATCTGGTGTGTGCTCTAGCTGTAGGAGCAGATTGCCCATGAGCAGTGGGGTTGAGAGTTGGGGCTGTCACGCGGAAATGCAGACATACCCACAGGTGTAAGGCCATGTAAATTTACATCCTTGGCCTTCCCAAGTTAGGGATTGTTTTATTGGGCCTGGCTTCAAAGGGGCCAGAGGCCAGTGGTGGGGAGGGAGGAGAATCTTCCTTCTCATCGTATATTTCTCACTCGCATTGTTCTTCCCTGCGAGCATGAATGACTTCTGGAACACAGAGATGGTCCCAAGATGCCCGTGGTCAGGGCAGCCCTGGGTGCTCGTGCAGCCCGGGACTCACTGTCCTCCTGGCCCCAGGTTGTTTGCAATGCTGACAGGCTTTCTCTGGGTAGGCCGGCTCCCCTCCTGGGACCTGCAGACCTGTTACTTCACCGTCCTTTGGAAGGTCAACTCTCCCTGCCGTGAGCCACTCCTGAGGTGCCGCCTGCTTGCTTCCCTCTCTCAGGAGGCAGTCTCCACCCCACCACTGATGTGAGCTTCTCCCCATCCAAGCTCCCCCTCTTCCGGCCCCCCTCCCTGCCCCACCCCACTCAGCCACCAGTCCAGACATGGCAGGCCACACCCTGCCCTGCTTCTCTGGGGTGAAGGTGGGGTCTTGTACCACGCAGATTGGGGCAGGCAGGTTAGGTTAGCTGTTGAAAGGTAGAAATAAAGATTTGTGTCCTGGGGCTGACTCTGAAAGTCCCAGTGTTATGCCTAACAGAAATGCCCTGCTGTCCCCAAAGGCTCTGGAGCCCTCTGAGGGTGCCTAGGGACACCCACTCCATTTTTAGCAAAACCTCTAAAAGCCCACATAGTACCAAGGATAGGGGGGTCTGGCCATGACCTCCCAAATGATCCCCTGCCCACGACTGAGCTGGTGACTCTCTCTAGTTCCTGTAAAGCTCAGCTCAGAAGCACCAGCCCAGGAGCTGCTCTGAGTCCCCAGGACAGCCCTGACCCTCATTGCCCCCTGGTGACAGTGCCCATAGCCATAGCAGCACCTTGCATATGAACAGCAAAACTTGACAGGCTTTTAAAATTATTTTTTAATGTTTATTCATTTTTGAGAGAGAGAGAGAGAGACAGAGCATGAGTGGGGGAGGAGCAGAGAGAGAAGGAGACAGAACTTGAAGAAGACTCCAGGCTCTGAGCTGTCAGCACAGATCCCGATGTGGAGCTTGAACTCACGAACCACGAGATCATGACCTGAACCAAAGTTGGACACTCAACCAACTGAGCCACCCAGGTGCCCCCAAACTTGGCAGTCTTTAAAGCACACTGAGCTCCACAGTATAACCCATAGGTACAGGCAGAGGGTGTCACCTCCCTTTGCACAGGTAAGAAAGTTGAGTCAACTCCTTAGGGTCCCTGGGGCCCCATGCTGGTGAATGGTAGCCAGAAGCAGAGCCATGTCTTTGGACTCCTAGGCAAGGGCTTTTTCCCTCATCTGGGATCCCGGCACCCCTGAGTCCTAGGGCCACAGAAGCACCCCGTCCCTGTCTCCCCCACCCTCCCGATCTGATTCTCATCCACACGTGCTGCACTCGTAGTCCTGAGCTAGCCCTGGGCCTGCCTTCTCCAACTAACAGCGTGCGGGGGACTGGGGGCTGGAGTCCTACAGCCACAGGGCCACAACCCCTGACTGGGGGCTAGAGGATCATTTGAACAGAGGAAAGCTGTAGGCTTAGGGTAGGCTGAAGGTTTGCTAACCTTTGAGGCTGCAGAAGCACATTCTTCAAATGCAAGCAGACAGCAGCCGGATAAAAATGGGGGAGCTACACTGACTGATTCAAGGGTCGAGGGGCGGGGGGCCCTGTCTCCTCCACCACCCCATGAAGCCCCTCATGCCCCAGGCCCTGGGGCCACCTGCAAAAGCTCCTAGGTTCACCTCATGGAGCCGTGTTTAAAAGCCATCCCAGAGTACTCCCAGTTGGGCTCTCCCTGTCTTGTGGGGGCCTTGCCTGTCCTGGCTCAGCACCCCCTCTCCGCCAGCCAGAGTCCCGGAAAGCCCATTTATTTGAGGTGACCGCCCTGCGCATGCCAGGCTGAGGTTTGGGGGGGAGGGAAGGGAAGAAGCAGCAAGGGACAGCTTTCTGATTCTTCTCCCCTCGAAATCCTGCCTGGGGCTCCAGTGTTCCTTCCCTTAGGACATCAGGACAGTTGGTCAGGACCATAGACCAAGTGTCCAGAGGGAAGAAGAAAAATAATTCCTGCCCTTGGGGAGTTCCCAGGCTGGTGGGGAGAGTGTGGAAGTGCAAATGTGCACACACACACACACACACACACACACACGCGCACACACAGGCGGGCAAGCCTGTCCCAAAGAGAGCCCCATATAGGAGCCCAGAGCCCTGCAGCTGCGCAGAGTGAGGCACTTGGGTGAGTGGGCTATGAATGAAGGCAGGGGCGGAGCCCAGGAGGGGCAAACTGACGTCCTCCAGGAAGAGACCCCTGCTACCAGGGCAGGTCACAAACCTCAGCCAGGGCCAGCAGGGGCCGAAAGGAATGCCAGATGCCCGGCAGGCTGTGCATAGCACCTGGGTGGAGTGGGGCACATACTACCGCCCTCCCGGCTGCCCCGTGAGGTGGAGGTTTCCGTCGAGGTGGGTGAAGGGCGCAGTGGGGGCTGGGCAGCCGGAGGGGGTCCACAAGCAAAGGCATCAGTTTAGGGAGAAACCAGCTTGTCCCCAGCCCCTGGTCTGTAGCAAATGTTAAATAAATGTTTGAATGAGGAAGGAAAAACGGAGGAAAGGGGAGAGGGAGAGAACGGACCCATTTAGGGAGGAAAAGAAGTAAGACAGTCATCAATTAGGATTTTTTTTTAAGTTTATTTATTTATTTTGAAAGAGAGAAAGCATGCAAGCTGGGGAGGGGCAGAGAGAGAGGGAGAGAGAGAGAATCCCAAGCAGTGTCAGTGCAGAGCCTGATGCAGGGCTCAAACCCACAAACCCGATCATGACCTGAGCCAAAACCAAGAGTCCGATGATTAACTGACTGAGCCACCCAGGCACCCCAGGATTTTTTTGTTTTGTTTTGTTTCAAGCTTATAAACATTAAACCCTTTAAAAAGAGACAGTGAGAGGGTAAGTGTCTGACTTCGGCTCAGGTCATGATCTCATGGTTCATGGGTTTGAGCCCTGTGTCGGGCTCTGTGCTAACAGCTCAGAGCCTGGAGCCTGCTTTGGACTCTGCGTCTCCCTCTCTCTCTGTTCCTCCCCCACTCACGCTCTGTCTCTCTCTCTCTCAAAAATAAATAAACATTGAAAAAGAAAAAGACAGAACAATTCTGGAGATACAGGTTCAAGGAGCTTGCTGTCCTGTCATGGTTCCTCACAGGTTCTGAGCATGAACCTCATCCCCTCGACCCCAGTCCTTCTGGAAGCTGCAATAACCCCAGGACAGGGGCTTCCCAGAAGGGTCATCTCCCCTCCCACACACACAGCTGGCAGCCCAGTGAGCTAGAGGGTGGGCAGGACCCTGAGCTCCAGGGCCAGCGCAGGTAAGACAGGCACTGATTCTAAGGCCTGGTACAAGCTCGGTCTCAAATCCTCTTCCCCAGCTCAGCCCTGGAGCCTTCTACCCTCACACCTCATTCCTCCCCAATGCCAGGAAATGCTCATCCCCCTAAGAGCAGACAGACATCGGCCATTAGTCACCTGAGGCCACTCCCCAGGGCTCCCTGGCCAGGACCCAAGTCCTCCTCTGAGCCCTGGGCTCAGAGCTTCCTGAAGAAGGTTGAACTGTGAATTCTGTTTACCTGCTTTGGAATAGACTGGATCAGGCCTCCACCCTTTTCTGTCTTGTGGCAAACAAGGGATCGGGTCAAACCAGGGGTATCCCTGAGCCTAAGAAAGCTGTGACGGGTGCCTTGGAGAAGAAGTATGCACACAAGATAAGCCGCAGTTCTCACATAAAGCAAGGTTGTGTGTTTATCATGGTTTATATCTCCTGGGGCCCGCCCTGTCCCTTGTCCTGCTACTCCTTCCGCCCACACCCACCCCCACTTCAGCTGGACCTGGGAGGGGGTGGGGGAAAGGGCAAACAAGAGTGTCTGAGGCAGGGGTGGGGTGTTCAGGTGTCAGCTCGAGGCGGGAGGAGGGTGTCCCAACTCACCCGGGCTCCTGTGCCGGAGGGGAGAGCTAGCAAGGCAGCACAAGGCTTGGCCTCGGCCTCAGGTCTGGCACAGTCCTGGCTGGACACCCCCCACCTGGAAATGCCTGCTGAGCCGCTGGAGGCCCCTCGGACCCATGCCCATGACCTCAGAGGATGTCTGTGACCCAGTGGGCAGCAAGTGCAGGGAGGCTTGTGGCTGCAGAATGTCCCTTCCCCGGCTTGTCCTCACAGACCTCCTCTCCATTTCCCCACCCCCAGATGTCTGTGCCCCTTCCCTACTGAAAACACAGACCCCGGCTGTCACCCTACCTTACAAAAGACAGACCTCCCCCACTGCCTGCCCAGCTCACCTGTCCTCAGTCTCCACCTGAGACCACCCTTGAGGAACCCCCACCCAGCACTGCCTGAAGCCCTGAGCCCTGGGGTGGGAGTGGAAAGCTGCAGTGAGGGCTTGGACCTGGGCCCCATGATGCCACCACTTTATCTAACTAGGCATGGAGTGGACCTCTGTGACCCAGGCTGAGGACCAGCCTACCAAACGTGATTTCTGTAGAGAAGCCGCATTCTGAATCCTGAGCCACCAGCTTGCAGAGGCAAGGACATCCAGGATTTCTAGTGATTTGGGTGCAGAGACAAGGGCAGAGTCATAGCCCAGAAGCCACCGCGGCTGCCCTCCTCAGCAGACCCTCCCTAGCAGCCCGCTCACCCCTCAGCCTGTCCTCTGGACCTTCTGCCACCTCCTTACAACTCCCGCTGCCAGTTGCCGTAAGACGCGGCACGTTGCTGGGCAAACAGAGCCTTGAAAATGCAATGGATCCGCAGCACTCATGGATTTCATTTGCCAGTTTATCTACCTACTAAAATGTGTTACCCCCAGAGCAATACTCAAGGCTGTTTTGTGGTCCTTTGGGAACAACATGCAGAGTGGTAAAAATCTGAGCTGCCTGCCTGGACATTCCCAGCTGAGGCCACGAGACGATGCTCTGCCTTCTCATGTCTGCTCCCACACTGGAACCAAGTGTCCTGTTCTCAGTCTGAGTAGTGCCGTGCTTTTTTGGATTTTTGTGGTTTTGTTGGTGATTTCGCCAGGGTAGCGCTGCCAAGCCGTCTGGTGTTCCCGAGCACGAGAGATGGGCCCTGTAGAGAAAAGATCAGTGTTAGGCAAGCTTTGTTCGGGCATTGAGTTACAGTGCTGATGGCCAAGTTCAACATTAATGGATCCGCAATACGTATCAAATAGAGTCTTTAAACAGAAGGTTATCGATTGTTTCAGTTGATGAAAAGTTTTGTGTTCAGAGGCTCCCAAGAACCTAACCCTGTATTTTCCCCAAGGGCAAAGGTTCAGAGTTTGCTAATTCACTGTTGCCAGAGACTCTATAGAATATAACTACCTCGAATAATGAGAATTGACCATATAGTTGCCTGGGCTCGCCCGGATTTAGCATACCAGGATCTCCTGGCATATGTGTTTTTCTTTTTATATATTTTTTAATGTTTATTTTTGAGAGAGAGAGAGAGAGAGAGAGAGGCAGAGAGAGAGAGAGAGGGAGACACAGAATCTAAAGCAGGCTCCAGGCTTTGAGCTGTCAGCACAGAGTCCAATGGGGGGTTCAAACTCACAAACTGTGAGATCATGACCTGAGCTGAAGTCAGATGCTTCACAGACTGAGCCACCCAGACGCCCCGAATCTGTGTTTTTCAAAGCACCAAAGGTGATTCCAATGCAGGGTCTGGGTGGGAGCCATTGCAGTGATACCTCAAAGTACCCGTGTTAGACCTGCTGGATTCAGACAGTCATGGTGGCCATCTTGAAACAAACTTCTGTCCAACTGGGAGGTGATATATAGCGTGATGTGGGGAAAGGAACATAGGACTGATGAGGCATTAGGACTCTGAAGACTCTGTGACCTCAGCAAGTCATGTAATGTTCAGGACCTCAGTTTCCCCACTCATGACATGAAGATAATAAAACCTATGCATGGTGGGATTTGCTCTGAAATTCAGATATGTCTTGTGAGCTCGAACTCCAGGAGTCCACTGGTGTCTTTTGAGAAAGAATTGATTCGAAGAGAAAAGGCAGATGGTCTTGGCCCAGAGTGGTGAGCACATTCCTGGGGAGGAAGGGCACATTCCTGGGGAAAGGAGGAAGGACAACTTGGGGAACCACTCAGTGTTGGTCACTCAGTTCTGCTTCTAACCTGGCCCCTAAGGGTTTGCATCTGGGGAGACCACAGGCAAGGCTGCTTGCCTAAGAACCTTGTGAAATCCAGGGACCCAAGGCCACCAGTATTGGAAGGGCTCATATGGCCCTGGGCAGAGAGGCAGGATGTGGCTGTCTGGCTCAACCCATGGGAGCCGCTAGCTGCATGGGCAGTATTCCACCCATCCCATCCTTCCCCCAACCCCTTGATGTTGCACCTTCTCGAGCTTTGGAGGTACTGAGGGCAGTTGCTGCAAATGTCACCTCAGAAAACTGGAGCTGAGGTAGGAAGGACCCAGCTCCTGAGCTCAGCCATGAGACTTCCTTGGGATAACCCCAAAGGCGAAACCTGGAGGTCCCACATGGGGGCTGAGGGAGGCACCAAGCCCAAGAAAGACTGTTAGTGCATGTTCATGTGACCATTTTTTCACCCCAGACTTACATGGCTGGGGAGATGGGGGTCCCAGATGTTTGAACATCAACTGAGCCGGTAGCCGTGAAAGATTTTGAGAGGTGCAGAAAGGAGCTGGATGGACCCGAGGGCTTTTGATATCAGTCCCTTCAGAAACACCCCATGGTAGGGGGCACCCTTCATGAACTGGAACCGGATGGACTCTTCGGGTACACCTGAACATCTGCACATCTCTCAAAAGCCTGCGACACATGCCAGCCGTGTTGACCCACACAGCTGGCCCGGTGTCTCTGTCAGCAGGGCTATGTTTTGCACAGTGTTTCTTTGTTTGCTTTTGGTTGAGAAATTGTATCTTCCCCTCACTCTCCGCCCTCACCACCAAAACCCAGAAGAGCTAGACAGCAGGAAAGTATGTCAGGGTAGAGAGCTGGTCCTGCCTGGTGGCCCAGCTTCCTGCCACCTGTCCCGCCTGCTTTGTGCGGGTTCTGTCATCTAGCCTTCCACTACCCACCCCTTCTTCTGAGACTGTCCTTCCAACCCTCCCCCTGCTCCCCGCCCACCCCCCATCCACCAGAGCTGCTCTCTGAGCAGTGCCTGTCACATAGCAGGTCTTCAGTAAATGCTGGTTCCTTTTTTTCCCTTCCCTTCCTCTTCCCTTCCCCTCCCCCTCCCCATGCCCCTCCCCTCCCCTTCCCCTTTCCCTTCCCTTTCCCCTTCCCCTTCCCCTTCCTTTCCCTTCTCCTTCCCTTGCTGCCAGGCTCCCCCTTAGGTTCCACATCCTGGGCTTTTCTGGTAGCAAGGATACAAAGACTCAGTCAAGTCACTTCAGGAAGAGATTTTATTGGCAAGAAAGACACGAATGGGAAAGGAAACAGAAACTCTGAGAATCTGAGGCAGCACATCCTTGTTCTTCCCCCCAAAGGCCCCAGAGTCTCCTGTCATGTCTCTTCCACCTCTGCCCAGCTGCCCCCTCAGGTCCGCTTGCATAGGCCACCCAGCTCAAGAGTTGCACCTCAGTGCCCTCAGCTCCCTCCGCTGCTATGATCCACTGGAATTTTCCAACACCGGAACTGAATGGTCCACCTTCTCAGGGCACGGCTGCTGGCTGGCCAGTCCTGTGGGGCTGCTGCAGGGGCGGGTGACCTTGTGGGTAGGTGACAGGGCAGCCACCCTGTGCCTTAGTCGTGCAGCAGATCTTCCGGAGCGTCTGCTCTGGCCTGGGCTTGAGGCATGGCCATACCACACTCAAGGAGGAACGTTCCAGAACGACCACCCCTTCTTCAGAACCTTCACAGGCACAAGGTGAGCCATAGAGAAGCCCGCGGCCTCACCTCCAGGGGGCGCTCTGTGGGCAGGCCGGGCCAGGCCAGGGATAAGGAGTGGTGGGGTGAAGTGAGGTGTGCCAGAGACAGCTGGACCTGAGATGGCGCTTGGCCCCTCTTCCCTCGCTGTCCCTTCTCCCGGAGGTGCTGAGGTCTGCACGGGGAGGAGCTGAGAACAGACTGACCTCTCCCAGGACAAACTTCTTTCTCAGAGGACATCAGTTATTAACCACCTGCGGGGGGTCAAAAAACTGTTTTTGCTCTTCCCGGAGCCCACCCCGGGCGCAAAATCCCCCAGAGACCAGAAAATGGTTTGGGCCACCTGATACTAATGTCAGAGAATGCTAAAAATGTGTCACGGAGGTGGCAGCTGCTGGAGGCACCGCCAGCCCAGGGCCCGGCACCAACCGGAAGCATTTGGAATCGTTAAAACTTAGAAACAGGGGTGATCCCTGCATGGGTTGAGACCCAGAGGTCAGAGGTGGGGGAGCCTGCCAGCTGGTGGTGACGTTCTCAGGGCGGGGGAAGGGCGACAGAATTTCCCAAGTGTTGGAATACTGCAAATTGGATTCGGTTGCTGCTGGGGTGAAGCAACACTTGAGGGGCCTTGGCAGGAACAGGAGGTAAACAGGGAGGGGCGGGCCTCCCCTCGGGCTTTCCAGCCCCCTAGAGCGCCTCCTACTGGCACAGTCCAACAGGCCGCCGCTGGCAAAGCCGGAAGTGGATTGCCCCGGGTCAGCCCCAGCAAAGCAGAAGGGGGGTGAGGAGACCAGCACACCCATGAGCTGGAGTCTCCCCTCTTGCACACGTGTGTGTGTGTGTGTGTATCCCCACAGACCACAAGCTCCCTCCCTGCAAGCTGGATTGTGAGTCCTGCCCCGTGGGTATCAGAGCTGTCGGGGAACTTCCTGGCTCTGACGGGCAGAGACTTCTCGGATTCTCAACTGCCAGCGCCTGCGCCCTGTTTCCATCCCACCGCCAAACAGCCCCTGGTTTGAGAGCTTCTGTCAAAAGGAAGCTCAAAATTCTTCATCTCCGGAGGGACATCTGGCGGAGGAGACATCATAGGGCCCGCCTCACCGTCCTGGAGGAGGCGCTCAGGAGCTCAGAGAAAAGCAAGGTCTGTGCTACATTGCTCAGCACGTAGTAAACACAGTGGAACCCCGGTGCCAATGGAAGGAACAAGCTAAAACTGGTTTAACTGTCTCGGTTTAATTGTCACCTCCTCAGAGAGATCATCCCAGCCCACTCTGTCTAATTAGGGCCCCTGCCACCCTGTTTTTCTCCATCACTGCGTGTAGTCTTTTCCTGCACAGCACATGTCGGCGTGCAATTCTGTGTTTTCATGGTGTGTTTATTGCCAATCTCCTCTAGGTAGCAACTCACAAGGGCAGGGCCGTGCTGGCTTCCTATACCACCGCAGTCTCAGGATCTAGCCCAGCACCTGGCACACAGTAGGTCTCAATAAGGGTTTGTCAAATGCACCGACTTAAAAGTATAAAACGTTCTAGATGAGCTGTGATGGATGAACTGATGGGTGGTGGATCTATGCATGAGGGGTATGGAGGCTTAACACTCTGAGAACAAAGTTGTAGAAGGCGGTCGCTCTCCATTTCCAGATTGAGAGCATGGCAGGCAGGAGGATCAGTCTGCTGTGCTTGTGGGCAGCTGTCCACGCAGGGGGATTGGAGCCTAAGCCAGGCTTCTCCCTTGTCATAACTTCACCTCCTGGACCGTAGATGGCATTGGGCTCATTGAATGCTAGAGCTGCTGTGAGGCACGATTCTATAGATTCTGAAGATGGCTCCACGCCACGATCACCTGGGGACATCTAAAAACACCACTCTGCGGACCCTGCCACTAGTTTCCGATTCTTTTAGGTCCATAATTCAGTGTAGCCCACTGGGTCTCCAGAAACATGAACCTAAGTCCTGACTGCCACACACTGTAAGCTTGGGAAAATTACTCAACCTCTCTGTGCCTTGATTTCTTCACCTGTAAAATGGAACTCATAATAATCCCAACATCGGAGGTTTGTTGTGAGGATCAATGTCGTGTACCTAAAGCTCCTGATACAATTCAGTAAATACTGAATAAAATGTAGCTATTATTGTAACAAGTATCTCACCACTGGTTAGCGGCTGACGTGGAGCGTGGGGCGAGCGTCCAAGCCTCCTGATCCTGGATCCAGTGTTCTTTCCAACACGTCACTCTGAATGTGCACACAGCATTCCCTCTGAGGCCAGGCTCAACAAAGCGAACATATGGTCGCTGCCCTGGGACCCTTTAATCAGCCCACATGGAAGAGACTTGCACCCGAGAGCAAAGAGCAGATCTGACCCCTGGAGAACCCATACCAGAACGCAGGAGTTCGGCAGTACAGCTTCCGGGTCCTTTGAGAAGCCTCTGGCTGCTCCCGTTAGCGTTTCATTATGGAAATATTGGGAACCAAAAATAGAAGTTCTTGAGGGGAGCTTAATCCTCTGGGCTTTACACAACAGCTGCTGGAGCGTTCCATGAATCAACCACCAGGAGGCACTCTTGTCCCATGCACGGGGGTCACGGGTGGGCCAAAAGCTTCCATGAAGATCCCAACATCTCTCGGCACCTTCGTGCCCTAGCCTTCATGCCCCTCTCAAGACCCTGTGGCTGGGGTCCTCCCAGATCACCAGCTCCTGGTGCCGGGGAAACCTTTTGGCAACCCAGCTTACCGCTCTCCTCCTTGGAGCCTCGAGAGCAGGGATAGCTTTTGCATTTATTTTCCTGCACTTATTTTCCTGGCTTTTCTCCCCATGCCACCACTCCCCACCCCACCCCCGAGACCTGGACTGCTGCTGGACACATCGGAGGCATGAAATACGCACACGGTTCTTTGGTGAATGGATATGTGAAATCTGCGGAAATTGATAAATTGGGGGAAGGAGACTGCCTGAGCTTTGGCAGGATGGTGGGGACCAGAGGGAGGGTTATAGCTGCCGGTTAAGGGGAGGGTCGTGGCTACGTGGGAAAGAGGGGGAGGGAGGGCTCAGGCAGGAGGGTAACAGATGTGTTTCTGGGGTCCGGCTCCTGGGAGGCTGCTCAATGCTGAGGTCAAACCCTTACCTCAGGGCCCTGGGCAGCAGGGGCAGCAACATGCAGAGACGAGCCCAAGCGGCCCCCAGCCGTGGCTCAGCTGCCCTCCATGTGGTTATCGCTGGTCCCATGGCCTCACCTGTCCCTGAGGTAGCCTGTGGCTTCCACCATCGGGCTATGAGCTCCCGCAGGTGGGCCTGGATCACACCGCCTCCCTCTGGGTGATGCCATGGGGCTCAGCACCCTGACCGGGTGTCGCACGTCCTTGGCGCAAAGGAGTCTCATTCAAGAGAACCTCAGAGTGTCTGCCACCAGACCAGCCTGCTGCATCCCACTTCCACCTGCCCTGGGCTGGGCTTCCCCTAGCCAAGCCAATGCCCAGGTGGAAGGAGACAGGGTGAGAAGAACACAGGATGGAAGGAAGACCTGGGTTGGAATCCCAGGAATCTAAGACCTAGTCAGCAGCAGAGGTGTGGTTTCCCTGGCAAGTTATTTATTCTTGCTGAGACCCGGTCTGTCATCTGCAGGATGTTCGTACCTCCTCGCAGGGGATCAAATGAAGTAGCAGATACCTAGTGGCGACACACGGCCCATGCCTCACCAGGGAGGTGCCGCGTTTGTGATGTTATCGACACAGCAGGAGACGCAGGCAAGAGGTCCGCAGCAACACTAAGGAGCGGGGTGAGTGGGCAGAGGAGGCAGGAAGCAGGGGCAGCCGGGAGGGGCGAGTATGGGGGTGCGCTTGCCCGAGTGGAGGTGACCACGGCCAGGAGGATGCGGCAAAGTCAGTATCGCGGGGACGAGGGGGAATGAGAGGGGAGTCAAAGTCCGGCTCCCGAACAGGGAAGAGACAGCTGCAGCAGGATTGGCCAGGCCGGCCCCAAATAGGGCCATGCCCACCAAGCATCCCTGGACACCTTGGGCTTCCCCTTCCAGACGCCTCGGGGTCTCACTCCAGGTCCTGCTTCTGACCTTCCCCCTCAGCTGCTGGTTTTTCCCTCTCGGGGCTTCTACTAGAACCCGGCTTCCGAGGACAGTCTGCAGCTCACTCTGGCGTCACCCTCTGGCAGTGCTTTTCTGGTCTCTTCTCCTGCCACCCTCGACAGCTCCTGCCCCCTGACTCCCACACCCCAGGGGCCTCCAGAAGCTCAGCGCGTGGAGCCCCAAGCCCTGTGCGTGTCCTAGAGCGGAGCTGGTGCAGACAAGAGCAGGGGCTCAGGCGGGACTGAGACTGAGCAGTGGGGGGAGGGCTGGCGAGAACAAGGCTGTGGGCCTGGCTGGAGGGTGGGGGAGGGCCCAGAGCCAGGGGGCTGAGGACTTGGGCAGAGACCCAAACAGTCCAGGGGAGGCCTGGGACAAGCTTGGCACAACGGACACACCTGATACGAGGCCTCCGGCAGCAAGACTGAGTCTCGTGCCGGAGGCCTCATCTGGTTGGGGCAGGGCAGCCAGTGGAGGTCCTCACTGGCCCCCTGGGAGGGGACGGAGGCGGCAACGCAGGGACTGAGAGCGGTGCATCGTATGGGCAGATGGGCGACTCCTTCTAGCTCATTTTTTTCCCTTTGGGCTTCAGAGCAGGTGATCCCCAGGAAGCCCGGAGAGGAGGAGAGGCAGCTCAGATGGGCCCGTGGCCCGGCTCGGGGCAGAATAGCTGCCAGTCAGAACGGGCTTTCTTTTCCTCCCGGTCTCAAGGCTTTCCAAGACTGTCCGTGCTGGTTACCATCTGCTGTGGTGGTTGCCAGGGGAACCACTTACTATTTTTGTACATTGCCCACATGACCAGGCTTTGGAAAGGCTCAGGCATGGTCAGTCCAGGACTAATCCTGGAGGCGATGCCCAGTGGGCTCCAACTGGAGACCTCGGTCAGAGGGTGGGAGTTGCTGTGGGACCCCAGGATGGGGCCCAGAATTCCAACTATATCCCTGAGTGTAGGGGGAGGGCAGCCACCAAGGAGAGGGGTACCCCATGTGCAGGAGAACCAAGCCATTGACTCGTCAAACACCAAAAAGTGCTGGCCATTCATTGTGCTAGTCGGTGGAGAGATAGCTGAGAATGGGACAAATCCTCTCGGCCTGGTGGACAGACAGACAAATTAAAATGGTTATGGAGCAGCAGACTGCCGTCTTGGCGGGAAGGACCCAGGAAAGCCTCCTTGTATCTAAGCCAAGAGAAGGTTTTGTAGGCGATACGGGCAAGAGGGAATTGACAGAGTAGGCAGTTAGTTGGAAGGGCATTCCAAGCAGAGGGCACAGCATGTACAAGGGCACAGGGGACATTGTAAGACATCTTCTGGAACTGACGTCACCTGAGTTCTAGAGTGCAAGGGAGGGCCCCCACCCATCAGGTAGGGTGAAAGTGAGGCAGGGCCCCCACCCATCAGGTAGGGTGAGGGGTGAGGCAAGCTGCACCTCAGTGGGTGTGCCCAGGCGCACCTGACATCAGGCTTCTGGAAGCACGACTGCAGTCCAGGCAGTACTCTGGGGACAGGTGGGCAGGTTTTCCCACTGCCCATGAGACTTTGGGAGAATCTCCAGGGCATCTGAGAAACCGAAGAGTCTGAACTGCGGGAGGGAGATTCCATCAGGGGAGCTGGGTTACTGCTCGAAGTTCTGGGCTGAGCAGCAAGTGTCCAGAGAGCCTGCTGAAGCTGGTCACCCTGACTTCTTCCGACCCGGCCTGTTGCCAAGGCCCCGGATGCATGACTGAAGGTTTCTTCTCGTGTCGGTCCATGAACCTGCTGGGAAGTCCAAGAAGCCATCGGTCCTTGTGCTGGGGTGGGACGGAATGGAAGGAGAAGAAACCAAGAAAACCTGAGCACCCACCAGTATGATGAATCTGCCCAGCGCATCACAACAGGACACATCCAGGGCTAGCCCCAGCCTTGTGAAATGGGCGTTTTGGTTCTCATTTTAAAGGTTAGGAAACAGAGGCTCTGAGAAGCTAAATAACTTGCCCAGGATTATAGAGGTGGTAAGCAATGAAAGCAGGAGTCACACCCAAGTCAGTCTGACCCTAAAACCTGTCTCTTTCCACAAGACAAATACAATGGAATGCATACCTGCCGTGTGCCAGGCACTAAGCTAAGCGCTGGAAACCCAAAGACAAGATGCAGTCTCTTTTGTAAGAATTGGGTGACATCATGTGCAAAGGACCTGTGGCAGATTGTATTTTCCCAAATTGGCCTGGTGCCCCTTGACTCTGGGGGCGGACTTTGTGGCGGAGGCCAGCCACGGGGGCCACGAGAAGTCACGCGTGGAGAGGAATGGAGCTCCCTGCCAACAGAGGGCTCCACCCGCTGGAAATGTGAGCGAGCCAGCCTTCATCGTTGGATACACATTCCCACTGCGCCCTCTCAGAGTTACTGACCCACAGAATCTCTGAGGACGAGGAATAGCCGTTTCACACCAGTCAGCTCTGGGGGTAATTATTTACACAGCTATAGTCACGGAACGAGACTCCGTAAAGTGCTTTCATGTGTAAGATGTTACCAGTAAACCTGAGATTGACATAAGGCGATAGTGTCGGTGTCTGAGCAAGTCAACTTGGGTCTTACCCTGGGTTCTACCCCTCCTGGGTGGGGGCTTGTGTGCAGGGGCACACATTTGGGAAATGATCCATGGGATCAGGGTCAGGGGACCGGGGCAGGGGGAGTGGCACAGGGAAGGAAGCTCGGCCAGCTCTGGGGAGTGTTGTTGAGCTGATTGGCCACTGTGTGCAACTGGGGCTCAGCACCACCTGAGAGCCTCTCAGGAACCCAAGGACAGATGAGCCGTGGCGTGTGGGAGGGGCCTGCTGACTCCAGCCCCTATTGGTGGAGGTTTTTCAGAGGGGGATGCTCTCACCCCTGGCGCTTGCCAGATGGAATGCCCTAGAATGGCTTAGACAGCTCGCTTGGCAAAGGAGCCCAGGGAGGATGCCGAACCTGGCGCTGAGAGATTACACCACGTGCGCTGGGCTGACAGGCTGAGAACTGGAGCGTAAGAGGTGAGCCACACGTCCCGGTATTCAGTAGTCCGCCGGTCGGTACTTCCTTTCACATGATGTCCTGGACGGAGGCCTGCAGGGCCAACGTCTGCCTGGTCAGTTTCCCCACCGCCGGGAGACAGCCTGCCTCACCTCTCTGGAAGGGCCTGTGCAGTTTCAGGCCTGTGTGAACCAGGCCTTTGTGTCCTCAAAGCCACCATCCTTCGGCACCAGGCCCTGTAGGTGATCCCAATCATAGAGATCCCTAGGGAGAGGCCGGGGTCAGGGCATTTACTGCCCCGGGGAGACCAGGCTCTGGGCATGGATTTCCAGCTTCAGCCCCTTGCAGAAGCATCTCAGGAACTGACAGTGCCCCAGAAGGCCATGCTTTTTGGAGACTGAGGCTTTGAGAAGCAGCCTTTTGAAGGAAGCCAGTGCAGAGGGTGAAGTTGCTTTATTCAGACCCTTAGCTTTTTTGCTCCTAGAAGCTAATGATGTGGTGAAGAGACCCCTGAGCAGGTGTGTAAAGAAGGCCTTCTGTCCAGGGTCAGGCTGGGACCTGGGGCGAGAAGTGCTCTGCATGACCTCACCTCTAGGACCTGGGTTGCTGGTCAGCTCCAGTGCTCACGTTCTGGAACATTCAATACTTAGTGGTCTTATTTTCCAAATGGAGAACAGGGCTCCTTGCTTCGGGGCTTTGTTTCCTGCCTTTAAGCCACTTCTTCCCTGTTATACAAGGGAGCTGGCTTCTGCCACCTCCCAGGGAGGAAGGTCCCAAGCAGCTGCAGACCCTGGAGCACAGAGAGGGAGGGAAGGAATCAGCACTCTGGGTGCCAGGAGGAGCTCTGTTTCCCCCAAGAGAGGCTGTGGAGGGGCTGCGCCTGGGGGCAGGGAAGGAACTTGGATTTAGGAAAGGAATTCACCAATTATGTCACTATCAACAATGCTCTGATGCAGGGCACCTACCATAGACCAGGCATTGAGCTTCCCCTCTGAGAGGCTGAACTTGAACTTGTACGGGGACTGGCTGAGAACCCAACCCCTTTCCACTCTCCTGTTGCCTTTCCTTCAGCTTTCTCTTCTCCTGGGTCAAGAATCGTAGCCCCTTTCTTCCTTCTTTATCCCAAGTCAGCTGGGAGAAGGTCTGGCCTCAGCGGCTAAGTACAGTTTGGTCCCTCAGGTTTCCTCCTCAGGACTGAGGAGCTTCCTGGGATCTGGGGCTTTCCATGCAAACTGCAAAGTCCAGGAAGGTTGGCCACCTCAAGGCTCTCCTGTTTGGGGGAGACGGGCTCATACGTATGCAATTATAGCCACGTAGGTGAGTGCTAAGCTCTAGGAGACCCCAGAGGAAGTGTGCCTAGACCGAGTCTTGTAAGGACATAAGCCTTGAAAGCAAAGAAAACAGGGGTGCCTGGGTGGTTAAGCATCCGACTCTTAGTTTCGGCTCAGGTCATGATTTCAAGGTTTGGGAGTTCACGCCCTGCATTGGGCTCTGTGCTGACAGTGTGGATGGAGCCTGCTTGGGATTCTCTCTCTTCCTCTCTCTCTGCCCCTCCCTCTCTGTGCCTCCCCTGCGCACATGCTCTCTCTCTCTCTCTCTCTCTCTCTCAAAAAAATAAAAAAATAAAAAAAGATAAAGCAAAGAAAACATGACAAACCAATGTGGCAGTAGGGGTAAACAGGACAGCAGACGTGATGATGCTGATCCCCAGGCCAGCCTGTGTTTCCATCCCCTGAGCTGCACCCACCCTGCGTGGAGCCTCTGGGGGCTGCCCAGGTTTCTGTGTGCTCTGTCCTGGAATCTCTAAATGAAAGGCACTCTGATTCAGAGAAGACCCTTGCTGGGGGTGAAGGGCCGTGAACTGGGCAGAACTGCCCCAGCATAGAGGAGCCTGGGGCCCTAAGGGAAAACTGCTCTTTAATGGGGGCTGGGAGAGGGTAGGGGAGTGGGGGTCCTGGAAAGTTCCCAGCAAACTGAATTTGGAGCCCTTGCCCACCCTGCAGACAAGGCTGTAAGGAATGGAATCCCACCCCTGATGATGTGGGAAGTAGGTGACACGTAAGGAAAAGAAGTCATCTCTCAGGTGTTTCCAAGGACCTGTAACCATTTGTCTGCATTCATACATCATTTGTTTGGAGGCCCCATGTCCCCGTACAGACTACCTTGGCCACATGAAGGACTTTCTCAACTCCAGGCCAAAGAGTCCTGTCTGATAAGTTCCAGGCCCGTTATTCTTGGGTGGGTGGCCACCAAGCTCCCAGCTTCTGAGTGGGAGACCCAGGAGTTCACCAGGAATATCTTGAGTCCGGACACACAAAAGAATAAAGCAAAGGTCTAACCTGGTCCTCAGAAAGGCTGTGGCTGGGTTCTCCCTGAGGTGACACGTGAGGCAAAAGGTAACGTTTCTCAAAGTACATCTGGGCCCATGTGTACCACAGTCTTCCGGGGAGGCTCATTAAAAATTCAGTGCCCACCTTTTGGGATGAGCACTGGGTGTTATATGGAAACCAATTTGACAATAAATTTCATATTAAAAAAAACACCTAATTAATTAAAAAAAAAATTCAGTGCCCAGGTGGCTCCTGGGTGGCTCAGTCAGTTAAGTATCTGACTTCTGCTCAGGTCATGATCTCATGGTTCATGAGTTTGAGCCCCATGTCAGGCTCTGTGCTGACAGCTCGGAGCCTGGAGCCTGCTTCCAATTCTGTCTCTCTCTCTCTCTCTCTCTGCCCTCGCCCACTTGTGCTCTGTCTCTCAAAAATAAATAAACATAAAAAAAAAATTCAGCACCCAGGCCATGTTCTAGAAATACAGAATCATGAACCCTGGCGGTGGGACCCAGAATCAGCATTTTGAACAGTCACCTTAGGAGATTCTTCGGCTTAGTGTAAAAATTCTCTCTTGGGAGTAGTTGCTATTTATTTTACATCAAAGAAATTAATCTCTAATGTAAGATTTCCAGGATGAATCTAACACAGGGTTTCTCAGCCTCGGCACATTTGACCTTTTGGATCGGATCATTCTTTTTCCAGGGAGCAAGGGCTTTCCCGTGCACTGTAGGATGTTTAACATCTCTGGACGCTAGATACCGGTAGAATCCTACAGTTGTGACAACCAAAACTATAAAAATATCTTCCGACATTGCCAATGTCCCTTAAAGGGAAAAGCTCCCCCCCCCCCCCCCCCAGAAGGGATGACATCCTTAGGAAATCTGACCTGGGTCCAGCATGTTGTATGCTTCCCCGTGCTTGGGACGCCCTCCAGGCCAGGCTCTGGCCACAAGGCCCTCCGCCCTCCTCACCGCCTTCCAGCTGCAGATGGGGCTGAGGCCCCATGGTCCCACATGAGACTCACACGGTCACTCTCTCCTGGTCGTGGTGCAAAGCCAGACCTTTAACGTCTCCCTTTACCGTTCCTACCACTCCTGCCAGTCTTCCCCGTTCGTGCCATTCCCCCTGCCTCACAGGCAGGGGACACAGGTGGCAGGACCGTGAAAGGACGGCACAGGCTGCCCCTTCCAGTGGTGCAGGTGAGGCGTCAAGGAGAGGGCGTGTGGGGAAGAAGGCTGCTCTTGTGAAAACACGAAGTTTATTTTTGTGCTTATTCTAAAGCAAACGTGGTCATGCTAGGAAACGTGGCAAGCACAGGAAAATATACAGATAGAGAAGAAATAAGTCACCCGTGATTCCACTGCCCGGACAGCCAACACGGACGCCGAGAGGGCGCCCCCTTCGGCCGTTCTTCCCACCCTGGCTGGTGTGCGGGCAGGATGGCACGTGGACAGAACACTTGGCCGGGAACAATAACAAGCATCCGGCGTTCCGGGTTCAACGTCGGCTTTATTCAGGTCCGGGGACCAGAGGCTCAGGCAGCCTATTTTGCAGGAGATTTGGCACCTGAAGGGCTCTCCGTGCCCCGCCCCCACCCCGCCCCATCAAGAACGCGCTCCCGCAGATGGAGCATCAAAACTCGTCTTTTATGTCAAAATGGGGCTGGTCTTCGGGCTTGAAGTCCAGGTTGGGGCTGCCGTCCTCGTTGAGTATCCTCCGGGCCGTGTAGCCGACGATGGGGTATTTGGCTTTGTACACTGTGGTGAAGACGTCGTCCAGGGACTGCAGCTCCTCGGCAGTGAGGCCGGTCTTGGGGGAAAAGGCCCAAAGCAACAGGAAAGGCAGGGGCGAGGGGAGGGGGAGGAGGCGAGATGAGTGAGTTGTGCCTCAAACTGGACTCTCACCACCCAGCCCTACTCCTCCCACACCCTTGATGCCAGAGGAAAAGTATCTCAACTCGCCAACTGACTTTTTAAGACACAATCCTGTGCAGGCGGGAGTGGTGCGGGAGTCATGGCTTCATCATGTCTTGCCATTTGACCAACGTGGGAATTAAAGACGCCAGTGAGGGGCACCTCGTTGGCTCAGTCGGTTAAGCGTCCGACTCTTGGTTTCGGCTCAGGTCACCATCTCACGGTTTGTGAGTTTGAGCCCTGCGTTGGGCTCTGTGCTGACAGCGTGGAGCCTGCGTGGGATTCTCTCTCTCCCCTCCCCCCACCCCTCTCTGCCCCTTCCACACACACCCCACCCCCCCACTGGTGCTGTCTCTGTCTCTCTCAAAAATAAACTACAAAAAAAGAAAAAAAGAAAAAAAACCTCCAGCGAACACCCAGCCTCAGGCAGGATGAGGTATGCTCTGTACCCACCTCCTTTCCACTGCTCTCTACACACTCTTCCCATTATAGATTCATACACCCTCCCCCCCTCCTTGATTCCTGAATGTAATCAATCTTTAATGTTTGACTTTAATGAGTTTGACTCATCTGAGCACAACTGGGGCGAATGCCAGTCCCTCCAGTGGGATTACTGAGACCCTGAAATGGCTTTTGCCGATGCTATTTTCTCCTCCACAGAAATACGAACACAGGGGACACTCTGCTTCTCACCCTGTTCATGCCGAGCGGCCTGGCGAGTGGGTGTCAGAGATCACAACGAATCTGGAAGAGACTGGGGGTGGTGGGTGCAGACCGCAAGGGGGAGGGGGCTGCCAAGGCACTGTGAAGCTCACAGAGTCCATCACAAGTTCACAAGAGTCCGGACTTGACTCTGTAGGCAATGGGGAGTCCTGGAAGGTTTCTGAGTAGGAGTGGCATAGGAAGATACTTACTTCAAGGGAACAGTTGGCTACACTGAGAGTGGACTGGAATATCAACGGGCTAAGTAGGAAGCTTGGCTATTTCCCAAGGGTAAAAAAGGCCATGGCCAAGGGGATGGGACATTTTGACAAAGGCTCATAACCTGGCTCACAGTGTCATGGGTGAGGTCTGCAGGATCGAGGGACATCTTGGCCACCCCTCTGGTGGAGTCCTTCCCGGTCAAGGCATTGTAGGGGGCTCCTCGTCCATAAAACTCTGTAGTGGGGAAAAGGGGAGAGGATGTGATTGTGGACGTGCACGCAAAATAGCCAGGAGACTGTACGGGGCTTCTGAGACCCAATCCAACGCTAAACCTGGCTCCAGGCCGAAGGAGAGGGGAAGCAGTGAAGACGAGAAGCCCCCCTGCCGTCAGTTTGGATTCCACTGATTCAGAATATGGAATAAGTTACACACGCCGGGCTGAGGGGTGGTTTTTTAAAAAAATACGGAATGGAAATAATCCCTTAAAAATATTTAAAATGCAAACAGGAAAAATGTCCAGTCTTCTTAAATGTCGGTGGAAGCCAAGTCTGCTTCCGTTCAACAGCTTTTGTTTGGTAAACAATGAGCCACAACAAAACTACCTCCCTGATACCATCTGTAGTTAACCACTAGAGAAACCATGAAATGGCATTAAAATGTTGGATCGTGTTCTATGATCCCAATGCCTTGCAAAGCAACGCTTTGCCTATTGCTGCTTCAACTATGGTAAGTTGCCAAGTTTGAATTTGATTGCACAGGCAGCAGGGAGCCACAGAAGGTCTTTGAGCAGGAGTGTGACATTATTAGAAAAACACTGTGGCAATACAACACTGGCAAAGATTGTTAATTCAGTCTGAGGGAAAGGGACCTGGCCAGCTTTCCTTCCCTTCTTTTGCATACCCAGCGCCCACTCTGGCTGCCAAGCTCCCCAGAAGTAAGGATTCATAAAGCCGAGCCACTTACCCTTTCCAGAAGTGACATCAAACACCACTCCTTTCACTGCCATGTAGATGGGCTGATCTTCCTAGAAAGCAGGAGAGAAGCTGTGAGGAGGAGCCCAAGAGCCCAGCTCCTCCAGCCCAAGTGAGTGACATCGCTCCGGGCTGTGCAGACAGCAGTGGGTGGAGGTACAAAGCAGCCTCTCCTGAGCCGGTCCTTGGCGAGTTCGTCGCCATCAGGAGCTTGCCCGCCCCTGCCCGATGTCACATCCCCTCACAGACTTTGGGAAGGTGACACAAAGTATCATGACAAGCCTATGGCAACACTTTTCTGTAAACAAACACAAGCAAACCAGGGACTGAAGCAGCTCTGCACGGATAAAAATCCAAAGGATGTTAAATGATGAATTATTTACATCAGCCCAAATTTCCTTTCATCTTTGGCAATGGAATCAGTCTGAATGATCCATTTTACATTTTGCCTCTCATAGGTAATGCGGTTTCGTACAAACGTTCCCATGTATCGAAATCCCCCAAACGGCTGTCACTCTAACAGCTCTATCTTATGGTAGTGCTACTGCATTCCTGTTTGTTCAGCTGTTCTGTTTTGGGTATTTGGGTTCTTTCCAATTCCTTAAAACTATAAATGGCGGGATTATGAGTATCCTTCTACAAGCTACTTTATAATTTGGTGAGTTATTTCCTTGAGGCGTGCAATACATGGTCCAGGAATAATCCTGGACCAAAGCATACGAACAGTGTAATCAGTTTTATTAAAAATTTAACCAGCGTGTCCTTCAAAAGGCCCACTGACAGTGCTAGAAATACATAAGCAATGCTGTCTCCCGGACAGTACTAACAATGAGTCTTATACTTTATTTTTTGCTATATTCGTGGGTACAAAATGTTACCTTTGAATTCTTACCCCTCCGCCCCCGACCAAAGAGAATAATTCAAAAACAGATGGCATGAATTTTCCAACTTCCATCAAGGTGGACTCGGGCTGGGGCAGTTGACACAGCTCTTGGACATGCAGGGCCGGGTCTTAGCCCTATTGTGGGTACAGGGACACCAACCAGTCGGCCCACAGGCTGGGGTGAAGGGATGCGTTGCAGCTGGGTTTATGGGAATCTCTGGATCTCCAGGAACACACTGCTTGGTCTTCTGTAGGGTTGGGTCTTAAGGTTCTTGCCCTTGTTGAGCTTAAGGTCAAGTGTTTTCATGACTACATTCAACAGAGAGAGGAGGAGAGAAGTTAAGCAACTTGGCCAAGCAAATATATCTCACTGTCACATAACTTCACAGGCCTCCGTTTCTCTGTTATATACAGGTAACACCCACTGACCTTGCAGGAATGCTGTACGTGAGCACATGGTAAGTCCAGCATAGGAGCTCAGTAAATGGTTGGTTATTAGAGTCCCTATTAGCTCCCACAGATGCTCCCTAGAACTTCTGTTGACTCAGTGGATACTTGTTCCACCTCAACTAATAAGAATCATTTTATATGTTTTTAAAATTTTATCTTTAAGTAATCCCTACCCTCAATGTGGGGCTCGAACTCACAACCCCGAGACCAAGAGTAGCACGCTCTACCAGCCAAGCCAGCCAGGCGCCCGAGGTAAGGGTTATTTTAAATGCCATGGCGTAACCAGCCAGCAGCCTGCATTCTTTTTTACAGCCTTTCTTTCACTGTGATTATTTGTTTCTTGACATCAGTGGCTCAACTGGGGTTATGTTTTATTCGAACTTAAAAAATATATGAACAGTTATAATTTTACCTATAGCATTTTGTCATATTTTCCATTCTGTTGCTTTTCCTTTGCTATTTTGTTACTTTTTTGTGTGCAAAGAGTCATAGAAACGTGACATTCACATACATAAAATATAAAAATATGCATCTCATCACTAACACCTTCAATTTCTTCAACAGATAAATTTTTTAAAAGTTTATAGTTTATTTATTTATTGGGGTCCCTGGGTAGCTCAGTTGGTTAAGTGTCCGACTTCGGCTCAAGCCATGATCTCACAGTTCGTGAGTTTGAGCCCCGCGTCAGGCTCTGTGCTGAGAGCTCAGAACCCGGAGCCTGCTTTGGAGTCTGGTCCCGCTCTCTCTGCCCCATCCCCACTTATGCTCGCTCACGCTCTCTCTCTCTCTCTCTCTCAAACATAAACATTAAAAAAATTAAAAGAAATAAGTTTATTTATTTTGAGAGGGAGAGAAAGAGAGCACGTGGGAGGGGCAGAGAGAGAGAATCCCCAGCAGGCTCCACGCTATCGGCACAGAGCCTGACACAGAGCTCAAACTCACGAACCATGAGATCATGACCTGAGCCCAAATCAAGAGTCAGACACTTAACCGACTGAGCCACCCAGACGTCCCTCTTCAATAGTTAAATATTTATCCCCTCACAAAACTATACATTAAGGTGTAAGTGCTAAGAGGAGGTCTCAGCAAAGGGGTAGAAAGGAACGGTGAACGCCTCTGAGGCTTTCCTGTTACACAGACATTTCACGGAGAGAAACGGCCTTGTCAGTTAATTGTCAAGTGTGCTGGGGTGGGGGGTTGTTCCTATCCCGTGGAGCTGATGTCCCCTGACAGCAGGCATGGTTTTCAGGCCCCGGAGGTGGCAGCTGAGAGGACAGAGGGTGAATGGAAGCCTCGGGAGCATAAACGCAGGCTCTGGAATAGACATGTCCTCAGAGACACTGTAAAGACACACACGCTTATCGCCAGCTTCACACCGTGGTCCCCCACCCTCAAGTCCGCCTGGAAGGACATGCATCATTCTTATCCGCACAGCAGGCCTGAAATAACAGCAGGTCTGCCTTTTTCTGAGACCAAAGGAGGGGTCACCATGGTAGGGTGTTCCTAGCACAAGTTTTCAAGTCAAACAGGCCTGGGTTTGAGCCACCACTTATACGCTGTGCTGTCTTGGGCAAATTACTTAACTTGTCTGCGCCTCAGTCTTCTCCTCTGTAATAGGAAGATACTAAAAGTGTCCACTTGCTGGGCTGTTGTGATGATTAACCAAGACAAGAGATAGGAAGCACTTAGCAGTTTAGGGAAATAAATGTTAGTTTCCCTTATCCTTCCCTAGATTTTGAAAGTTATAAGATCTGAGAGGAATCAGATACTCAAGTGCAAGAAGATTCTGTCTTCCTAAAGGAAAGATAGGGGGAAAAAATGTAATTCCCAAGTCACAGATAAGGATTCTGGAAGAAATGTAAGTTAAAACTGGAAGGGGCCTTGAAGATAATCTAACACCGTCATTTTACAGATGCAGCTATCCAGGCTGGGGAATTATGAGACCTGCCCAGAGTCACAAAGAAATTAGAGCAGTTTCTGGAACCTAGAGCCTTGGAACCCAAATCATTCCACTCTCTGGCTTGTCCCCCCAGAGGGCACACAGCAGGAAGACCATGTGCTCGCCTGGGACCAGGAGAGGGTGAGAGTGGCCTGGGAAATTCAACCATCCACAAGACTCAGAACCAACGGGTAAGACACGGGATAGGTCAGAGGTACTCAGTGGAAGGGAATCAGGGTAACTGAATCAGGGTAACTCCCTCTGCATAACTGAGACCCGGCCTTTTTCCTCCGGGCCTTGGGCTTGCTTTACCATCTGGCCTTCCTCCCTGCCTACAGTCAGGCAGGGCCAGTAGAGCACCATGAGAGTTACCAGGGAAGCAGATGCATAAGCAGCAGGGCAGAGGAGGGAGGGCCTTTTCCATAGCAGGGAGGGAGAGGCCTGGAGCCTGGGCTCAGGCAGGCAGGAAGGCAGGCCCAGCAGTCAGCCAGCCGCCCCTGAGCCTTCAACCCTCAGACCCTACACCAGGGCCTGGGGACAGAGTAGAAGTTCCTCTCTGGTGACTCTTCTCCTTGGAAAAGAGGGAAAACTGTTGCGGATGTTTGCTTCTGCAGAAATAACAGGGCCCTCCAAGGGTCTAAGGCCATGTTTTTCTGACTGAAATTGGCATTAGTAAGTATTAGTGGCTCATGGAGTTAATTTAGTGATTTACAAACAGATTTTTTTTTTAATTAAGTTTAAAAAAAAAAGTTTAAAATAGAACAGAAAATAGAAAACATTGAAGTGCATCACACGTAGTAATAAGCCTTGTTTCATGGAACTTCTGTTGTGTGGGTGTATACCGAGGTAGAATGCAAAATTGTATTCCTTAACATGGGCCAAATATCTACAAGACATCACTCTATTGTATAATTAGAGAGGGTGGTTTTACCTCTTTATTTACCTACCTCTATCCCATAGCCTTCACTGTCTGTATATTCTTTTTATTTTTGTTTATTTTTGAAAGAGAGAGAGAGAGAGAGAGAGAGAGAGAGCATGAAGGGGGAGGGGCAGACGGAGGGAGACACAGAATCCGAAGCAGGCTCCAGGCTCTGAGCTGTCAGCACAGAGCCCGACGTGGGGGCTCGAACTCACGAACCGGGAGATCATGACCTGAACCGAAATCAAGGGTGGGACACTTAACAGACAGACCCACCTAGGGGCCCCTAAACTGCATTTCTGGTCATACTTCTACTCTGATATCTTCTTCTTAGAACCAATATAGCCTTGGAGCGGCCACTGCCTGGAGCAGCAAAGAGGGAGGCTTTTGGTAGTTTGTTTTCCTTGCACGAGCCAGGGTGGGCAGAGCCTGATTTGTCACTATAACTCTCTAGCTGTGTAAACCTGGGCAAGTTACTTCGTCTCCATGCTTCCTTCCTCATCTGAAAAATGAAAGAACAACAGCACCTACCTCATGGGGTTGTGGTCATCATTATATGAGTTAATGCTTTAAAGCTTAGGATAGTGCCTGATAGAGTTAGCTCTACGTAAGAGTAAAATACATAATATCTGGTCCCAGGCCCAGAAGTCAGGTGGGTGTGGGGGCAGGCAGGGTGACCCGCTCTGCACTTGGTCCTACAAAGCAATTAAGGCAGAAAACATATCTTCTGAGGATGGCATTCCCTCTGGACCGAAGAGAACCCTCAGAGTCACCTCATCTTCCCTATGGAGGTCCGAGGCAGCACCCCATAATCAACTATATTAAC
This sequence comes from Panthera uncia, assembly GCF_023721935.1. Lineage (NCBI taxonomy): Eukaryota > Metazoa > Chordata > Mammalia > Carnivora > Felidae > Panthera > Panthera uncia. Next base: position 30,129,390 of record NC_064813.1, read on the forward strand.
ATTTCCACAGTGAAGCGTGAACATGAATATTCACACTAAATAGGATACATAAGGACTATAAATAGATTCGTGTCAGTTCCAGCAAGGCTCTATCACCAAAGGAGTTCAGATTGGGTTGGGTTTTGCCGTTAAATGACCTGTATAAAAACAAAAACACAACCTTCTGGGGCACCTGGCTGGCTCAGTCGGTAGAGCATGCAACTCTTTATCTCAGGGTTCTAAGTTCAAGCCCCACGCTGAGTGTAGAAGTTACTTAAAAATAAAATCTTTAAATTTTTTAAGTGTATTTTGAGAGAGCGAGAGTGAGCTAGTAGGGGAGGGGCAGAGAGAGGGAAACAGAGGATCTGAAGTGGGCTCTGTGCTGATGGCAGTGAGCTAGATGTGGGGCTCAAACCCACAAACTGTGAGATCATGACCTGGGCCATGAAGTCAGATGTTTAACCAACTGAGTCACACAGGCGCTCCCTGTAAAAATAGTCTTTTTTTTTTTTTTTTTAATGTTTATTTATTTTTGAGAGGGGGAAGAGGGACAGAGAGAGGGAAACATAGAATCCGAAGCAGGCTCCAGGCTCTGAGCTGTCAGCACAGAGCCCAACAAGGGGCTCGAACTCACCAACCATGAGGTCATGACCTGAGCTGAAGTTGGACGACTAACTGACTGAGCCACCCAGGTGCCCCCCCAAAATAAAATCTTAAAAAAAAAAACAACCTTCTGGTTTTCAGAGTTTATTTGATTTTTGAATTGCAACAGAGGATTATGGGACCTGTTTTACTGCCTCTTGCTTGTATCTTTAATAATAAGCTAATAGCAGCTAAGATTTATTAAGGCTTACTCTGCTAAGATTATTGCAGGCCTATCCAGTGCACTTTGCATATCACTGTCTCATTTAATCCTCAAACCTGTATAGAGTAGGAACTCTTGTTATAGCCATTATGATGGTCAATTTTATGTGACAACTTTGATCAACTACAGTATCTAGGTGTTGCTATGAAGATATTCTGTAGATGTGATTAACATCTACAATCAGTTGACTTTGTTACATAAAGGAGACTATCCTGAATAATCTAGGTGGGCCTACCTATATTAGTTGAAGGGCCTCAAGAACAGAATTGAGGTTTCCCTGATGAAGAAGAAACTCTACTGGTGGGCTGGGACATCAGCAACTGCCCAGGGGTTTCAGGCCTGCTTCGTGGATTTCAGACTTGCCTAGCCAGCAACCATGATAACATAAACCGATTCCTACAATAAACCAAATATATTATCTGCTACTGGTTCTGTTTCTGGTGGACTTCTGACTGAGAAAAGCATCTTATAGATGGAAAAAAAAAAAAAGAGAGAGAGAGAGAGAAACTCCACGAGCTTTAGTAATTTGCCCAAAGTCACACAGTAGAACAGGGACTCATAGCCAGGTATGATTCAAAGGTATAAGGCTTGAACTAGGATACTGTAAAATGTATTATACAAACAATGACACTTCTGAGAGTGAAGTGGGGGGGGGGGAGTGCTATTAGTAATTATCCCCAGACAACAGGCATAAACCAGAACCATCTAGGGCAGATCAGAGCACAGCAAGGCTCTGCTCAGCTGCACTCAACAGCCCCTCTCCTCCCTCTCTTCCTCTCTCTGCTTACAGACCCCAAAACAACTCTCTCCTTAACCGTTTTCCATCCCGAGCTTCCCTCTCTCCTTCCTCTAGTTATCAATCAATAATGTCGGCATAAAACACCAAGGGTCTTTTCTCCATCCTCATCCTGCAGCCCCTGGAGCTATTGTTTCAAGTACCCTCAACCGTGAACTCTCTCTTCTCTTGGGTTCTGTGCTGGGGGTCCCCAAGCTTGCCGCCATGTTTCAAGATTCACTAGAAGGACTCAGAACTCAGCACACAAGTTGTACTCAGAGCTCAGATTTATTAAAGCCATATAAAAGGATACACAGCCAGATCATAAGAGAAAAGGACAGAGGTAGAGTCTAGAGGAATCCATGTGCAGACTTCCTTATGTTCTCCCTTCCCCATGAAGGGTAACACACAATGCACTCTTCCTCCCGCAATACAACACGGCAATATGCTTGTGATGTTTCTGCCCAGGGAAACCCATTAGACTAGAGCCCAAGGTTTTTACTGGCAGCTAGCCATGTAGGCCCTCTCTGCCTAGTGTGTTCCACATAAATACACTGTATAAAAAGCCCAGATTGAGCCACCCTTAACTGTTAGGGAAGTGTGGAACACCCTGAAATTCCAGACACCAGCCAAGAGCCACTCTTGCCAGCAGGCCTTTCTAAGGAGAGCAGGCCTGTTCACTTTTTTTCTGCACGGGTTCCTGGATCCTGTATCATCCGGTTCCCTGGCGCCCTGAAAGATGCGTCCCTTAGCATCTAGTCACATCCCTCTGTGTTCTCTTCCACTCAGGCTTGAAACCAACATCTCTTTACAGTGATATTCAAACTAGCATCACCTCCTGAGGGCCAGGTTTCTGACTCCCTTGCGAACCTAGTCTAAGGCTAGCTAACAGAGTTAGGGAGCCCAGGCTGGAGGGTTTTAACAAGAGGACACTGGGTCCCTTCCTTGTTCTATCACTAACTAGTGGCACGCCTCAGTTTCCTCACGCGTAAAAGCAGGAGGTCTGTTCCGATCAACGCTGACATGTTATGGCACAGTGATCTCCCCACCAAACTGTTCCCCTCACTGCCAGATCGGCCCCGCTGTGGCCCTTCTGTGCAGTATTATTCTCACTCTCCGCAGGCATTACACTGGGCCCCAGCAGCCCAAACAGACGGGTGACTGTGAAGAGTTTCCTGGACATCTCCAGACTACTAACTGAAGTGGGTGTGTTGGGGTGGGGGCGGTCTTTGTCTCTAACCTCCGATCTCCCGCTCGGCCCTCTCCCCCAGCTTCTGCTCAGCCCCAAGGGCACAGGCACTACAAGTGGGTTTGAGGAGTCGGGGCAGGAAAACAGTGTAGGGAAGCCTGGCTCATCCCTGGGCCAGCCCCTGTTCCCACCTAACCCAGCAAGCATGTTTTACTTCCCTCCCTCCCTCGCCACTCGCCCCAAAGAATCGGCATAAGTATCTGCCCCCAGCTGACGCTAACACAAAAATCCCAGAAGTTCCGAGGTTCATGGACGGACCACGGGCCGCAACACGTCCCAGCGGGGCCGTTGGCCGGCAGGGAGGGGGCAGCGCGGGGCGGGGTGTGCGGGCTCGACGCAGGGGCTAAGCGGGGCGCCCCGACGGGGGAGGACTCCCCGTGTCGCTGCGCCGCCGTCGGCCCGGGGCCAGGAAGCTCGCAGGCCTCGCGCCCGGCTCGGGGGCCCGCGCCTCCCCCGAGGCCTCCCGTCCGCTCACCTCCTCCCCGCCGTAGCGGGCCAGCTC
>NC_064813.1:30433159-30591334 GCF_023721935.1 Panthera uncia
GGGAAGTGAAGAGGCATGGGAACATATGGAATTTTCCTTTTTTGGTACTTGGGCCTCGTCATAAGCAGCCCATTGGTCAGCTAGGGCTTATGGATATTTTGAGGTGGGTCTTCCCGTTTGCATTCAGCTCCATAGTCACCATGGACCCTTTTACCTTACTCAGGTTTCCATTGGTCGAGCCTGTTGCCTAAAAGTGGCCTCCACATTGTCCTTTATCAGATATGTGTTCTCTAAATATTTTCTTCTGGTATGTGGCTTGTCTTTTCATTCTCTTAACAGTATCTTTTGAAGAGAAGTTTTTTTTTTTTTTTTAACGTGTATTTATTTTTGAAGGAGAGCGAGTACACACAAGTGGGGGAGAGACAGAGAGAGAGAGAAGGAGACACAGAATCTGAAGCAGACTCCAAGTTCCCAGCTGTCGGGTTAGAACCTGACGTGGGACTTGAACCCATGAACCGAATGATCATAACCTGAGCCAAAGTGGACGCTTAACTGACTGAGCTACTCAGGCACCCCAAAGAGCAGAAGTTTTTAATTTTGATGGAGTTTAATACTTTTTTATTTTATGGTTTATGCTTTTTGTGTTTGATCTAAGAAGTCTTTGCTTAACCCAAGCTCATAAAGATTGTCTCTGTATTTTCTTCATATGGTTTATAATTTTAGCTCTTACATTTAGGCCTATGGTTCATTTTTGAGTTAATTTTTGTGTATGGTGCAAATTAAGGATCAAGGTTTTATTTATTTATTTATTTTTGCATATGGATATTCCGTTGTCCCAGGATAGTTTGTTAAAAAGAGTATCCTTTCAACATTGAATTATCTTGGCCCCTTTGTTACATCATTGCTTTGAAACCTTTCTTCTTCCCTAATATAAAGCATTTAGTGTTAGGTTTCTTGAAGAATTGCATTAGCTGCCTCCCTTAGGTTGCGCTTTCTTTTTCATTCAGTTGAAGACATTTCTTTGTGAAGTTTGTTTATTTTTTGCTTATTTATTTTGAGAGAGAGGAAGAGTGCCTGTGGGCGCTCACATGAGCGGGAGATGGGCAGAGAGAGAGGGAGAGGGAATCCAAGCAGGCTCCGTGCTGTCAGTGCAGAGCCCAATGTGGGGCTTGATCCCATGAACCATGAGCCAAGATCAAGAGTTGGATGCTTAACCGACTCAGTCAGCCAGGCACCCCAAGATATTTTTCTAATTTCCCTTTCACCCATGGCTTATTTATAAGTTTTTTAATTTCCAAATATTTGGTAAGTTTCTAGATATTTTTCTCTTAGAGATTTCTAACTTAATTCCATTATGGTCAGAGAACATAACAAGGTATGATTTCAGTCCTTTTAAATTTGTTGAGACTTATTTTATGGCCCCAAATATTCTTAAACTACTCAACCTTTTTTAAAAAAAGTTGTTTCTTCTTCATTAGTTTATATCTAAAAGTGACAGTTTACCAAATTTCTATCTGGCCTATTATTTATAAAAGATCATGAGTTACAATTGTACCTTACCTAATTGTTGTGAATGTTATTTTATGGTATAAGTAATTTTACTGTGTAATGCTGTGTTGGTATTTGCTATTTTTGCCTTGTTGTAACCACAGATTTGTAAGCTATTCTTCTGTTTTCATGGCTTTTCGTAGGTCTAAGATCTGGCAAGCTTGGCGAGCAATGTGAAGCAGTTGTTCGCTTTCCCAGGCTCTTTCAGAAGTATCCATTCCCTATTCTCATCAATTCCGCATTCCTAAAGTTAGCTGACGTTTTCAGAGTTGGGTAAGTCTTTTTAAAGCCTCGGCATCCTAAAGTATTTGTTCACGTTTCTTTGTTTAATATCGTGGTCTTTATTCTTTTTGCGCTTTAGGACTTCCATGTGGTCAGTGACCATTTTAGTGGATGCACATGGCAGTTTGCAACACTTTTTGGTGTGAAATATAGTGGTGTTTTAAGCACAAATGAAGTCACAAGTCAGAGGGTACTTCTTTGGGGAACAGGATAAATCAAATTAAGATGATCTTAATGTATTGTTGTATATTTTGGAAGTATCTGATTTGCACAGGTTGTTTTGAGAAGTTTCTGACTTAATATTTTGTAACACAAGATTGCATGTTACTGTGAGGTTCCTAAAACATGGAAGCCCTGGATAAATCCCTGCTGGTTGGTTGGTTTGTTTTCTCCCCACCAGTCCCTCCTACTTCTTTCCACCATTTTTCATGCACTCGGGTACTTATATACACACCGAGTCAGACTTGAAGGAGAAGAGATTTGTAGAATTAGCTTGCTAGAAGAGGAAGACCATCTGAGCTCCCGGCCATGGTTATAATACAATTGAAGAGATGAGGTTCATCTCCACAGCTTCTCTTTCTGACTCTACCCTCTTGGTGTCTGGCCTCAGAACTGTAGGCATTGCTAACTGCTTATGCTTTGTATTCAAGGCATAGGCTTCAACACTTTTAGTGATGAGACGAAAAAATGATAAGATTGAAAAACATTGCCCCGTTGCTAACATTTAAAATCATGTGTTGCTTTGATTCCTAATTAAATGTTACTTTCCTAAGGTGGTCTCATTTACCTTTTCTCTGCTTCTTCGTAGAAACAATTTCCTGAGGTTGTGTGTCCTTAAAGTTACTCAACAGAGTGAGAAGCATTTGGAGAAGATTCTAAATGTGGATGAATTTGTGAAGAGAATTTTCTCTGTGATTCATAGTAACGATCCTGTGGCAAGAGCCATCACACTCCGGTATACTCTGTTGCTATAATGAAACCACAAGATTGTTTGGGCTGTAATTATGTACTCAAGAAAGGCAGTATATGTACTTTTTTCATTTTGGATGGTACTAATTTATTTTTTCAATTAAGACTCCAGGCAGAAATATGGTAACCATCCCAATCTATACATGCTTTTCAGTTACCATCTATGATACTGTTTGGTTGTGACTTATTGCCTAACTTGTGTGTTTGAAACATTCCTTTTCCTAAGTTGGTGTTCTGATCAGATAACTTGGATCTGAATCTAGCTTAGCCTCAGCTGATTTTGAACTCTTCCTGACTTTGTTCTGTTTCAAGTCAGTTTTTGTATTCATCCGTGGTTATGTGCTCATTTTAAAAAAAAAATTTTTTTTAATGTTTTATTTTTGAGAGAGAGAGAGAGAGAGAGAGAGAGGGAGAGAGAAAGCTGGGGAGGGGCACAGAGAGGGAGACACAGAATCCAAAGCAGGCTCCAGGCTCCGAGCTGTCAGCACAGAGCCTGACATGGGGTTCAAACTCATGAACTGTGAGATCATGACCTGAGCTGACGTCGTATGCTTAACCGACTGAACCACCCAGGCGCCCCTGTTATGTGCTCATTTTTATACGCAGTCATTTGTATTTGAACCCCTTGGAGAATGCCAGATACAACTACTGTTGTTTGTTCAGCCTTTTCTTTCTTGGCATCTAAAAAAAATTTTTTTTTAATTCCGTCAGAATTTTATACTATAAGCCTTCTATCCAGTTTCAACCATATTTTCTTTTTAGGTCTGCCATCTATGGAATGTATGTGTAATGTTTAGACTTTTGAAATTGACTTTCCTAAATTATAGGGCTCATTTCTGACTTGCCTTGTTCAGACAATCTTCTTTTTAGCCATGAAGTCTAGGATGTCACTTTTTCCCTAAGTTTTTCCATCAGGAGCCAGCGCTTCCCTCTTGTTCAGGATTAAGTGCTTTTGTCATTCCTCTGCCTTTTGAGTGATTAAATTTTGAGCACAGTGTGATATTTTAAAGACAGTAAATTGGCTTTATCTTTTAAAAACCATATATAAAAGATTTAAAGATATCTTACCTTTTTTTTTGTTTGTTTATTTTTGAGAGAGAGAGAGAGAGAGAGAGAGAGTCAACACTCACACACAAGTGAGGGAGGGGTAGAGAGAGAATCCCAAGCAGGCTCCACGCTGCCAACACAGAGCCCCATGTGGGGCTCAGTCTCACAAACCGTGAGATCATGACCTGAGCCGAATCAAGAGTTAGATGGATGCTTAACTGACTACCCAGACCCAAGATATTCTTACCTTTTGATTCAGCAAATTCACTTACAGAAATTGTTTGCTATAAATCATTTTTAAAAGTTGGTGGATATATGTATACAGATGATCATAGTATCATTTTTGTAAAAGGTGAAAAATGATGTGTTGATATGGGAATAGTTAATTTATGGACCACTGTATAACTTTTAAAGAATGAAGTAAGTATGTGTTTAACATAGAGATACTAAGTTAAAAAAAAACAGTCAAGTGATGTTCATTTTATTAACTCATTTTTGTCTATAATATTAATATATGTGTTTATACAGGCTCAGAAAAAAAATCTGAAGGAATATATACTGTTAACAGTGATGAGTTTTGTCAGGGGTCATTGGGCTACGGATTACAAGAGACTTCCGAGTGGTTTTGTAATGTTTGAGTTATTTTCCACATGTATACATTATTTATTTATTTATTTTGATCAGAAGACAAAAAAAAAAAGAAAAAATAGAATGTAAATAGGGGAATGATTTCATAAATAATTTAGACCTAATTTGAATATTTTGAGAAGACTATAGATTAATATTTGAATATTCCATTCATTTTGCATGCTTGCCCTTTCTAAGTCATGGCAACTGGGCTTTGCCACAGTTCTTCATTGAATAACCAGAGATTTCTAGAAAGCTTCCAGAAAGAGAGGATTTACTTATTTAGAGCACTTTAAAGGGAAAAAATTCAGATTGAAGTAATAGGTTTCAACATAACACTTGATGCAAAAAGTACTAAAAGAAATTTGAGCTAAGAGTGTTATGGAATCCAGTTGCCATTTAAAATGTAGTACAATAAGAAGGTCTTCAGATAGATAAGGCCTCAGATGTTTTTGCCAAATACAAGGACCTGTTTTGAAAACATTCTTGGCGTAGGCACTTTAGGAAGAGGATAAAGAGCTTGATGATTGGGAATAAGGGGTGATCAGATCGTTTTGTAAAGTTTGCAGAATTGTAAATACCAAACCAAAAAAAAAAGTGTTTTTATAATAACTCAAAACTGAAATTGTAGTATCAATACAATATGAGAATATCAAACACTTTTCACAAAAATAGAACATTTTTGAATAGCCTTAGAAATTTTTTTCATGATTTCATTGTTTTTTCATCATATAAGAAATGACTTAAAGTAAAAAAGTATTTTTTAATTTAGTGTATTATTTAATATTACATTATAAAGTTTTAAAAATACAATCTTTTATATTTGCAAATGACATATCACGTAAAGGGTTAGTGTCCAAAATCTATAAGAACTTATCAAACTCAACATCCAAAAAACAAATAATCCAGTGAAGAAATGGGCAAAAGACATGAATAGACACTTTTCCAAAGAAGACGTCCAGATGGCCAACCGACACATGAAAAAATGCTTAACGTCACTCATCATCAGGGAAATACAAATCAAAACCACAATGAGATACCACCTTACACCTGTCAGAATGGCTAAATTAACAACTCAGGCAACAACAGATGTTGGCGAGGATGTGGAGAAAGAGAATCTCTTTTGCGTTGTTGGTGGGAATGCAAGCTGGTGCGGCCACTCTGGAAAACAGTACGGAGGTTCCTCAAAAAATTGAAAATAGAACTACCCTACGACCCAGCAATTGCACTACTGGGCATTTATCCATGGGATACAGGTGTACTGTTTCGAAGGGACGTATGCACCCCACTGTTTATAGCAGCACTATCAACAGTAGCCAAAGTATGGAAAGAGCCCCAAAGTCCATCGATGGTTGAATGGATAAAGAAGTGGTACACACACACACACACACACACACACACACACACACACACTGGAGTATTACTCGGCAATCAAAAAGAATGAAATCTTGCCATTTGCAACTACGTGGATGGAACTAGAGGGTATTATGCTAAGCAAAATTAGAGAAAGACAGGTATCATATGACTTCACTCATATGAGGACTTTGAGAGACAAAGCAGATGAACATAAGGGAAAGGAAGCAAAAATAATATAAAAACAGGGAGGGGGACAAAGCATAAGAGACTCTTTTTTTTTATTTTTTTAAAAATTTTTTTTTCAGCGTTTTTTATTTATTTTTGGGACAGAGAGAGACAGAGCATGAACGGGGGAGGAGCAGAGAGAGAGGGAGACACAGAATCGGAAACAGGCTCCAGGCTCTGAGCCATCAGCCCAGAGCCTGACGCGGGGCTCGAACTCACGGACCGCGAGATCGTGACCTGGCTGAAGTCGGACGCTTAACCGACTGCGCCACCCAGGCGCCCCAAGAGACTCTTAAATATGGAGAACAAACAGAAGGTTACTGGAGGGGTTGTGGGGGGGGGGATGGGCTAAATGCGTAAGGGGCATTAAGGAATCTACTCCTGAAATCATTGTTGCACTATGTGCTAACTAATTTGGATGTAAATTAAAAAAAATTAAAAAATATAAAAATACAATCTTTTAGAAATTATAAAGAAAACTAAGTTTGTGCTTCAGCAAGTAACAAACACCATATCATTTACTGCTTATGTAAGAAAAAGCATGATTTGTCAATAAAAAAATTTAAATCACATGTTTGACTTGGGACTAAATATATTAAAATGTAGATTCCTTTCTTTTCCAGTAACACTTTACTATAAATTTTAACAAAAGAGCAAAAAATTTTTTCTAATGCATTTCCTAGTAAATTATAGACCATACACTTTCCTTTGGATACTTTAGCATGCGTATCATTAGCTAGAGTTCAGTTCGTTTACAGGGTTATCTGGTTCTTTAATGTCAGTTAATTTACTGAGTACTGACAGATGCTTCAAGTAACTCCAACCACTATCAAGGTATAGAACTTACTCCAGAATATTCCTTCACGCCCCATCCTACTCACTTCTCTCGTCCACCTCCCCAGAGGCCACTGCTGGTCTGAGTTTTTCCTGTTACCTAGATAAGTTTTCATCTGTTTTCAAATGTCATATAAGTGGCCTCCTACAGTGGGTATCCTTTTGTATAAGGCTTCTTTTCGTTTTTTGATATTAATCCATTTTGTATGTCATTAATTTGTTTTTATTGCTGAGTACTTTTCCATTGTGTGACAGTAACAGTTTATTTGTTCTCTTACTGATGAACTCTTAGGCTCTTTCCAATTTACAGCTATCATAAGTTGCTATGAACCTTCTTGTCCAAGACCTGTTGTGAACATGCTTCCCTTTCTGACAAATATATACTTAGGAGTGAAATTGCTGAACCATAGGGTAGGTGTATATTTAATTTTATAAGAAACTGCCAAGCCTTTTTCCAAAGCGATTTTAACCATTTTATATTCTGACCAACAGTATGTGAGTTCTGGTTACTTCACCTTCTTGCCAGCCTTTGGTGTGTCTTATCTTCTACATTAGCCATTCTGATGGGTGTGTAGCAGTTTTGATTTGCATTTCCCTGATGGTAATGATGTTGAGCTTTTTCTCACGGTTTTTCTCTCTCTTTTTGGGGAGTAGTCGTTCAAATCACTTGCCCATTTTCTTTTATTAGATTGTTTAGATTTTAAGATTTTACTTGTCTTTTTATTACAGAATTGTAGGATTTCTTGATATATTCTCAATACCAGTCCTTTGTCAGATGCATGTTTTACATATCATATTTAAGAATAGACAGAAACTTCTTTTAGGGCCTGAATGCCATGAACAGAATTACTACCATTTTTTATACTCTTCATTAAGTTATGTCTCAACATAATTGTTTCTTATGTTTTCTGTCTGTAACTAAAATAATGTATGCCTCAGAATAAAGAAAGTTCCAAACTGGGTAACTGTCAAAACCACCCCAGATGCTGGCAGTGTAAAGCCAAGTGAGTAGGCTGCGAGTGTGCTTATGTTATAGCCACTAACCACTGTACATATGCTTTTAGTTCATACCACAAGGTCTTCAAAATATTCTGCTTTTAAAATGGAAAAGTAATTTAAGTACTTTTGTAATTAAAAAAAAAAAAAAAGGATGTCAGCATTTTGAAACCCCATTTGGGAAATAGTGGCCTGCTCAACTGAAGAGAAGTTTGGCTGTATGCATAGGGAGAACTGTTTTGGTCCCAACTCACATTCTGATGTGCTGACATTTCATAAATCACTTTCCCTGCTGTAAAATGAGAAAAATGATACCTGCCCTAATGGATTCACTTATTTCCTATGTGGCAAAATGCAACACATGCCAAAAAAAAAAAAAAAAAAAAAAAGTTTTCAGTCACCATAGAAATGTAAAGAAACTGGCTGTTAAAAATCTATCCTTGAGGGGCGCCTGGGTGGCTCAGTCGGTTAAGCAGCCGACTTCGGCTCAGGTCATGATCTCACGGTCTGTGAGTTCGAGCCCCGCGTCAGGCTCTGTGCTGACAGCTCAGAGCCTAGAGCCTGTTTCAGATTCTGTGTCTCCCTCTCTCTCTGCCCCTCCCCTGTTCACGCTCTGTCTCTCTCTGTCTCAAAAATAAATAAACGTTAAAAAAAAAAAAAATCTATCTTTGAAATGTATGAAGCATATTAGTGATTATATATTCATTCCTTCTATCATGAAATGCTTGATTATAATACTTTTTTTATAAATAAAAAGATATAATACAGAAATGATCTTAACATTTTATAGGAACATGATTTTTCATTGAAGAGCCTGGTAATAGCACAATGAAAAACTGAAAAACGAGTCTGTTGAGAAAAACAAAGTCTACAAAGAAAAGATGGGGCTGGTAAATGATAGATCAACATTAAGTACCCGTTGAGTAGAAAGTTTGTTGTGTGTTTTAAGGAACATAGATTTAAGTGAGAACTCTGATCTCAAGGAGACTGCTTTCTAGAAGAATGTATTAATAAGATTAAACTCGTGAAGAAAAGCAAAAAGTGATGTCTCTCAAACGCTAAGGAGTTTTTAGAGTCAGAATGATTTAAACTTAAAAAGGAGAAAGGACAAGGAAGAGATGATATTTCAAAGATGTTTTCTTTTTTTACCCATTACTTTAGACTTACCAATTAAAACAGGGGCGCCTGGGTAGCTCAGTTGGTTAATAAACATCCGACTCTTGATTTCCACTCAGGGCATGATCTCACGGTTCGTGAGTTTGAGCCCCGGGTCAGGCTCTGCTCTGACAGCGCAGGGCCTGTTGGGATTCTGTCTCTCTCTCACTTTTGCTCTCACTCTCTCTCAAAAATATTTTTAAAAAATCTAGACTTATCAAAGCAAATGGAAGGAGAAGAAGCTGGAAGGTATTTATAAGGTTTGAAATGTAGTGCTACAAGTTATTTATATTACCAGAAATATCTTCAGAAAGTAGTGACCAGTGGGATTATGCTTGTTTTGCCCTTTTATATTTAAATAGCAACAAACTGTTAATCCAAATGTGTCAATATTAGCCTAATCTCATTTTCTTGTATAAAATATATCACAAGCCATTTATTTCTTTTGAAAAATATCTATGTAATTTCAAAACTTTATTTTCAAATTGAATACAAATCACATATTTAGTCCGTTTTAGTATTTTGTTTTGTATAAACTCTAACACTTCAGTCCAGTCAAACCTCCATAAGATAGTGATGGCGTGTCAAGTTGGAAGGTACTTAGGACATTGACTTAGACAAAGGTTGTCCCTGTAAGAACTCTGTTTTGTTCATTGCAGTGTTTTGCAGCCCTCTAACATCCACGCCTTTCTGCTGAAAACATCTTTCAAGCTCTACCTTCTGTAGTTTATGTTACAAACAATAGATTTTTTTTTCCCTTTCCCAGATTGACAGTTTATTATAAAGTAGCCTGTGTTTTTCCAGACTCTACCTTCCTTACCCTCGCAGACTCCAATATGAGCCCCAGGGAACATCCTCTACCTCTTTTCTCTTGGTGTTGAAGACAGATTTGAAGATCATGCTATCAGTATTTACTGATGTGGAAAAAAAAAATTGGAAATCTTACTTTTTTTACATTGTGGATCTGCTTAATAGCAAAAATGTTGCTCTGCTAAAATGGACTTACTTATAGAACATTGGAAAATTGGTATTTTGATGCTTTAATAATTCAGAAGTTTCTGGGCTCCACTTGGTACCTGGAATGTACTTCAGGATGATAATTTTAAATTTTGCTTATGTTAGATAAGCCATCTTAATTTTTCTGACATATTGGAGTATGGAAAAGTGTTTAGAATTTGAGTCACTGCTTGGTTCCTAAAATTGATGCTTTATTAACCTGAGGTTTAAGGATTTACCTACAAATTTTAATTTTGGTATCTAGCTTTGCCTTGCTTCTTCCTCTCTTGATTTTTAGCTTAAGGTATTTCTGTTATTCTTGGGTTTCTTTTTCTCTGTAGGATGTTGGGAAGTCTGGCATCAATAATTCCTGAGAGGAAGAATGCTCATCACAGTATCCGGCAGAGTCTGGATTCACATGATAACGTAGAAGTTGAAGCTGCCGTTTTTGCTGCTGCAAACTTTTCTGCACAGTCAAAGTAAGCATCAGCCTTTTAATAATTTGGCTTCCCGAGAAGAGGTTTTGAAGGAATAACTCATCACTGTACATAAACACTAAGAGGAAAATACAAATGGCGAGGCGTATTTTCCAAGAGAGTTTACATCATGTTGGGGAAACAGAACCTCAGTACATGTAATAGAAAAGTACATATGTTGGCATTAACTGTAATAAATGAGAATTTCCAGAAGGACAGATCAGCACGGATTGGGGTAGTTAAGGAGGGCTCCATTGAGGAACCGAAGTTCTGTCCACCGAGGCACCCTCCTAAACATACACGGTTCGGATGCTCAATTGCTACTTTCTGTTGTCTCTTCAAGGTTGACTGTTTGGCATTAGAGCTGTGGATAGTTTGACAGAGATAGTAACTCGAGCTGAAACCAGGTTTAACCTATTTGGGATGTCATATCCTACACTATTATCTTGTAGGACAGTTTTGGTTTTTTTTTTTTTTTGGATGCAGTGTTGACCATGATTATGTTACTGTTTGACTTGTTAAATTACTCTCTCTAAAAAAATATATTATCCCCTTTACTGACTGATAATCAAAAGTAGCATTGCTCTGGAGGACATTTTGGTAGTATGCATTTTGCCTTAAACATGTCCATCCTTTTTCTCCTTAAGTGGGCCTATGAAGTCCACTTCTGAGAACTTACCCCAAGGAATCAGCAAAGTGTACTGATAATTATTTGCAAGGATGCTAGTTGCAATGTTATAAAAACAAAAAAGATTAGTAGCAACCTAACTTCTAACCAATGTATGTAGATAAATATGATCATATAATGAAGTGTTATATCAGTTCTTAACAAATATATTTTAGAAATGTATTTGAAAACAGGGTACATCATAGCTTATGGGATAGTATAGAATATATTTTTTAAGAAACGTGTGTTTGTATTGATGGAATGGAAAAAGACAAAGGATATATAGATCAAATATTGTCTCTGGGTGATAAATTGGTATCTTATTTTAATTTTACTTTTTATAAATTTCTGTATATACTGTCAGGAGCAGGTTTGGACTTTATAATCAGATGAATGATGTTATTTTTGAAATTAAAAAATAGCATTTCCTATTAAGAATCTCTGCTAAATTTGGATAAAACTTGAAATAATCACCAATTTTCTTCATTCAGATTTTAGCCATATGAGTATTCATTTCTTCAGCTGCTCCTATCAAACCTTCAGAATCATAGGATTATTCATTGGAAAAGGAGAATGGAGAATAGAAAGCATGTAATTTTTAATGTACTGCTCAAAATTAGTAGGTGTGGCAGTAATTGAGGAAGAGAAATATCTGAGTAAATACAATTCTTATTTGTGCTTTTGAAAACTAATGTTTTTTTTCTTATTGAGAGTAATTACTATTGAGAGAACTTTTTAAAAATTATTTTTATTGGATAAGAATTATATTTAGTGAATGGTTATCTGATTACCACTGACAAAGTGCCAGTACTTTATAATCTGAGTAAATTTGCTACTTTCTGTAGCTCCAAAATAGTTTTTTCTTTTTTTTTTTTAATTTCTAATGTTTGTTTATTTTTTTATTTTTTTATTTTTTTATTTTTTAATGTTTTTTTTTTTTTAATGTTTATTTATTTTTGAGACAGAGACAGAGCATGAACAGGGGAGGGGCAGAGAGAGAGGGAGACACAGAATCTGAAACAGGCTCCAGGCTCTGAGCTGTCAGCACAGAGCCCGATGCGGGGCTCGAACCCACGAACCGTGAGATCGTGACCTGAGCCGAAGTCGGACGCTTAACCGACTGAGCCACCCAGGCGCCCCTGTTTGTTTATTTTTGAGACAGAGAGAGACAGAGCATGAGCAGGGGAGGGACAGAGAGAGAGGGAGACACAGAATCTGAAACAGGCTCTAGGCTCTGAGCTGTCAGCACAGAGCCCGACGTGGGGCTCAAACTCACAAGCTGAGAGATCATGATCTGAACCGAAGTCAGACGCTTAACCCACTGAGCCACCCAGGTGCCCCTCCAAAATAGCTTTCTAAATTTAGTTTCTAAATTTAGATGATAGATTTGTAATTTAGTGATTATATTTGATTTAACGAGAATCATCTTTACTTCAGATTTTCTCTTATGTTATAATCAGAAGCCAATTTTACCAGCTATGGAATTTCTAATCTGTTTTAGAAAAGATTAAGACCAAATAACATAGAAACATGATTCTTTGTTTATAGAATTGATGACCAGTAAACATTTAAATTGGCAGTTTATGTAGAAGCAGTTTTTAGTGTAAAAGGTTTCAATATGATATAATTTGTGATGTTTAAAAATACCAAAATAGCACAGTAGGGAAGGCTGAAGGGCTTATCAAAATGTATCAGAGTGTAAAATTGTATGATGAACTGTATCTTTTTGAGATTAGCGTTTACCTCTTCTGAAATGATGACAGACCTGGCCTGAGATCAGATAGTTCAACCAGTACTGAAGGGTTTTTGTCTTAGTATCTCTATCAATTTTGGATCTTAAATGGATTAGAGCAACTGGCCAAATAAGACCTTAAGAATTTATTTAACACTGTTCTCCCCCTGTCTAGTATCATAATCACATCTCACTTGTTCTAAAAAAGGTTGGGATTTTATATATCTAAAGAGCTAGTCACCGGGTCACAAAGCAGGAGTTGGAAACCCAAATGCCTTCAGAGAATGGGGATGCATTGTCAATGAGAAAGGTGCCCTCTTGTGGCCACTGTGCTGAACTGAATAGTGCACTTGCCATTTAAAAGTGGTAGCTGCATGCCCCTTGGCCCCAGCTGATTGTGATAGGGCAGGAATGTAGGTGCAATGTTGTGAGATCTGACTTTTTTTGGGGGGGGGGGGGCTGGAAAATCTGATTATTCTGTTTATAATCTTATTACCATATGAGACTATATATTTTTAACGTACATTCTTAGTGTTGACATTAAGAATTTTAAAAAGTGTTACTGGATAAGTGAAAGCAAAGAAAGAAAAAGAAAGAAAGAAAGAAAGAAAAGAAAGGAAAAGATAAGAAAACTGCAGGCTTCTAATTTGCAGTTCATTGGCCCTAAAGCCCTGTAACAGATTTTTAAATTTTGAGTTGCATAAAAGTTATATAGTTAGTGAAAAAAATTCTTATTGAATATCCACCATATCCAGATAACTGTCTAAGCACCCAGGAATACAGGGGTAGAGAAGATCATGGCCCTATTGTTATGTAAACCCAGAATAGTTTTAGATGCGTGTTAATATATGAAACACTAAAACCATTTTGTGATAAAAATAATTTCATCATTGTGATAATGACCTGAATGAACTGCTTTAAGTAGGGTGATCAGGGAAGGCCTCTCTGACAAATGACATTTGAGCTGAAACTGGGTGATAAAGAGGCAGCAAGTGAGAGGAAGAATATTCTAAGAAGAAGGGATAACAAGTATGAGAGCATTCTGAAATGTGGATGAGTTGTATATACAGACCTGATACACCTTTTACCTTATACCTAAAAGACATTTATAACTTAACGTTTTCTTATCAAATGTGAAATTGTTATCTTAGAACAGTAGTTTTCAAACTATTTGGTATTAGAATCTCTTTACACTTTTCAAGCATTATCGAGGTCCTCAAAGAGCTTGTTTATGTGGACTACAGTGGTTGATATTTACACTATTAGAAATTTAAATGTCTAAATTTTTAAAGTACTTATTAATTCATTTTTAAAATAACAGTTCTCTAAAGATGTTAATGTAAAAATACTGCTATGAAAATAATTATTTTCCAAAATAAAAAAGCAGTTTTGTGAGATGAGTAGCATCGTTATACCTTTTTTGGAAATCTCTTTAATGGCTGGCTGGATTCTAATATCTGTTTCTGTACTCAACATTTCTGCTGGCAATATGTTATTTTGGTTAAAGTGTATGAAAAAAATCCAACCTCACACAGATATGTAGTTGGAAAAGAAAGGAATATTTTTATTTATTTTTTATTTATTTTATTATAGGGGTTTTATTTTATTTTATTTTATTTTATTTTTAAACATGAAATTTATTGTCAAATTGGTTTCCATACAACACCCAGTGCTCATCCCAACGGGTGCCCTCCTCAATACCCATCACCACCCCCCTCTCCCTCCTACCCCCCATCAACCCTCAGTTTGTTCTCAGTTTTTAAGAGTCTCTTATGTTTTGGCTCCCTCCCTCTCTAACCTCTTTTTTTTTTTTTTTCTTCTCCTCCCCCATGGTCTTCTGTTAAGTTTCTCAGGATCCACATAAGAGTGAAAACATATGGTATCTAAGAAAGGAATATTTTTATTTTTTTTTTAAATTTTTTTTTTCAACGTTTATTGATTTTTGGGACAGAGAGAGACAGAGCATGAACGGGGGAGGGACAGAGTCTAGAGAGGGAGACACAGAATCGGAAACAGGCTCCAGGCTCCGAGCCATCAGCCCAGAGCCTGACGCGGGGCTCGAACTCACGGACCATGAGATCGTGACCTGGCTGAAGTCGGACGCTTAACCGACTGCGCCACCCAGGCGCCCCAGAAAGGAATATTTTTAAAGGCTTGATAGGTAATTACGGATATTTTTCTTTGATGCTATACCAAAACCAGACAAGTATGGTTTCTTAAAGTTAAACTGCAGTGTGGGCTCTAGAACCGTATCCATGAACTTGTACTTTATTATGCTGAAATCCATTGGAATCTCTTACCCGTGTCTGTTTTTGTAACTTATGCATTTGTCTTTTGGAAAGTATTGGTTCGCTGTGTTATGCACGTCATCCAAATGTTGATGCACCTCACTGTATCATATCAGAGGTTCACATTTGTTACTCTCACCACCGATCTCATCAGGAAAGTCTTTAAATATTAAGCTGTCAAACTCATGGCCATAGTTGCAAGTTTTCTGAAATCCTGATTTTTGCTTAGAAGTTCAGATTGGCAAAAAATTTTCCCGTTATTTTCTGTGAATTTACAAGCTGGCTTTATTCGTCTTTTGAGAAAATGTCTACCAAATAGCCATGTCTGAATAACCATGAAGTTTTATGAAAAAAAATGGCTAATTCATATCATAATTGAAACAGTTGCTGGGGACTTATCCTGGAGACATCCAGTGTGTACTTTATGTGTGCCTTCCATTTTGTCCGATAATATTAAAAAGACACTTGCTCAAGGGTTGAAATTCAATAAAATTAGTAATTTCCACTGTTTTATCAGGGACATTTGTAAGCACATCTGACTTCCTTTCTTCCTTTTCATGTGAGTGTGCAGCGGTCAGCAGTGCAATGACTGTAGTTCAGTTTGGGGACACTGCCTTGACTCTTGGTGAGGTGCTAGCAATTTCAATCGTTACTTTGGTACCAGTGGTGAAGATGGCAGCATTGGTGTTCCAGAAAAACCAGAAAATATAAAAACAACCAAAAAAAAGTTACTCACTTTGAAAATTTCGGCACAAATCATGTTGATTGCCCAGAGTTCACATAAGAGATGAGGTTTTATGATTAGGTGATGCTGATACAACCAGAAGAGCACATCTCGCCATGTCTGTTGATTTGTCCATCTGTATGCAGAAATAAAACTCTGCAGTTGAGCTGTTACTTAGTCTTCCTGTTTGCAGCTAAATCTTTTATTTCATAAATTACTCTAATGTTGAAAAGTGGCAGTGCCTTGACTTCTTTCACTGACTTTTCATCCAGGTTTTCAGCATTGTCAGTGCTCAGCTGCACATGACTCTTATGTTAGGTGCACTTCTCCAGCCAGTGCATTATAACTCACCCTGTTCTTATTTTTGGTTTGAAAATCAATATTTTGCTTTTAAAGAGCCCATTTAAAATAGTCTTTTTAAAAAAATGCTAAATAGTCTCAAAATGAAACCACGAGTTAACTGGTACCATAATACATTTTGAAATGTTTTATATCATGAGGCACGATAAGTTAAATTATAAACATCTAAAAAAATCAAGGATAGCTTTAGTCATTTTTTTTAATTTACAATTTTGCTTTCCTTTAGAATAGGTTCTTTCTTTCCACACATTAGAAAACTCTCTGATATGTCAGTTTTAGCTTTTTTCAGCATCTTTAGACCTAGACAGTACAGCTGTGTGTTGAGAAAACGAGCCTGCTAATCTCTGGCCACTGATTTTTTTTTTTTTAATTATAAAAAAAGACTTTGCAAATAAACTTTATTTTATTTTGGAATAAAATATTATTGAATTCTAAAACAAAAGCAACTTTAGATAAAATTTTAGGAAAATCTTTCAAAATTTAATGCAGAACATGACAATGTGTACTTCCTGATATGTTTCTCTATAAACATAAGGAAAACCTCAGGATTTCAAAATAATGATGAATGATAATGAGATTCTAAAGATAATAATAGATATAGTCAAGGGACGCCTGGGTAGCTCAGTCAGTTAAGCGTCCCACTTTGGCTCAGGTCATGATCTTGCAGTTCATTTGTTCCAGCCCTGCGTGGGGCTCTGTGCTGACAGCTCAGAGCCTGGAGCCTGCTTCAGATTCTGTGTCTCTCTCTCTGCCTCTCCCTGCCTCGTGCTCGCTTCTCTCTCTCTCTCAAAAATAAACATTAAAAAAAATAGATACAGTCAAATATAGTAACAACACAGGAGAATTGAGAACAAATTGAGTTAATCTCAGAGAACGTATTCATATACTAAACCTACTACCTTGGAAAATTCTAGAAAACACAAGAATGCACAATTACACATTCCATTAGCTGTCAAGAAATGGTGTCATTATGTATCATGTAGCCTCTGGAAAACACTGAGCTTATGAGAGAATGAAACTGAAAATGGCAAATATCTTAATGGCAGGAAATATTTTATGTGGACATCCACTGAACTGCAGAGGGGGAGTATTTTATGTCTTAACATATCATTTATCATGGCTAAATGAGCCAAGCTTGATCATATTATCTGTATCATATTTCCTTACATATGATGTAATGTCCTATCCCAAATATTCATGTTATTAATAACTTTTGCAACACTCACTTATATTTTTGTTAAGACAGAATCAAAAGCAGCCCCTTGGAAAATACTTTACATGTATATAATATAAAAAAAAAAAAAAACCCAAACATGGCTAACTTTAAATAATTCAGCTCTTGGTAAGATTCTGCCCATATTTCCTACCACTTTTCTATTTCATAATTAGTCTATTTTTCTAAAACTTAGAATATTTAAAATATATTTTATTCCTTGTATAGTCAGCTTATGGTATTAAAAGCTTTTCATAATTAAAAGCTTTTCCTAAAACATCGCGAACTGAGATGGTGACCTCGAATCTTTTAGACAGTGGGGCTTGGTGATGCAGGATGCGTGCAGCAGCACTCGTAAGTCAGAGCATCGTTCCTTGAACACCACTTGAGAATAGCGTTGACAGAGCCGTTCGCTGGTGAATAGTGTTGACAGAGCCGTTCGCTGGTGGAAGTTTAGGTGTCAGTTGCAGTTCTCACCCCACCCCCTGTACCAGACCCTTGTTACGATTTGTAATATTGTGTTGATTTTGTTCTCTTTAAGTCCTTAGAAAACGTCAGCAAAGCGTAAGAGACTCTTAAAAACTGAGAACAAACTGAGGGCTGATGGGGGGTGGGAGGGAGGGGAGGGTGGGGGATGGATATTGAGGAGGGCACCTGTTGGGATGAGCACTGGGTGTTGTATGGAAACCAATTTGACAATAAATTTCATATATTTAAAAAAAATCATTAATAATGAATACAATAAAATAAATAATGTATTAAATTGGAAAAAAAAAAGAAAACGTCAGCAAATGTAATTATTCTTGGTTTTAAAGTTGTTGCTGTTCTCTCTTTTTTCAAAGGGATTTTGCTGTAGGAATCTGTAACAAAATCAGTGAAATGATTCAAGGTATGTGTGCTTCATTTAGTATTATGAAGTGACTTACTGGTATTTGTATTAATAATAGCTGCTACCATTTATTAAGTACTTACTGTGTGCTTGTCACCATTCATTTACTTATTCATTTAAATAATATTTATTAAGTGTCTTCTAAATGCCAGAGCTGTTCTGGGTGCTTAGGATACAGTAATGAACAAAACAAAGTCCTTGCCCTTCTGTAACCTACATTCTAGTGGCAGAAGTGGGGGGTGGGGGGGGTGGTGGCAATAGACAAATAAAAATAAAATATAACAGTTGCTATGGAAAAAAAAGCAGGGTAGGGACAGGGAGCTCCCAGAGTAGAGTCCCCACCCCAGGGTGGAAGGGGGTGCTTTATATTTTGTATATGCTGGTCAAGGAAGGCCACTAGTGGAGTGATACTTGTGTGAGAGATGCAGATATTTAGGGGAAGAACAGTCTGATCTGGGGAGCGGAGGGCTGTTAGAAGTTCTGGAGTTCGTTTCTTACTCTGTTCATGTTCCTCCAGTGTCTTCTTCCAGTTGCAGCTAAACTCAAATCCAGATTCCTTACCATGGCCTACAAGGCCCTAGTTTTCTAATCTCATCTTCCATATTACGCTTCATGTGTATTAACCCCATTTACCCTCCTGCTCATTAAAGGGGGCTCTGGGGCTCCAGCACTGCACAGCTCTAGAGAGCACCACGTCCTTTGTATTTTTCTAAGTGACGTTCCTTTGAGTTGTACAACTTGGCAGACGTCGACAGGTAATGCTGTTAGGTCTCTTTTACAGAAAAGGAAATGGAGCCACGTTAAAATTACCTGAAGACCAGGATACAATGGTTGAGCTTTGTCCTGTTCTCCTTTATTCCTTTGTGCTTTTTTCTCACTGCCAGAAAAGGGCTCTACTGCAGAAAGCTATCATTAAAAGGATGCGTCACTCATTTGTTGAGTAGTTTTTATCAAACGCTTGCTCTGTCAGACAGGAGCTCAGCAGGGAACAGATATCACACTTGAATTAAAATAATCCAAGGAGGGTTTAAGGAAGCAGCGATTTATAAAGTTGTGGGCAGGATGAACTGTAGGGGATAATGTAGTCCTGCACCCAAGGGTGCAAAGAGGGAGTGACTACCAGAAGCGTGAAGTCATGTCAAGAGGGCCACTTTGAAAAACTGACCTTCAGTGTGCTTGACCTGATGTGGCCCTGTGGAGAGGGACTCAGGGAATAAATACCCTGACGTCTTTCTTCTTCCTCCTATACCCTGCTGGGGCTCTACACTGGCTAAACTCAGACAGCGGGCAAATAGCAAGGGAGTTGGTGGAAGCTATGCCCATGACCTTCCTATGCCGGTGCGGGAGTATTGTGTGTATTTGGGTGATAGTTATTTGGGTTTATTCACATGTAGAAACCCACTAGTTTGCACACTTAAGATTCATTATTGTTTCTCAAGTTTTATCTATAAAAAATTTTAAGCAAAAGAACAGGAACTCTAGGGGGTTGAAAGAGAAAGAGGGAAAAAAAGCACAGGAGTAGGGTGGAGGAAGGCTGGAGCCCAAGATAGGGAAATGGCAGGGGAGTCTTAGTAATAAAAGCATCCTTACATTTAAGTTTAAGTTGCTTGTGTTTCTGCCAAGGAAAACCTCTTGAGTGTCCCTAAACCAGTAAAAATGTCTATCAATGCGAAAAATTCCACTGACTGCTGGGTTGAGCATAGATTTGCAGAGGAAGGAGGGAGGGATATGAGATAGGAGTCTGCCATGGGGAAAGGTGTAAGTAGGGAAAATACTTAGGAGAACTTTGCAGTAATTCAGTCTGGAGATGGTGGTGGAAGTCGGCCAGAGGGACAGCAATGGGAACAGAATGGCATTGTCAGATGTGGCTTGTATTTTAAAGCTACGATCAATAGGATTTGCTAATAAATTTGGATGTGGGGTGTGAGAGAAGTAAGAGAATCAAGAAAGGCTCTATAATGATGCACCTGTCATATACTAAAATGGGAAAAATTTTCCCATTTTTTTGTGGGGAAGACCAGAAGTTCTCTGCACCCCAGTAAGTACAAAATGCTTCTGACCAGACATCCCAGTGGAGGTGACAGGAGGTAATGGGATTCATGTATCTGAAGTTCAGGGGCAGGGTGGAGGGGTAGGAGGAGGTAGTCTTTAGCATATAGCTGATAATGGAAGCCATGGGATTATATCACCTCACTCAAGGAAAGTACTGAGGGTGAGAAGAAAAGTGTCTTAACCAACCCCAAGGAATACCAGAAATTAAAGTGTGGCTAAAAGAGATGAATACAGAGAGATTGAGAAGGAATAGCCAGAAGAAGGACAAAAGCCAGGAAGAGTATGCCTTCAAGAGAGAAGAGTTTCAAAGACAGAATGGCCAGCAGTGTCAAACGCATTTGGTGCTATAAGGATCAAAACATTAATACCATAAGCAGGTTATGGCTACAGAAAGGAAACCAGGGAGTCCATACTCTGACCTCATTTTTCTCCCCTCCATCTCCTGGGGCTCTCTGCTTTGGCCAGACCTAAACAGAGGCCACACAGCAAGGGAGTTGTCGATGGAAGGCACCCTGGATGTTGGAATGTTCTTATATATTCCCACTAACGGTGACTTCACAATGGGAAAACAGTGTTCCGCAGAGTATGAATTAGCTTTTGGCATATATGTGGTGAATTATGATCTACAGGTTTTTGTTCTTTATCATCACAAAGCCATGCTGCAGAAGAAAACATGCTTTTGTGTAGCTACAGTGTTGACAGCAAAAGATATGCTGGACTTAATCCTCATGGAATGCCTGCCGTGGAGGAGGTAAAAAAAGGCATTGCCTCACTAAGTTCAGAGAACTTCAGAACCCCTCCACACACAGTCTGTTCACATCCAGGTCTTGACTTAGTGTTGAAGGAAATAATTAAAACTGTAAATATAATTAAATTGTAGCCATTAAGTATGTGTGTACATATGTATATGTACCTGCATGCATATATCTTTTTAGTATGCTATGGGAAGAAATAGACAGCAAATAATAAACTTTGCTTTCTGCTGTGCCTTTTAAAGGCATTTTCTACTGTCAGCATGTAGTTTCATACTCACCAAAAAATTAATGTTAAGATAAATACTTTGGAAGAAAACTATCAAACTTAATTGGGGGTTAGCTTTACTATAATTATCTTTGATGTCGTAAACATAACGTTAGTATACTGTTTGTTTTAATGGTCATTTTGCTAAGTGAATCAGACCTTTTTTTCTTTTAATTTTTTTTTAATGTTTATTTTTGAGAGAGAGAGAGACAGAGACAGATCACAAGTAGGGGAGGGGCAGAGAGAGAGAGAGGGAGACAGAATCTGAAGCAGGTTCCAGGCTCCGAGCTGTCAGCACAGAGACAGATGTGGGGCTCGAACTCCTGAACCCCGAGATCATGACCTGATCTGAAGTTGGATGCTCAACCGACTGAGCCACCCAGGAGCCCCGAATCAGACCTTTTAAATGTGAAATATTATCAAGGATGATAATCAGAAATCTGTCCCTAACGATTCCTTTTGCATCCAGGGTTAGCCACACCAGTTGACTTGAAGCTGAAGTTAATCCCCATCCTTCAGCACATGCACCATGATGCGATCCTGGCGTCCAGCGCACGTCAGCTTTTACAGCAGCTGGTCACATCCTATCCCTCCACCAAGATGGTGATTGTTTCTTTGCACACTTTTACTCTGCTTGCCGCTTCATCTTTGGTTGATACGCCTAAGCAGGTAATTTCAGTTTTCTTTAAACTGCCTTTTCTTCAGTAAACTTTCCTATTAAGTATAAACCAAGAAATTTAAGTAACCCCTAAGCTTTGATAATATTAAGGTCCCTTTCTCTGATAAAGATGACTTAATTTCCTTTTGCTTGCTTTTTTCTTTCTGCATCCACAGTAGTAATTCTTGGGAGCCCTTTAAGAACATGAAGTAGAAGTGAGGGCACTTGGCAGAGCATGGAGTTGGCAGTAAAGATTAAAAGGCCAGGTCCTGTGCTAGAATCTTACGAGTTAAAGGATTATAAGTATACTTTTTTTTAAACTTTTTTTTTTTTTAACGTTTATTTATTTTTGAGACAGAGAGAGACAGAGCATGAACGGGGGAGGGTCACAGAGAGAAGGAGACACAGAATCTGAAACAGGCTCCAGGCTCTGAGCTGTCAGCACAGAGCCCGACGCGGGGCTCAAACCCACGGACCGTGAGATCATGACCTGAGCCGAAGTCGGACGCTTAACCGACTGAGCCACCCAGGCGCCCCAATATAAGTATACTTTTATGCACGAGGAGAAACTGGCCCAAACATGGACCCATAGCTAATGATAGGGCTGCAATCTGAAATGAGTCCTGTCTCAGATCTAAAAGCTTCACTAAACCGTAGTACATCCCTAATGGTAATTTCGGTGGCAGTGTTGTTCATGAATGACCTTTCTTTCATAGATTCAGCTACTATTGCAGTATTTGAAGAATGACCCTAGGAAGGCAGTAAAGAGACTTGCTATTCAAGATCTGAAATTACTTGCCAATAAAACACCACACACTTGGAGTAGGGAAAATATTCAGGTATGTAGAACTTTCAACATTAATATTTTATATAGAAAAATAATGCAACATTGTCATAAATTGTTCTACTTTGCATTTTGTACCATCTTTGTCATCTTTTAAATGTTTGAATTTGAAAAAAAAAATTAAGAGCAGTGTCGATACGTATGGCAGAAGTTATTTTTTAAGTGGCAAAATAAATACCTAAAACTTTTATCCTTTTGTGCATTGTTTGTTTTAGTGAGTTAGACTTTGCCTCTCAGTTTCCTGTTACTTTTCCCATAGCAGCACTAAGGCTACATGAGAAGCCCAGTAAAATCATTTATTTAATTCCTGTCTCCTTTACTCACTTCAGGGAGAACAGTTGGTGCCAGCTGTGATTTATTAGGGAGAAGGTACTGGAAGCGTAACTCAGCAAAGTATATTTTTCCTCTTTATAGATAGGAAGGACATTCTTAAGTTTTATTTTGTAAATGCAGGAGCAGGTCTCAATCTCTAGACTTTTATTAAGGTTACTTACTTATTTTGAGAGCAAGAGAGAGAGCAGGGAAGGGACAGAGAGAGAGAGGGAAAAGAGAATCCCAAGCAGGCTCCACACCATCAGTGCAGAGCCTGACGCAGGGCTCGATCCCCTGAACCGTGAGATCATGACCTGAGCTGAGATCAAGAGTCAGACTTAACGGACTGAGCCACCCAGGCACCCCAGTCAATCTCTAGACTTTTAATGTGGCATCTTTTATAACATTTTTTAGGTCAAGTTAATGTTTTATATTTCTTCTCAAAAGAAGAAATTTGTTTATTCATTACTGTTAACAGATGCACCATTTTCTAAAAAATGTTTGAAGTGAAATGGAGGATTATTAGAATGTAACCTTTATTTTCATGGATTTTATTATCTTTTGGTGTCATCATAGCTACAGTGCAACAAAAACCTTTGAATTTCAGATCATGAAGCTAAGGTGCCGCGTTAATTTGGGTTTTTTGTTTGCATTTTCTAAACACGTTTCCGTATGTTGTGATTGGTAGGCCCGACTATTCCAAGAGATAAGGGCAGGTGTTAGTATTTGCATTTAGGGGGTGAACAAATTAGGGTTCAGAGAGACTTAATATGCTTAAGAGGGCTTCTTAAGGGGACTTAATTGAGATTTTAATTAAGAGAGCTCTGTCCTCTAATGCTTTTTCCACTAAATAATACTGTCTTTCCAAGAAGAGAATGTACTCGGCTACAGCAGGGAAGCAAACCCAGTGAAAGTGTTGTATTATTCCTTCACATTTGCCTCTTTATTGTATGACACATCACACGTACAAAAAAGTATGTAAAATATGGCTTAATGGTTTAAATAATTGTAAATGAAAGCAATGTAGCCACCATCCAGCTAGAAATAGAGGACTGCAGGCTCACAGACTCCTGCCACCTTCCCTCACACAGTCCTCCCTGATCAGAACCAGAACACCTACCCAGAGGAAACTGCTATTTTGACTTTTGTGATAATCGTTTCTTCACTCTTTATTGTTTTACCACCTATATATGCTTCCCTGAAAAATAATGTTTAGTTTTTGTTTTTATTTCTTTTGCTTAACATCGTACTGATGAGACTCATCCATGTGTTTGCATGTTTGTTTTTTTTTCCCTTTAATGGCTGTGTAGTTTTCCATTATACGAATGGACCACAGTTTATTTGCTTTTGATGGGTTATTTCCAACACGGGGCACTTGCAAACAGTGCTGCTATGGGCATTCTTTATCTCCTGGCACATATGTGCTGGGCTTTCTTTGTATACTTAAGAGTGAAACTGCTGACTTCTAGAATATGTAGATCTTCAGCTCTACCAGTTAGTGTCAAACTGTGTTCCAAATTGATTGAGCCAGTTTACATTCCTAATAAGGTGAGTGCCCATTGGTCCACTTCCTTGCCAACACTTAGAATTACCAGACCTTTACATTTTTACCAGTTTAGAAGTTGTAGTTTTAATTTGTAATTCCTTGATTACTAAAGAAGTTGAACATCCTTTTAATATGTTTATTGATCATTTGGATTTCCTCTTTTGTGACACAGCTATTCAAGTCTTGATTACTTTTCTGTTGATTTGTAGTCATTCTTTGTATATTCTGGATACTTGTACTTTATTGGTCCTTGGCATTCTATATAAATTTCAGAAGCAGCTGATCAAATTCCAGGTTAAAAAAAAAAAAAATGCTGAGAGGGGCGCCTGGGTGCCTTGGTCAGTTAAGCATCTGACTCGATTTCGTCTCAGGTCACGATCTCATGATTTGTGAGTTTAGCCCCATGCGTGGGACTCTGCACTGACAGTGTGGAACCTGCATGGGATTCTCTCCCTCTCTCCCTCTTTCTGCCCCTCCCCCCGTCTCCCCCCCCCTTTCTCTCTCTCTCAAAATAAATAAAACTTGAAAAAAAAGCTGATCATTTCATTGGGATTACATTGAATGGAAAGATCAATTTGTAAGAAATTGATGTTTTTACAGTGTTATGTCTTCTAATACATGAATAAATACATTGCATTTATTTAGTTTTCTGCAGTTTATCTTTTACCTTAGTCTGTTTTGTCTGATACTAATATATTATTTCAGTTTTCTTCAGGATGTACCTACATGGTAGAGTATCGTCTTTTTACTTCTAGTCTTTATCTGTATGTTTCAGATATATCTTATGTTAATTCTGCTACAAAGACCTTACAACACACTACTCATTTATATTCCTCTAAACTCTTACGTATTGTTGTCATGTGTCTTAATTCTGTCTTATCAATTCATTGATCATTTGGACCTTCCACTGTCTTTGCTCTTCAGGCTTTCTCTCTGGGATACTTTTTTTTCCTGCCTTTGGAAAGTCCTTTATTGATTGATTGATTGATTTTTTTTTGGTTGGTTGATTGATTGATTGGGAAGCCCTTTAGTGAGGGTCTGTGGTGGTAAGCTCTCCCAGTATTTGCTTGTCTGAAACGGTCTTTATTTTGCCCTCCATCTTGAAAGATACTTTCTCTGGGGGTAGAATAATGCCCAGGGCCTTGAGGATACCATTCTGCCGTCTACTGATTTTCATTATTACTGCTGAGAATGGCAGTACTCTTTGGAAGGAACTTTTTTCCTGCTTTAAATTTTCTCTGTTTAATTTGACGGTCTGCACAGTGAACCATCTGTGGATTTCTTCTGTTTAAACTGTCTCGGCTATTGATTTTCTTGAAACATAAGAATGGTGTTTTTCAACACTTTTGGGAAATTGTCAGCCATCATTTTTGCAGATGTTGCCAGTCTATCTTGCCTTTCCTCCCAGATCTCCAGTTAAATGTATGTTAGCCCTTCTCGTAATCCCCCCCGTAATCTTATATCTTTTTTCCGCCTCTTTAACTCTCTGTGCCGTGCTCTGAATAATTTCTCCCGTCCATGTTTTAGTCCAGTAATTATCTCTCCAGCTTATCTAAGGTCTTTTCAGACCTGTCTCTGCTCTCTATTTCTCTTGGCCCTCTTTTGTAGTACCCTTTTTCTTTATATACTTGGCTGTTTTTTACTTTGAGCTCCTCATTTTCTTTGGAGAAGTGTGTGTGGGAATCTTCTAAAGAATAATTTCTCTAGAGAAGGTTTGCGTTTGCTTCTGCTGGATGGAGAGACCAGGTAGTGATTCATGTTGTGGGGAAAATAAAGTCAGGGAAGAAGATCAGTGAGTGAGGAAGAGGGAGGTTCTAGTTTTATGTAGGGTGGTCAGGGGAGCTCTCACTGAGAAGCTGACACTTTAGCAAGGACGTAAAGGAGGGATCCCAACTTTGTGAGCCTCTGAAAGAAGAACATTACCAGCAGGGAGAACAGCAAGAAAAAGGTCCTGATGTGAGAGCATTCATAAGTGTGAGATCAGTGTGGCTGTACATACAGTGTAAGATGGGTGGAGGGGGTAGCAGATCATTTAGGGCCTTTGAGTCCTTTGTAAGGAAGGACTTTAGCACAGGCCATTATTATTTTTTCATTGAAATATATTTGACATATCACATTGTGTTAATTTAAGCATGTTATTATGGGACACTTCCATATTGTAATACGATTGCCATTGTTGTGATAATTAGCACCATCACATTACATAATTATCATTTCTTAATTTTAGTGTTTGGAATAGTTAAGTTCTAGAGTCTTAGCAAGTTTGATGATGATCATACAACATTGTTTTCCATATTCACTGTATGATACATTAGATCTCTAGGACTTATTTACTCATAAATTTGTACCCTTACACAACATCTGTCCTATCCTCCCACCCCCAGGTTAGACAGAGAGAGACAAATACTCTATGATGTCACTTATTTGTGGAATCTGAAAAGGCCAAACTTAGGAAAACTAAAACAGTGGTTACCAGGGTGATGGGGGTGGGGTGCAGAGGACATTAGTATACTTGTTCTAAGAGACTCTCTCTGACTTAGATATATCGAGACTAGATTATAGGGACACAAGGGCAGAAGCAGGGAGAACATTTAGGAGGTAGTTGTAAATATTCCAATTAGAAAATACTGTGGTTATCTGAACCTGGGGGAGCAGTGGAGATAGCAGTGAGAAGTGGTAATATTCTGGATATATTTTAAAGGCAAAGCTGACGGATTTACTGGCAAATTATACGTAGAGTGTAAGAGAAAGAAAGAATGACTCAAGGTTTTTGGCTTCAACAAATTTACTTGGATTGAGTAAGATTCTAGGAGGCTTTTTTCTTGAAGATCAGGAGTTCAGTTCTGAACAAATGACGTTTACAGTGTCAGACATCCAAGTAGAGATGTCAAGGAGTTGGGAGTTTAGTGAACAGATCTACCTGAAGTTGTAAATATGGGAGTCATCAATTTATAGATGGTATTTAAACTCATGAGACCAGATGAGTCACCTAGGGAGAGAGTATAGATGAGATTCAGGGAACGATGAAATAAGAAAGAACCAGCAAAGCAACCTGATATGCAGTCTGTGAGGCAGGAGATAAGTCAAGATAGTATTATTTTATAGGAAGAAGGTTATAATCAACCATGAGGGATACTGTACTATATTTGTATTCTTCAGGATATAGGACTGATAATTTACCTTTGCAGTTAGCAAAACGAAGTCATTAATGACCTGCATGAGAGCAGTTTTATTGGAGTATTGTGGGCACAAGACTGGTTGGAGGAAAACAGGAAAAATACAGACTGTGAATATAGAAAGTGGGTTTTTAAAAATTTTTTATTTAAAAATTTTTTAAGTTTATTTATTTTGAGAGAGAGTGCTTGCATGTGCACGAGTGGCGGAGGGGCAGAGAGAGAGAGGGAAAGAGAATTCCAAGCAGGATCCGAGCTGACACAGCAGAGAGCCCATTGTGGGGCTTGAACCCACGAACCACGAGATCTTGACCTGAGCCCGCATCAAGGATTGGACACTTAACCTACTGAGCCACCCAGCTGCCCCTATTTTTTATTTCTTTTTTAAGTTTGAGGTTTTTGTTTTGTTTTTAATTTCAGAGGGAGAGAGAGAAAACAAGAGAACGAGCATGGGGGAGGGGAAAGGGGGAGAGAGAGAATCTTAAGCAGGCTCCACATTCAGTGTGGAGTGGAGCTTGAACTCAGGACCGGGAGATCATGACCTCAGCTGAAATCAAGAGTTGGATGTTCAACCAACTGAGCCACCCAGGTGCCCCTAGAAGGTTCTTTTAAAGGAGTTCTGCTTTACAAAATAGGTCAGTCAGAGTAAAACAAATCCCATATGATTTCACTCAGGTGGAATTTAAGAAACAAATAATCATAGGGGGAAAATGGGGAGAGGCAAACCAAGAGACAGACTCTGAACTATAAAGACCAAATGATGGTTATCAGGGGGTCGGTGGAGAGGATGGTGGGGGGCGCATGAGTTAAATAGGTGATGGAGATTTAGGAACGTACTTGTGATGAGCACCAAGTGTTGAGTCACTAAATTGTACTCCTGAAACTAGTATTACACTGTATGTTAACTAACTGGAATTTACATAAAAACTAAAAACTAAATAAAAAATACAGGAGTTCTGCTTTAAAGAGCAAAGAATTGAGACTGTACTGCTAAAGTGTATGTTGTCTGCTTTTTGTTTTTATCATGGGAGGAGTTTAAAGAAACAGAAGTGCCATTAAGCTAGGGTAATAGAGGATTGCCAGATAAGATATTTGAGCAAAGCAGTGTATATACATATGGTTTCTGGCATATATATATAAGTGCTTTTTTAAGAGGCGCCTGGGTGGCTCAGTCGGTTGGGCATCTGACTTGGTTTCAGCTCAGGTTGTGACCTTGGGGGTTGTGGCGTCCAGCTCTGTGTCAGGCTCCTTGCTGGGCATTGAGCCTGCTTAGGATTCTCTTTCCCTCTACCATTTGTACTCTGTCTAAAAAAAAAAAAGAAAAAAAATGCTATTGTAAGAGTAGCTCTAAAAAACTATATTAAAAGGTAAGATTTTTCTATCATTTTCTTCCTGTATACTTTGACAGATTGTAGGGTTCGGGTGGTGCTGTCTTAATAAAATGAATTGGGATCTTTATCTTTCTTTATTCTGGAATGGTGAATAACTATGACAGAAATTTTCTGTCTCCTAAGGATACTGCTTAAAAGGTATCAGAAACCCATCTGAACCTGGAACTTTCTCCAGGGATAGTATTTTGAGAATACTTCCAATTATTTATATAGGTATTGCCCTATCTTTTCTACCTTTTCTTCAACCAGTTTTGATGTTTTCCATTTAATTCACTTCTCAGATTCATTAGTATCAATATAGAGAACCTTTATAATTTTTAGTGTTCTTGTATTTGAAATTTTATCTTTATTTTTTCTTACTCTTTGTGTTTATATCCCCCTTTTCTTGATTTGACTTTGCAGAGGCATGGCTTTCTTATCTTTTTCAAGGGCTTAGAACACTTATTTTTATTCTTGTTTAATAATGAAAGCAGTTAAGGCTATTAATTTTCCCCGTAGTGCAGATTGCCTAAATTCTATAAATTATGGCTTCTAGTGCTCTCATTGCCATTAATTTGAAAAGCATTTTTTAGAAGTCAGGTTTATTGTGGTATAATTTATTTACAGAAACCTTTCTAGGTATACTGATCAATGAGTTCTAATAAGTGTGTATAGTTATATAACCACCACCACAATTGACATATAGAACATTTTCATCACCCAAAAGTTCCTTCAGGCTCCTCTGTAGTCAGTCCTTCCCCCAACTCCTAACAACCACCAATCTGATTTCTGTCCCTATAATTTTGCCTTTCTAGAATATAAATGCAATCACACAGTATGTAGCCTTCTGGATATGACTTTTTTTTACTTAGCATAATGCTTTTGATATTCATTCATGTTGCTGCATTAAGCAGTAATTTGTTCCTTTTTATTGCTCAGTAGCATCCCAGTGTATGGACGTACCACAATTTGCTTATTCATTCACAGGTTGAGGGACACTTGGATTGTTTCCAGTTTTTGTTATTATAAATCAAGCTACTGTTGTACAGGTCTTTGGGAGACATTTCTGAGGTAAATACCTAGGACTTGAACTGGTGGGTTGTGTGGTAAATATATTACTAACTTTGTAAGATACTGCCAAACTGTTTTCCATGCTGACTGTACCATTTTACATTCCCACCAGCAGTATGTAAGAGTTCTAGTTCTCTATCTTTGCTAGCACTTTCTATCATAGGGCTTTGTAATTTTAGCCATTTTATTAGGTATGCAGTGGTATCGCATCATGGTTTTAATTTGCATTTTCCTAATGACTAATGATGAGTATCTTACAGGCTTGTCATCTATATCTCTTTGGTGAAGTACCTATTTTAATCTTTTATGCATTTTTTAAAGATGGTGTTCTTGTTACTGAGGTTTTTATATATTCTGAATACAGATACTTGATCAGATATGTATTTTACAAGTATTTCCTGCCAGTATGTGTCTTTACAGTATCTTCTAGAGAGTAGAAGTTATTTACTTTGATGAAATTTAGTTTATCAATTTTTTTTTCACTTTTTTAGGTTGTGTTTTTTGTTTTATCTAGGAAATCTTTACCTGATCCAAGGTCACAGAGATTTTGCCCTGTGTTTTTTTCTAGAAGTTTTATAACTGTGGTTTTATATTTAGCTCTGTGTGATCCATTTTGAGTTGACTGTTGTCTACTCAGGTACAAGGTAGGGATTGATATGCATTTAGATAGGCAATCATCCCACACCTTTTGTTGAAAAGACTGTCCTTTCTTCATTGGCTTACCTTAGCATCTTTGTTAAAAATTCTTTTACCATGTTGACATAAGTCTGTTTCTGGGTTCTGTTTCTTTGATCTATGTGTCTATCCTTAAATGAATAGCACACTGTCTTGGGGTTTTTTTTAGTTTTATTTATTTAAGTAATCTCTACACCCAATGTGGGGCTCCAACTCACGACCCTGAGAGCAAGAGTCCCAGGCTCTTCCGACTGAGCCAGCCAGGCACCCCAATAGCACACTATCTTGATTACTGTACCTTTATAGTAAGTCTTGGAATCAGGTGGTGTGAGTCCTCTACCTTTGTATGTATCAAAATTATTTTCGGTGTTCTAGGTCCTTTGCCTTTTCATATAAAATTTAGAATCAATTTGTCAGTCTCTGCAAAAAACCTTGCTAGGATTTTGATTGGTATTTGCATCTATAAATCAGTTTGAAAAGAGCTGACCTCTTAATAGTATTGAGTTTTCTGATCCACGAACAAAATATCTCTCTCTGTTTATTTAGGTTTTAGTTTATCATCAGCAGTTCTTAGTTTAAAGCATCCAAATCTTGTAACATTCTGTTAGATTTATTCCTAAGTAGTTCGTGGGTTTTGGTGGTATTATAAATGATTGTTTTCTTAGATTTCCAAGAGAGCAATTTTGATTTCTTCTGTGACCCTGAAATTAATTTTTTTCTTTATTCATATTGTTTTTTTCTGGTTTTATTGAGATACACTTGACACACATCACTGTATAAGTTGAAGGCGTGCAGCATGCTTTCACTTACATTTATTGTGAAATAATGACCGAAGTAAGTTTACTTAGTGTCCGTCATCTCATGCAGGAACAATAGAAAAAAGTTTTCTTACGATGAGAGCTCTTACGCTTTACTCTCTTAACAATTTTCATATACATCACACAGCAGTGTTGACTGTAGTCATGTTGTATGTTCCACACCTGATACCAACTGATCTTATAACTGGAAGTTTCTGTTTTTGAAGTTATCAGTTTTTTGTATTCATGGAATTTTTGTTGTTGCCAACCTTCTGTTATTAATGTCTAATTTTAAAGTTTCTTTGAGACCCAGTGTAGGATCACTTTTTATAAATATGGTTGACCATTGAACAACATGTGTTTGAACTGCATGGGTCCACTTATACATGGATTTTATATATATATCTGTCAGACTACCATGTTCTACTGTGTAGGGAGTCAGCACCCTCACCCCTGTGTCAACTGTAGTTCAAAGGATTTAAAAAGAAGGTATATTTTCTATATTAATTATACCAGATATGTTATATGTAGTAAAATATGTAGACAAATATATAGTATATAATGTTACGTGTTATATATATGTATTGCGTTAATATTACATATTACATGTAATGTTACATATTGTATATGTATACTACATACTATATATTACTAATATAGCGTTTTAGTATAAAGCTATATTGAATCTACTTTATTGATAGTACTCAAGTATACCATCTTAAATTAGTTTTTTTTTCTTTTGATCTATGGAGTTTTGATATTTATTCTCTTCTCACACCCATTTGTATTTTAATTTAAAAATCTTAGGGGTGCCTGGGTGGCTCAGACTGTTGAGTGTCCGACTTCAGCTCAGGTCATGATCTCATGGTCTGTGAGTTCAAGCCCCGCGTTGGGCTCTGTGCTGACAGCTCAGAGCCTGGAGCCTGCTTTGGATTTTGGGTCTCCCCCTCTCTCTGCCCCTTCCCTGCTCACGTGTGCACTCTCACTCTCTTTAAAAGTAAATAAACGGTAACAAAAGAATTTTTTTTATCTTAATGCTCTTATTGCACAAATAGAACTTATTAATGTAAAGGGATCCTCTATCCTATTTAAAGCTTTTTGCCTCTAGGGGCTCCTGGGTGGCTCAGTTGGTTAGGTGTCTGACTTCAGCTCAGGGCCTGATCTCACAGTTTGTGAGTTTGAGCCCCGCATGGGGCTCTGTGCTGACAGCTCAGAGCTTGGAGCCTACTTTGGATTCTATGTCTCCCTCTCTCTCTCTGCCCCTCCCCTGCTCATGCTCTGTCTGTCCCTGTCTCTCAAAAATAAATAAAACATTAAAGCCTTTTGTCTCTGATTCTTTATATATCATTAACATTGCTACTTGTTTTTCTTTGCATGTATTCATTAGTCTGTCAATTTTATTATTGACTTTTCTCCGTCATTTGGGTTTAATCCTTATAAATAGCACATAGTTAAATTTACCTCTTTAGACTTAATCTGAGTCTCTTTAAATAGTGTAATATAAATTATTTGCATTTATTGATATACCTGATGTTTTTGCTTACTTTCCCCATCTTCCTATTGTTCTTATACATTCTTTCTTGTTTCCTTTCTCCATTACTTTCCTTTGTTACTTTGATTGTTTTCTTTATTCCTTTATGTTCTAGTGAATTAAAAAGATTTTTAGATGCTAATTAAACATTTGTTTTTACTTATATCTGTACTCAGTATATATTAATGTAAGAACATGTGTGTCTGTTAAGAATGAAAAGTGTGGTCATTGAAATGTTGCAAATTTTAGCAGACTTGAATTCTCTTTTTTCCTCCCCTTCACTCTTTCCTATATCTTATTAAAATAATCTGGAATTTAATGATCAATCTTTTTTTTTTTTTAATGCTATACAGTGGGTTTTTTTTTTGTAATAAGTTTTTTCATAATATATGCACTGAACTTCACAGCCACATGAACAGTCACTTAAATGTTAACTAGTTTGTTTATTTCACAGCTTGCTAGTATTTCTTCATTTTACCACATCTTCCCTTGAGTTTTTAATTCTGATTTATCTTTCTTTTTTCTTTGATTAACTAACTTTTTTCTTTGATTAATTTTAATTGAAAATATGTATTTTTTAATATTTGTTTCTCTCACAAAGAATTTTTTCCTGTGCCTGAAACCTGAGCATATTGATCTTAATTAAATAGATATGGTCAAATAATCACTACCTCACAGCCTAGATATATTTTTGAAAATATTGAAATAGAACAGAGGAAAACAGTGATAATGATATTTGTTGGTTTCAAATTTGAGTTTTACTCCCAATTACCAAGAGTAATTATATTTTTTCTAGGGCTTCCTTCTTCCCCCCCCTTCCCTCCCTCCTTTTTTCCTGCCTCTCATCCAGTCGCATCCACCACTGATTAATTTTTGGGTTTTGGTACTTCAAGAGTGATTGTGTCTGTTTCATTGCTACTTTTGCTGGTGTGATGGTAGGTATTATAATTAACATATGGAATCATATATTCCAGATTTAAAGGAAATCCTTTCATTCTAAATGTTTTAAAAACAAAATGAAGGCCTAATATAGTGTATTTTTATTAAAATAGCCAAAAACAGAATTAATTTCATAAGAACAAAAATATTTTTTCATGTGTTTATATTTTTGTTTGGATTTTGTATGCTTGCTAATATAAATATCCATTTTAGTTGGTGTTAATTTGTGTTAATAGCTTACACTTATTTTGATGTTATAATCTTATCTGAAGAAGTTGATTTATACAACCTGTCTGTTACGAAGCAAAAGATAATTCTGGATATTTTCAAAGACATAATTTTATTTTTGGTTTTATATCTCCTGAGAGCTCTGATTTGTACCTTATCTGATACTAGGAGGAATGATAAGTTAAGCCTGAGAATTAGTTCTTTTACATCTTTTTCTTTGTGGTTAGTAGAATGGAGACATTTTGAGAGATTATGTCTCTGGCAGAGTACTTTGAAACATAATGTTTTTCTGTACCTTAAAGATTATAAAATTTTTGCCATGCTTTTCTGGAACACATCCCTGGTGGCCAGTCCCATTCTAGGGTAGAGGAGAAGCCCCTATTTAGGAACTGACCCAGAAAACGGTAATTCAGGACAGAGCTTCAGTTGAGAAGTGAGGTAAGCCAGCCTAGAGAGAGAAATTCAGACCAAATAGTGAAGAAGATTGTCGTGGTGAGTGAGAAAGGGCGCTCTGTTTGAAGAGTTAGTTTTCCTTTTTGTCAATGTGAAAATGGCCCTGGTAAGAACAGTTTGTAATAGGCTATGTCCTTGGAACCGAAACTTGAGCCAGACTTCATCACTGACATAGGATTGATGTGCCATCCCTGGGGAACTTCGTGATGTGCTCTGTTAAGCTTACTGATCTGAATTAATGAACCTTGAAATCAGTATGTATTTACTGGGAGCATTTTAGTACCCAGTACTGTGCTGAATGACAGAAATTAGAAGATAACATTAATTTTCTAATATTTTCCCTCAATTTTTTAAATGGTAAAATTCTTCTTGCTTTTTAAAAATCATTAATATCGTTTTCATAAATGTCTCACATATGCCTTCTTGATCGTCCCGAAAGGTTAAATGTCTCCTAATACACAGAGCACTCTACAAGGCATAATTTTTAATACATAGCAATATAAGACATAATCCTTAACTTCTGGGGCTATTTGGCTGAGGGTTTTATTCTTAAGCACAAGTAAGTTAATAGCACAAGGCAGGACAGTTTAGGGAATAAGACATAGATAAGTGGAAATGGCTTAAGTATTTGAATAAATAAAAAAAGACTGTGGTATTACCTAACCACAATCACTTTTTTAAAAACTGCTTTCTTCTGTACTTCAAAAACAGCGTCTGTGTCTTCTCTTATTTCTTAATCCTTCACTCTTTCTTTCATACACTTGCATTTAGATGTTTCCCTATTGCTTCTGCTTAGGCACTTAAAAACGTCGCCAGTGTTCTTAATGCTAAATCCGGAGGCTTTTCTGCCTTCGTCATGGCCCCTTCAGCCTGCCCCTTCTCTTGGCTTCTTTGCACTGAACTGCCCTCACTCAGTTTTTCCACCCTTGAAACTGTATCATCTTTGCATTCTTCACCCCTCCTTTTCTTTGGAGTTGAGTCTTTGGGTTGAGTTGAAGCTGGGTGCTTCCTCCCACTTATTTTGTGCCAGTCTGAGTGCTCCCCTTCACATCAGCCTGGGCATTCTAGTCCTTCTCCTGGAGCTGAACTACTCTCCAGCATCATAGCTTGTAGAGCTTACAGAATTCTTGGACTTTCTATTATTATAGACAATAAACATCACCCCCCTTTTATTTTAACATTTATTTCTTTTTATGCCAATACATTCGTGTGTGAAAATTCAAAAGCTGCAAAAGGATCCATAGATATAGATATATAGATATAGATATATACACACACGTGTATATATATATATATATATGTATTATCTATATATATATGTAAAATATTTCCCACTTACTCTTCTGCCATCCCCTCAGCTCTTTTGCCCAATGGCAACCAATGCCTAATTTCTTGTATGTTTTTCCAGAGATGTTTTACATGAAAGCAATTTGGTATACATCTTTACCCCCATTTTGCAGACAAAGAAGTTGAGACTCAAAGATTTCAGTAATTGGCTCAGATCACAGAGATGGTAAGTGGCAGGGCCAGAATTCCAGTGTGAATCTTCCAGTTAAAAATCTGTTTCTTGTCAGATTCCAAATGCTTGGTAGATATTTCTCCTTGGACTTCATATCTCTTCCTATTTCCGTCTTTCCTCTGAAATTAGCTTATTCCTGTAAATTCTCAATCTTCAAAAATGGAATCAACATGCTCTTGTCATCAGGTTTGAAATTTTGTAGTAGTCATTGAGTCCTTGTTGATTCCCTCATACATAATCTGTTTCAAAACGTCTTTCATATTCACACTCCACTCTCCATTCCCACCACCAAGCTGTGGTTCAGGCTATTGTCCATCACCACCTGCCTGGATTACTGCCATAGTCTGTAGGTTGGCTCCTTGGCTCTCAACTGTGTTTATCATTGCCAGAATAATCTTCCCTAATGCTTTTGATAAGTTATTCCTCTCCAGTGGCTTCCTTTTACCTTTCTCATTAAGTCTAAATTACTCTGCCTAACTTTCAACGTCATCCTTAATCTGACCTAATCTTCCTTATGCAGTGTTTCTCTTTTGGTCATACCTCCTCATAGGTCACAAATAAATACTCCATATTCAGATCTAATTGCCACAGTTCTTGTTTGCTTCATCTTAATCACAGTCTTCCCTTCCATGACCAGAAACTACTTTATCTTTCAAGTCCATTTGCATTTCTCCCGGGATTATTTGCTTCTGCTGCTGCTGCTTTTCTTATTAACTAGGTTTTTGTTTCAGTTGAAAAAGTACATGTGCACATGATAAAAAATTCAGAGTTCAAAGTGCACAGTGAATGAGATACAAATCATCTCTTCCCCCAGCCCTCGCCCACAGAGGTGGTCAGCGTTACTATTTTCTTACATATCCTTCTGAATTTTGTCATTTGTCATCCATATGCAAGCATGTGTATGTCCCATCTTCTTTCTGTACGAAAATGGAAATACAGTATATACATGTTCTGAACCTTTTATCAATAGTACATCTTGGGAAACATCTCATGTTAGCACTTAGATCTACTGCGTTCTTTTACCAGCTGTGTGGTACTCCCTTTATATTTCCAGTCCCACGGACGGACGGATATTAGAGTTGTTTTTAGTACTTTTACTGTTACTGATTACATTGCTACATTGACTAGTTGGTTTAAAAAAAAAAAATCACCTTTATGAATGTACCATTTCTAAAAAAGGAGTCCTTGGGTCCAATGATATGTACATTTAAAATTTTTATATTTAATGCCACTTACCCACCAGTGAAGTTTACGCCATTTTACCATTCTATCAGCAATGCATGAGAACACCTGTATCCCACACTGTTTTCAGTATTGTATTTTATTAAACTTGTCTAATCTGGTGAAAAAAAGTCTCTTAATTTAAATTTTTCAAATTATGAGTGAGGTTTAACTTCTTATATTTATTTAAAAGCCATTTTGTATACAAAAACCATTTTGTATAAATACTATCTGTGAACTACTCATTTTTCTATTGGGTTGTCTATTTATTAGTAAGAACTTTTTATATATTGAGGTTATTGGGCCTTCATTGACCTTACATGATGGGAATATTTTTTTTTCCAGGTTTGTCAATTATCTTTTTACTTTTTCTTTTCCCATGTTGATCCCTTAGTAGTTTTTACAGTTTTGGTTCTTATTTGTGACAAAAAAGAAACAAGAGTTTAGTTTTATCTTACCCAAAT
Source organism: Panthera uncia (assembly GCF_023721935.1). Lineage (NCBI taxonomy): Eukaryota > Metazoa > Chordata > Mammalia > Carnivora > Felidae > Panthera > Panthera uncia. Next base: position 30,471,357 of record NC_064813.1, read on the forward strand.
GACTCGCCAGTTGTCCTTGAACTGTTGATTTAAAAGCCCCTCTGATTTGAAATGCCATTATCGTATATTAAATTCTATGTGTATTTGAATCCATTTCTGGGACCAGTTCTCTCTGATTGATTTCTCTGTCCATGAGTATGAAAAACTTTGACTTCTACAGGTTTATTATACATTTTATATTTGGTAGGGCTTATTTTTGTCCGTCATTATACTTTATCAGAATTTTTCTGGATATTTTCTGATTTTTATTTTTCCATATTATCTTTAGAAACAGATCTAAATCTCCCCATTCCCAAGATTTTGATATTTTTATCTGGGACATACTAAGTTTATTTTATATTTTGTAAAGTTTATTAACCCTTTCTGGAATTTTATTTTTTATTTTTCCCCTGGTCTTTAAGTTTTGCCATTTTCTGAACCTTTGCCCTTGTTGGAGAATGGGAATTAGTTGAATTTAGCAGGGCAGTTATTTGACTACTTACAAGACATGTCCCAAGAGTAAGTATACAGGATGAGGCAGGAGTCCCTGTAGTATAAGCTTATATTTATAGCTGACTGTGCTGAAAGAAAAGCATCTTCTTTTTCGTAATTCTTCAGGTCATCTTAGGCATAGAGTAGATGACCCGAAATGGAGAAGAGACAGCTCATTCACTTGTATAGTAGATAGAATTGCCACATTCTATTTTTTTTTAAATATACATACATGAACTAACATAGGTATCTCTCAAGTAAGCAGAGTGTGGTAGAGGTTCTGCTTGTGAGGACTAAATAGTACGTAATTTATACACTGGGCTTAATAAAAAATCAGTCATGATGACCTTTTTTTTTAAATAGACTTTATTCTTCATAATAGGTGTAGATTTACAGAAAAATGGGAAAGACAATACAGAGGATCGCCACACACCCCACATCCAGTTAACCCCTATTATTGGTAATTAACATTAGTATGGCACATTTGTTAAAATTAATAAACTGTTGATACATTATTTTTTTTTTAATTTTTAAAAATTTTTTTTTAACGTTTATTTATTTTTGAGACAGAGAGAGACAGAGCATGAACGGGGGAGGGGCAGAGAGAGAGGGAGACACAGAATCAGAAGCAGGCTCCAGGCTCTGAGCCGTCAGCCCAGAGCCCGACGCGGGGCTCGAACTCACGTACCGTGAGATCGTGACCTGAGCCGAAGTCGGACGCTCAACCGACTGAGCCACCCAGGCGCCCTGATACATTATTATTATTAATCAAAGTTCATTCCTTATTCTGGTTCCTTTAGTTGTTACTTGGTGTCCTTTTTCTGTTCCAGGAGCCCATCTAGGAAACTACATTATATTTAGCTAACATGTTTCCTTAGGGTCCTCTTGGCTGTGGCAGTTTGACTTAAGTTTTTATCATGGGGGGGAAAAGATACAATTTTTCTAAAAGCTAGGACATTTAAAACAACTAGACAATTTTAAAGTATATTGGCATTTCAACTTCTGCGTTCTTTACTCCTCTGTATTTCAGGCACTCTGTGAATGTGCCCTCCAGACTCCTTATGACAGTCTGAAACTTGGGATGTTGTCTGTCCTTTCCACACTGTCAGGGACCATTGCCATCAAACATTACTTCAGCATAGCTTCAGGTAAGGCGAAGACAGGGGAGAGCATACGGACAATGTGGTAATCCCTTTTTCATGCTGATGGGTCATGTTGCTTCTTCTGTAAAGCCTTAGAATCCAGGACGGTTCCAATCTCATACTCTGTTATATGCTAGTGATTGATTTGAAAAGGATTTCTTAACTAATGTCTGTTGTCATAAAATCTTGCACCTTTGATTATAATTCAAGGATATTGGTTTTCTAGATTTGCCCTGTTTTGAATTATATGTAGGTGAAACAGTATTTTTGCAGGTACTTAACATAGCTTGTTTGCTTTTGTATGCCTCTGACTCAAAGTGCCCTTTGGATTTAAGTACATTTCAAAGGCCAAATGGTGGTGATGTTTAAAAGCAAATGTCACATGCCCTCTTTTAGGTATATGTCATCCCTCTGGAAAATGATTAAAATAAAACTTTACCCCAGTTCAATAATGATTTCCTAGTTGCCTATTCCAGATGATTTAACTTCAGAATGCCTTTATTGGGGTGCTTGGGTGGCTCAGTCAGTTAAACACCTGACTTTAGCTCAGGTCATGATCTCATAGTTCGTGGGTTCGAGCCCCCCATTGGGCTTTGTGCGGACCGCTCAGAGCCTGGAGCCTGCTTCGGGTTCTCTCTCTCTCTCTCTCTCTCTCTCTCTCTCTCTCTCTCTCCCCCTCTCTCCCTCCTCCCCCTCCCCTACTTGTGCTCTGTCTCTGCCTCTGTCTCTCAAAATTAAATAAACATTTAAAAAAATTAAAAAAAAAAAAAGTTGGGAAGTGGGAGAATACATACTAGTGATACAGCGGTGACCACGGCCACAACCAGTTTCTAGGATCTGCCGTAGGCAGTGGGCGTTTGCTGTGTCATGCATGGTCCCTTTGGCAGCAGTGTAAGTTGTGACATTGAGGAATCAGTGCCAGTGGTGGCAATATCTTCACTGAACTCATTCTGCGCATGATTTGGGCAGTGATCTTGGTTGGTCTCTAGCCTTGCCTGTTTCCTATTTTCTAAGCTTAGTTTTCTAGCCTTTCCAGTAACTCTGTGAGGTATTTCTTTTTAAAAAAGTTTTCTTTTTAATGTTTGTTTATTTTTGAGAGAGTCAGAGATAGAGTGTGACTGGGGGAGGGGTAGAGAGCGAGGGAGACACAGAATCAGAAGCAGGTTCCAAGCCATGAGCTGTCAGCACAGAGCCCGACATGGGGCTCAAACTCACAGACCGTGAGATCATGACCTTGAGCCTCAGTCAGACACCCAACTGACTGAGCCACCCAAGCGCCCCATTCTGTGAGGTATTTCTATGTCAGTTATCCATTGCTACAAAATAAATCACCTCAAAACTTAGTGGCTTAAAACCATCGTGTTTGCTCTGATTCTGTATATCAGCAATTTTGATTGGCTTTTACTCAGAAAACTGCAGTCCTCTGGAACCTGGACCAGACTGGACGGTCTAAGGTAGTCTCATTCACCAGCTGGAGCGTGAAAGGCTTTCAGCAGAGGCACCGTGGTTCTCCTGCATGGGACTCTCAGCAGGCCAGCTTAGCTTTGTTAACATCGTGTCCTCAGGGTCCTCACAGCAGCCAAAAGGAGGCAGGCCACCAGCACATAAGCACTTCTTCGCGTTGCGCTTGCACATGTTTCTTCATGTCTCGGTAGCCAGGGCAAGTCACACAGCCAAGTCTAAATAAGTGGAGAAATAAACACCTCTTGAGGCAAGGAATTAGAAAATTGCATTGCAAAGGGGCTTGCCTGCAAGGGATGTATTATTACAGCCTTTTTTATCAACAATCACATGCCCATTATGCTTTCCCTAAGTTCTTTTTCTACATGAGTCAGCCAGTCTCAGTTTCTCAGCTGATACTTACTATCCTTGACCGACATCCTACCTGAAGAAAGCTGTGGTAAGCAGAGTATTAATTGTGTCTTATAACTTACAAGTGCCTTCCCATGCAAGGTCTCATTGCTTCTGTACAAGTAGCCTTTCAAGTAAGGCACATGCAGAGGAGTTTATAAGTATTAAAATCGAGGCTTACAGATTTGCAGTGATATGTCCAAAGGCACACATTATAAAGAGCCTTAGCCTGGGCCAGAACCCAAAAGTTCTGACTTAGGGTGCAGTTTTATACTAAATGACCTAGACGTAAAATGACTTTCTTTTTCTTTATTTTTTAAAAGTCATGTATAAGCTTTGTCAGGTTATAGTATTCAAGCACTTCTTGAGCTTTGTCCTTTTATTGAATGTTGAATTTTATTAAATTGCAGTTTCTATATGGAATTAAGCAAAAGGTTTAAATAACCACATTAGGTAATGCTTATAGGAAATTAAAAGTCAGGGATTTTACAAAATTGGACTATTCCCGTAAGCAATGGTAAATGTTTAAGTATGTTTTCATTGCTTAGATTTTTTCAACGTAAGCAGGATAGTTTGTAAAACAAAATTAAATTTTGCATCTAAATCACTAACAAATGGCTCGTAAGCATGTAAGATGTTCAGTGTCGCACATACCTAAGAAGAATGCCAAACAAAGCCACACTGAAATACTTTACCAGTCCATCAGATTGGCATAGATTCAGAAGTTTGATAGCAGGGGTGTGGGTGAACCACGACTCTCATTCATTGCTCATGGGTTGTGAATTATTAGTCTGCATAGGTGATTTGGAAATACTCATCAAAATTATAAATGAGCCAGAAATTTCACTTCTAGGAATTTATCCTACTAGTATAGTCACATATTTGACAAATGACAGATGTACAAGGGTATTCATAGCATCATTATATGTAATAGCAAAATACTATCCATCAGCAGGGGTGTAAGAGCATAAAAAAATCCGTCAGTAGGGACCGCATTAAAGAAATAATGTTATACAACGGCAATAGAAGTCAGTGTAATTTATTAAAAAGAATGTATGGCATGGAATAATCTCCGTGATACAATGTTTAAAGAAAAGCAAGATGCAAAAGTGTATGAAAGGAGAAAGCAATAGCAAAATATGTGCACTTGCAAATTTATAGAGCCTGGAATGATACACAAGGAACTGATAGCATTGGGCGCATGAAGAAGACTTCTCATTCACTGACTTTATACATTTTTCTAATATTTGTTGAACCTTTTGAACCAGTTGGATTTATCTTAGCAAATAATTTCTAAGTAAATAAAAAAATTAAATTTAAAAGGAATATTTTCCCTGAAACAGTTAACATAGAAAAATGCCACAAAATACTATATTTTAAAGGCAGAGTATTGGCCACTATCTACTTATCATGAGTATGTGTGAATTTTTAAATTGTGTTGATGTGCGTAAAGGGAAAAAAATTTATTTAAAGGAAACACTCTAGAAAGCTAATGAAATAATGCCACACTCATTTGTGGGATTTGGGATGATTTTTGGTTTTTTTTTTGGATCTTTATGTTTTTTTGCCAAATGTCCTATGATGACGCTTCATAGAAAAAAAGGAAAAATGTAAGTTGCAGAACACATCTGTAAATTTATAAATGAGTCTGTTTTGTCCAAATCACATAGGAAAGAAAAAGAATGGAGGAAATACAAGTGCCATAGTTTTGAAAAGCTTTTCAAATATTTTAAAAACACTGAGGCTTTACCTGAGCTAGTATTTTTATGTTAAACTGCGAATCAGTAAGGCGACATATGTCCCACACTGCCTGAGGTAGTCTTGGTTTATGCCTGTTGTAAGTAGTAATGATGTCCCCCTTCAGCCTCAAAAGATATGATCAACCTTGGTAGGAGAGGCAAGGTTGAAGTTGATAGGAATCATGGAAAATAAGCAAGAATGGAAAAAGGAAGGCAGAAACAAGAGACTGCTAAAAAGTTGAAAAGCTTTAATCTTCTTGAAGCTCACTCACTTATACCTGAGAGCTTCTCTACTGTATGTAAAAATATTTGCAACATAAGCCTTACGTTACAGAATTTCAAGTGTGAATTTTAAAGGTGACTGCAGTCTACAGCATAGAGCGTGAGGTATAAAGCACAGGGGTAGGACATAAGTAACGGATTTTACGTTACAGAATTTCAAGTGTGAATTTTAAAAGTCACTGCAATCTACAGCAGAGAGCATAAGGTATAAAGCACAGGGGTAGGACATAAGTAACAGATTTTATGATCTCAGGGGCAAGATGCTTAAAATCTTTGGGCTTCAGTTTCTTCTGTAAAAAGCATCGAATTATGTGATGTCAGAATCCTTTCCAGTTCTAAAATCATGAATTCTGTGTAAACCTTAACTCTATGCCAGCCATTGAGGTAAGAAAATCAAACTTTAAAAGTTTTGCTTCTCTTTTTCTTTCCTCTCTTAAAGGTCAGGTTTACCTGATTAGAAGCCTGTATTGACATCCTAATTTTAATGAGAACCAATTGGTTCCCCAGAACCAATCTTTAGTTGTTTTGGCTTTTGCTGTGCTCCTTAGTCAGTTTTTATTAATATTTTTGTGGGAAAGTCCTATATTATTTTAGATCCTAATCATTACAGACTATCGCATATACCTGTTCTAAGTACCTTGACAGGAGAAGCAGGAATGATTGTTTTTATTGATGATGGAGTAGAAGTAGATGGAGTAGAAATTTTCCTTTGAAAATGAGAAAAATGAACCTAGACATTGAATTGCTTTTGGACTATATGAGTGAATTAAATTGGTGCTGCTTTTCTCTTCTTGTTTAGGAAACGTGGGTTCTTCCCCCAGATCTTCTGACTTGGTCCGATTAGCCCAAGAATGCTGTTACCATAACAACAGAGGCATTGCAGCTCATGGAGTGCGAGTCCTAACTAATATAACTGTCTCCTGTCAAGAAAAAGGTCAGTTTGATCAGGACTGATACTCTATATAAACTTTCAAATTGAAGTTTTGGTGGAATTGTGTATGTGTCTTTGGTTTTTTAATCCCTTATTATTTTTAGCACTTGTGCTTTTACCTACTGGTTGCCTCCTGAAGTGTTCTTAGAGCAGGTTTTCTCAAGACTACTTAATCCCATGAAAAATAAAAATATGAAAATGAGGACCTTGGGATTGAGATTGTGAAACTGAAAGGTTTCATGGAGCATTGCCCATTCCTCTCAGTGCTGAACTTTGCGTGGATGGTGCTGTGGGTAGGAATCGCTTATGACTGCCCTGTGGTATGACAGTTTGTTCACCTGTACAAAAGCCTGAGAAATTTAGGAAAAAATACTTTAAGTTAACAAGGGGCTTAAGTAACAAATAGTTTTCACCTAGGGGCAAATGAGTTAACAGAGTAATATGAATTAAATTGGCATAGAATTTGTCTCTGGGTATTTAAAGTTAAACTGATTTGCATAATTTAAGATATGAATAGAAAATGCTTAGGGGTGCCTGGGTGGCTCAATTGGTTAAGTGGTTGGCAGACTCTTGATTTGGACCCAGGTCGTAATCCCAGGGTTCTGAGATTGAGCCCCACTTGGGGTTCTGTGGACCGTAGAGCCTGGTTAAGGTTCACTCTAGATCTCTCCCCCTGCCCCTCTTCCCTGCTGGAGCTCTTTCTCTCTCTCAGAAAAAAAAAAAAAAAAAGGAAAAGAAAAGAAAAAGAAAGGAAAGAAAGAAAGAAAGAAAGAAAGAAAATGCTTACATTTTATTATATTCCTAACATCTTTGATCTAAATAAAGGCTTGAATAAGTTCATGCTGGTGTTCAAAACCAGAAATGCATTTTGGATATTTCTTCTATTACAGTGTTTATTTTGATCTTTATTAAGGATCATAAATAGAAATCTTAGCCCCACAAAACGTCAGCACTGCTCATTCTTAGTACCTATTTTTTTTCTCTAGCATCCTGACCTTCAGTAGTCTTAACACTGTTTGTCAAGCCTTATACTAATTCAGATAACATTTCTTTAAATTGTTCTTTAAATGTTGTTCTTATTTGAATAATTAAACCTGTTTTATTTTTTAAATAGTTATGAGTGTTTTCTATCATGTAACATAGAAAACTGTGCGTTCTCAAAGCTCATACATATTAACCTAAATATGGTTAACTAATATATTCAGAACTTTCTAGAACTTCTAGAGAAATTTTAGCCCCATGGAAGTGGAAAGATGCTGTAGTACTCTATTACATGAGACATCTTAAGGAATTTGTTCTTTGTGGTCTGACTTATAACATTAATAAGATTATGTGGCATCTTCATTACTTCCTAAAAGGGGTGCAGTTTTCATTAGAAAGTTACCTTGTAGGTGAAAATAGACAAGCATAATCTGTCCAGTTAGGAAAGAAGATTAAAGATTTATGTCTAGTTAGGAAGACGTGGTTTGCCGTTCCTAGTATTTTCCTCAGCGAAGCTGGTGACCCTGTTTCAGTTATGCTTTATTTATACCTTTACGGCTTTAGCTCTTGATTTAGTGTGGGTATATATATCTTTTTTTAAATATTAGTTTCAGGTGTATGACAGAGTGATTTGATATTTGCATATATTGTGAAATGATCACCACAGTCTGTTTAATGTCAGTCACTATATACAGTTATACAATTTTCTTCTTGTGATGAGAATTTTTAAGATCTACCCTTTTAACAACTTTCAAATATGCAATATAGCATTATTAACTATACTCACCATGCTATACAATACATCCCATGACTTACTCATCTTATAGCTAGAGGTTTGCACCTTTCAACTCTCTTCTCCCATTTTTACCTACCACCTGCCTCTGGCAACCACCAGTCTGTTCTTTGTACTTACGAGCTCGGTTTTTGTTTGCTTTTGCTTTTGCTTTTTGCTTGTGTATTTGTTTGTTTTAGATTCCACGTATAAGTGAAATCATATGATCATATGTCTTTTTCTGTCTGACTTATTTCACTTAACATTATGCCTTCAGTATCGATCCATGTTGTCTCAAATGTCAGGTTTTCCTTCTTTTTGTGTCTGAATAATGACCCTTTGTGTATCAATACCACATTTTCTTTATCCATCATCTTATTGGTTGTTTCCATATCTTGGCTGTTATAAATAATGCTGTAACGAACATGAAGGTGCATATGTCTTTTTGAGTTATCATTTTTATTTTCTGTGAGTAAATATCCAGAAATGGAATTGCTGGATCATATACTAGTTCTGTTTTCAGTTTTCTGAAGAACCTCCATGCTGCCTTCCAGAGCAGTTGCATCAATATGCATTCTCACCAGCAGTGCACAAGGGTTCCTTTTTCTCCACATCCTCACCAGCTTGTTCTTTCTTGTCTTTTCGACAGTAGCCATTCTAACAGGTGTGAGGCGATCTCTCATGGTCGTTTTGATTTACATTTCCCTGATGATTGGTGATGTTGAGCCTCTTTTCGTGTACTTGTTGGCCCTCTGGATGTGTCCTTCAGAAAAATGATTTTTCAGGTCCTCTACCCAGTTTTTAATCGGATAGTTTGTTTTTTGCTGCTGCATATGAGTTCTTTATATATTTTGGATATTAACCCCTTACCACATACATGATTTGCACATATTTTATCCCATTCAGCAGGATGCCTTTTCATTTTGTTAATGGTTTCCTTTGCTGTGCAGAAAGTTTTTAGTTTGATGTAATGTATATATTTTTATAATCATTAGTAAAGTAGTGGAAAGTGGAAGTCTAAAGATAGCCTTTACATTTCATAAGTAATGGCGCATGTACTTTTTCAGGAAGGTTAGCTTTACACATGACAGTGTTTCCTGTATCTTCCAGTCCTTAATGTTTTTTCTTCTAAGTGTGTGTGTGTGTGTGTGTGTGTGTGTGTGTGTGTATTTAATCTTCTCCATTTGACCATTGTAAAACTTAGTGTTTTTCCTCTAGACCTTTTGGCACTGGAACAAGATGCTGTCTTTGGCCTGGAATCCCTTTTGGTACTTTGTAGTCAAGATGATAGTCCAGGTGCTCAAGCCACGTTAAAGGTGAAAATATCATTTATTTTAATATAATGCCTGTTTTTATTGCCTCAACTAGGGATTGGCAGTCTCGATAAAGGGCCAAATAGTAAATATTTTAAGTTTTGCAGGCTATACACTCTTGTCACAGCTACTCAGTTCTACAGTTACAGGACAAAGCAGCCATGGATGGTGTGCATAAGGGGAAGAAAGAAAGTGTGGTGGTACGGCAGTAAAACTTTATTTACAAAACCAAGCAGGTGTTGGCCAAAGGGCAGTAGTTTGTCAACTCTGGCTTAAACACACAATTTGCCCTTGATCTTCACTTTCAAAATTATCGCTTTGACCATTGTTATTCCAAAGAATAGACAAAGTAAAAACCCAAACTTTGGCCTATTTTGCCTTCAGTTGACAGTGTTTATTTAGTTGAAGCAAATACATATGAAGGTCCTAGGCAACATAAGGCAAAATTAAATAGGCAGAGCCCCTGTACTTACAGAAGTTTATAATCTGAGGTAACACTGATAAGAGATTTTAAAAGAGATATTTAAAATTTATTATGACACTGGAGATTTTTAAGGCTTTTAAGATGTGAAATGAGCCTACTCTTATTGGAGTGAAATATGAAATACAATTTGTGATGGTACAAAATTAAGAAAGGTGGGGCTAATAGAAGTAAAAGGCTATTAGGTAGATATTAGAGATTATAAGAATGATAGCTTGTCTAAGTTATGATTCAGTTCGAAGTAAGTCATAACTTAGTTTAGAATGTTAAGAAAAGGTATGTCACAGTGATGAACAGTGAAGATATTAGTTAAATAAAAATGTGTTTGGCAAATGATTCATCCCCAGAATCCCTTTGGAGCCACAATACATTTACATAAAAGTTTTAAAAAAGAGAGAAAGAAAACAAACCAAATCCTTTTCTTACCAGTTGTAGGTGTCAATAAAACACTGGCCTCAGCACCATAGGACATACATAGATGGTCAAGAAAGGTCTCTGTATTAGAGGAGTTCCCCATCTAGAACACACTGACATTTATCTAAGGGACAATAATACCAAACAGAATGCACTAAGTTCCCTGGTAGTACGAATCAAAGTGCAGTTCTAATGAGAGGACAGAGTTAAGAGTGATTCAGTTGAACTAAGGATGTTAGGGAAGATTTGAACGAGTAGCTGTCTTGTGAGTTAAACCTTGAAAGATGGGGTAGAATTTCGGTATTGAGGAAAGATCATTTGAATCCAAGTGATGACTGTTATAGAAGTTATGAAAACAGCAATCTACCTCTCATGTTGGAAGATGGGTGAATAGCCCCCTGTGGCTACATGACACAATTAGGAGATCTGGAAGATCTGCTCTGTCAAGCAGGTTACCAGACCTGATGCCAAGGAACTTTGTCTTGATTCTCAAGGTAGTTGAGGGAATATTAAAATTTCTAAAGTAATGGACATGCTGTAACATTTGTTGTAGTTATTATTGTTATTTAAATATGTCTGCTATGTGCCATACTTTGTTGACAACTTGTATATATATTTTTTTCTTTACAAAAAACCAATCTAGTGAAATTTGTCCCTCTTTAATGCTCACGAGGAAATTAAGATTCATAAAGATAAAATAACTTGTTGAAAGATACCTAGCTGATCAAGGGCAGGCTGATCTTCAACTTTGGACCTGTCTGGTTCTGAAGACCTCATTGTGTCTTCCTAACACGTACTGAAAGCTACATGGTTGTAGTGTGAAGGTGGGTTAACGGGCCCATGCTTTCAAGAGATGGAAATTAGGAAGAGATTTACGTTGTGGTAGAGAGAATGGAAAGGAGGTGGATATTGAAGATTTGGCGAAAATGGAAATGACTAAATGTAGCAGTCATTTGGCTACATAAAAATGAGAGGACTTCTGGTTTCTGGTTTTGGTGGCTGGGATATTAGTCGATGCCATTAACTGGACCGAATGGAAGTTCTAAAGCCAATTGATTTTTGGATTTCAGGTTAGAAGTAAGAAAGAAAGAAAATTAGAAGTCTCTTCCCACTTCAGTGTGCCTCAGTGTCATTTAGGACACCTTTTTTGAACTTTAAACTCCTAGTAACCCAAATACTAAAAAAAGTTAATCTATTAAGTTTGGGACAGGTGGGGTTCGGAAATCTGTATTTTCGTTAGCATCCTGGGTGATGCTGGTATAGGGAAGTTTACAAACCATACTTCAGAAGCAGTTTTTGAAAAGTAACGAAAGTGCAGCATGGTGATATCCCATTTGGCATGTATATGGCCTCTTCCTTGTTGTGATTTTCATCTCAAGTCTTTTTTTTAAATAGGCCTACATTGAAATGAGTGGTTAATACACAGTCCCGACTTACTCTCATTTAAACATGGCTCACTTTCAGATCCTGATAATAAGATTCAGTATGCCGTGTGTTTCTTAGGCAGGAAAATGTTATGCCCACAGAAAACCTTTTCCTTGATATTTCCTAATCACTTGTACGAAGTTCTTTTCTTTAAAGCTTCAGTTAATACCTTCAGCATGTAACTGGTCCATCTTCTATTCAATGTGCAGATTGCTCTGAATTGTATGGTGAAGCTAGCCAAGGGCAGGCCTCATCTTAGCCAGTCAGTGGTTGAGACCTTGTTGACCCAGCTGCACAGTGCTCAGGATGCCGCGCGGATCCTGATGTGCCATTGCCTGGCGGCCATTGCCATGCAGCTGCCAGTGCTGGGCGACGGAATGCTCGGGGACCTCATGGAGCTCTACAAGGTGATCGGACGGTCAGCCACAGACAAGCAACAGGAACTTCTGGTAAAGAGCCACCTTTTGAAACTGCCGGGGATGAATAGATCTGGTATAGTGGGAATTACTTTAGGAAGTCAGCGTTACTGTTTGACTCTACTTAGATTAATTATGTAAGACCAAGAGTCTGCTGAAGTCAGAACAGAATTGGAACTGTGAGCTTTTGACTATTTCCACTTTTGATTTTTGATTTACAAAGCTCTGTTTAGTTCAAATCTAAAACCGCATTCTTCCCAAGCCCTGTCAAGTTGCTTAGTGTAGCCAAGCCTCTAGTCTGATATTTTTGTTTTATTTCAAAGTGAAAATAATTTTTTTTCCTTTCTAATGCAAAGCAGTAATGAACTAAACCCTATTTTGTACTTTCAAAAATGTAAGTTAAGGACGTAATGATAACAGTGACCATAAATTAGCTCAAATTCCTCTTTTCCAATTCAGGACCTCTGTAGCTGTTTAGAATCCTGTTTAGGTTTCAGTATAGTCCTGGGGTTGGGAAAGGTGCATGCTTAGAAACAGAAGACAGGGAAGCTATATAATAACGTGTAGTTGGAAGTTCTCCAGGGCTGAGAGTAGGCTTCGCTCTAAATAAGCATAAATGAGATGGAAGCCTTAAGTTGGCCGCTTCATATTGTGGTCATCTGAATTTAGGGCTTGGAGAAAAGTGTAATGAGATTTCTTACTCAAGCTCATTTTATATTTAATCGTCCAGGGAAAATTGTGTAAAAGATTACCCCCATTTCATTCCTACCAGGAAAAGTTACCCTTGATGACCAAGTGGCAGTAGCCATGGGAATGACATCATACAGTTATCCCAGCTTATGTGGACCTTTGTATATATCAGCTTCAGAATACTAAGACACAGTTAGCCAAGTTTATTTTTTATTGAAGCAGCATTTTCAACTAATGTTCTTTGTCCCTTTTTTGTTAGTACTACTGTGAGACAGTTTTAAATTATGAAACATAATATTAAAGCATAAGGAATAATATGAAAACATTTGCATCCGTCACCTAGCTTAAGAAAAAAAATCTTACCAGTACAGTTGAATTGTACTTCCCTATGTACCTCCCTAATAGTATCTTCTTCCTTCTCCCAGAGCTAACCACTGTCCTGCATTTGGTGTTCATCGTTCCCATGCATGTTATACATTTACTACCTTGGTATATATCCTAAGTAATAAACAATATTCTTTTCATATTTTTAACTTTATATAAAGGTTATCTTGCTACATGAAATCTTTTGCATGTTGTCTCTTTGCCTGTTTGGTGGGAGCCATCTAATAGATAAGGGTATCTCTGGTTTACCCCTTTCACTACTATATGGTATTTCACTGTGTGATATCATAATCTCCTAATCCATATTTATGGGCATTGTTTCTGACTATTTGCTATTACAAACAATACTCTGAGCAGTGGGATAAATTGCTTAATGACTTCGAAGTGGAAAATTAATAAATGTCAAAGGAAAACAAATTTTGTTCTTTTTTGATGGGTTCTAATTCTTCTCCCTTTTGGTTAAAGTTATCTATGACGTTGGATAGAATTACATGTTTTCTTCCTTATTTTTCTTACTTCTTTCTCAACGTTAGGTGAGTTTGGCCACTGTGATATTCGTAGCAAGTCAGAAAGCACTATCTGCTGAAGTAAAGGCAGTAATTAAGCAGCAGCTCGAAAGTGTGTCCAATGGATGGACTGTTTACCGAATTGCCAGACAGGCATCCAGAATGGTACGTGTTATCCTTCTGTGTGAACTGGGTTGGTGAAAGTGACAGGTTACAAACCTTTGATTGTGTGATTGTCACCCCTAGTCAAGATGGAAAGTAAATATGGAAGTATGTTTTAGTCACGGGATTGAAAGATGATAATGGAAAGGACCTAGTTTATAACTTTTCTCGTGTGTTGTGATGGGGAAAGTTCCATGGGAATTCCAAAAATATGAACTCTTTTTGGCTGAAGAGTTTCAGCCACTTCATTTTGCCCTGTATTCTCATAACCACAGCTGCCTCCCACCCACCACTTCCATCCTCCATCATCAGTACACCAGATCTTTCTTCCTTCTCTCTCTCCAACCTTGTCATTCTTATTTGGAGATAGGGGCACGTTTTAGTAGGCTGTTCCCTTCTCGGCCATATGAAAAGCCTAACAATTTTTATTTTGTTTGAGAGAAATATAGAGCTTGGACAGTATAGAAATCCTTTGGGGATAAGACCAGAGAGCAAGTTTGAGAAGTGTTATCCTAGATATTGTAACACATGTTCTCATTTTACGGTGTTTCTCAAATGTGGGGAGGAGCTCTATCGAGAGAACAATTCTTTGTTATAGTCAATACCCCCAAGCATCCAGGCACTGCAGGATACCGAGCTCACGTTCCCCCCAACAGCTCCCCTCCCTCGGTCATTTCGAGAGGCATTCACGGTGCTGCTAATAATCACTTCAGGGAACTTCCTGGAGTTCACACCCCACCTCCCCACTGCACTAACTAGCTCATACAGAATGACATACAGTAGGTGTTCATACTTTCTATAGTTTGAACTAAAATTCTAGATGTGAGTTATAGTTCATTCCATTTATTTTCTCTTTGGAACTGTTTTAGAAAAGAACTTCAGGCATTCTGTTATATAAAAGCAGCTCAGCATATTTTCTCTGAAGAAATACTTAGACTGAGTCTCAAAGAATTATATAATGTGAAGAATGATTGTTAAAACTTATCCAAGGTTTGAGTTAGTCTTTTAGCTGCCTCACTACCTAATTCAAGTGTAAGAATCTCATCATGTGCACACCCCCCCCCCCCTTTTTAGGGTAACCATGACATGGCCAGAGAGCTTTATCAGAGTTTGCTGACTCAGGTTGCCTCAGAACATTTCTACTTCTGGCTGAATAGTCTGAAGGAGTTCTCACATGCAGAACAGTGCCTCACCGGGTTGCAAGAGGAGAACTATAGTTCAGCACTTTCTTGCATTGCTGAGTCTTTAAAATTCTACCACAAAGGGATTGCTTCCTTAACAGTAAGTACTCTTAATTCTCCTTTGGTGGTGATAACTTGATTCGTGTGAGAATGGTCTCCCTTTTCTTTTTGGGTTATTCTGTTCTAACTACCTTGAAAAATCTGCTGATAAATAGATTTAGCAATATTAAAACAATAAATAGGACGTGGTAGTAAATCCTTAACCCCTCCCCCACTTTTTAATATTCATAAGTTGATGGAAGTTTATCATTTTGTTTTGGTACTAGGTACCACAGAGAAGAAGGATTACTGAATCCATGCAGAAAGGACACATGGAGATAGGTATTTCCTCTCTAGACTCCTAGTAATAAGACGTACTGGCTCAGTACCAACCATCACATGTAACTCCCTGCCCCCTATTTCATGCCTGGAAGCTGCTCACTAAGAAACTAGAGTTTCTTACTTTGTAGACAAAGAAGGAATTATCAAGGATGCTAGCGTCCCATTTTTTACCCCTTTGTGATATCCTCCTATTCAAATTAATAGTCAGCCAGCTACTGTTTTTTGTTTTCTCTGCCAGGAGAGTAAAGGGGTTGCAGGAAGGGCAGACCATTAACATTTCTTACATTTCCTTGAAATGAGTCGTATTCCAAAGTAAGAACCTATATCCAAGAGGAGCGTGTTCTGTATTAATGCAAAGATTTTTTTCCCCTCAAGAGTAAAGAGTTTATATAATCAAAATTAGACAATTTGTAAGTATTGTCACCCAACTTTTAAGATTGTATATATTTACATGGAACCATAAAACTTTTGGTACCTGTTTACATGTGTTTATCACATAATCTAAACTATTCTTAATGGTGGGCCATCCCAAAAGAGATGCTCCGAAGTAGAATAAAGAGTAAACAGATGTCACAAAAGAGACAGAATATTAAGACTCTCGTGGTACATATCTTTTGAAGTATAATTTCTTTTTTAGCTAGGATTAATCAGCAGCTGTTTTAAAAACGGGAATACACAAATGGCTTCTCTCTGGCTCATGGTGCTCCCAGTAGCAGGGACTACTGTGATTCTTTCCTCTTGATTATTCCAGGAAAAGAGTGTTGTTACCTATATCAGGCTAATAAATGCCTCAGAAAATCAAAAGGTACGGTTATTGGTTGCGATCAGTAAAATTATTTCATTTTCTAGTTCACATGGGGCTTGTTTATTCAGCACAGAAAATGGTTCCATCCGTGAAAGAAGCTCAGAGAACAGTGAAGCAGACAGAATTAATATTATGAAAATCCTGTTGAATATTTAATAGTCTTCTAATGATTTGTGTGGTATGTGTATTTAATGAGGCTTGGCAGTAATTAAGGATTGAATTCTGACATAGACAGAAAGTACTCAGTTGACAGACAGAAAGCCCCTGTCTTCATCTCCGCTCTGCCGTTAACATATTATGACCTAAGGCAGGTTATTGGGCCTCACATCATCTCCTTTTGAAATGGAGTTCTTTTATTCAACAGACCATAAGCACTTACTATGTGCCAGACGCTGCTTTGAGGTTAAAAAAAAAAAAAAAAAAATCAGGAAATGATTCTCTTCTTGATAACAGGTTAGAGAAGAAGGCAGTATGATCCTTACAGTCATTTGGAACTTTCCACATTTCTTATTGTACTATACCATCAGGGTTTTTGTAAAGATTTTATTTTTATCATTCATTGGGCAAGTGTGGATTTGATACTAGCTTTGCATCTTTGTAACTGAGAAGATATGAGCACAGACGCCCTTCTACTCCTGCCACGTGAATAAGCTGATGTGAGATTGTATAGCTCTGTGAATTACCTCCTTCAGCCAAACTAAACAAGAGAAGCTCAACATTCTGTGCTTACGGGGACCCTACAGCGACGCTGGGTAGCTAATTTCCCAACACAGTGATTAATGATACAGTTATCTTGCTACTTAAGAATAAAAATTGTAAAAAGTATTTTAGTTTTCTGTGCTGTGTAACAAATCACCACAAATTTAGTGACTTAAGACAACACTCATTTATTATTTCACTGTGTCCATGAGCCAGAAGTCCAGACATGGCTTAGCTGGGTCCTCGGCTCATATTGACCTGGTTGCAGTCATGGTGTCTGCCAGGGCCAGTCTTGTCTGAGGCTCAAGGAAGTGCAGGGTCCTCTTCAGAACTCACGTTTGCAGAATTCATTTCCTCACAGCTGTAGAATCTGTGGAAGCTTCAAGTCCAGCAGGAAGATCTCTCACCTTCAAGACTGTCTTTTAATGGGCTCACCTGATTAGGGGAGATCCATCCAGAATATACGAATCTCTCTTTTGATTGATACAAAGTAACTTGATTAAGGATCTAAATTACATCCCCCCAATTCATCACCTTTGTCATATTGCATTAGTTAGAAACAAGTAACAGGTTTCATTCACACTCAGAGATTACTGAAGATGTGGATACCAAGGGATATGAACCAGAGGAACCATCTTAGCATTCTGCCTATGATGGTGGATTGTTAACTTTATCTATTTTAAAAGAGTGAATATGTATAACATCTCCATATGCATTGTAGAGCGTATATAAAAATGTAACAAATATCCAAGTATACCTGTCATCTTCAGGAAATGGGACATTACCATAGCTTCTAAAATTCATGCATATTCCTCCATGTTTGCAGACCATTTCCTACCCTACAAAGATAACCACCATCCTGCATCTTGTGTGTACCGTTCCCTCGCCCTTCTTTATAATTTTAATGTGCTTTTTTGTAATTCTAGACAAGGTACCATTTTATGTTGTTTTTGAATTTTATATAAAAAGGAATCCTACATATTTGTATTCAACTTGCTTTATCTAAATTATGTTCTTTTTTTTTTTTTTTAAAGTTTTATTGACTTTGAGAGAGAGAGAGAGTGTGCGAGGGACAGTGTGCATGAGAGGCAGAGTGAGAGGTTGAGAGAAGCCCAAGCAGGCTTCACGCTGTCAGCACAGAGCCTGGCTCGGGCCTTGATCCCATGTACCATGAGATCGTGACCTGAGCTGAAATCAAGAGCTGGATGCTCAACCGACTGAGCCACCCAGGCTCCCCCATCTAGATGATGTTAAGATTTATTCATCTTGTTGTGTGAAGCTCTAGGTCAGTTTTACTGCTGTATATTCTTATATCATATGAATATTTGCCCCTTCTAGTGTTGATAGAAATTTTCATTTTTCCAGTTTTTTGCTAGTATAACAGTACTGCTGTGAACATGCTTGTACATGTCTTTTGATACACCTATGTAAAGCTTTCTCTAGGACAGTCATTCTCAGTTGGGGATGATTTCATCCTTCCAGAGGACATTTGGCAATGTCTAGAGACATTTTTGGTCATCGTGATATGTCATGGTATTACTGGCATTTATAGCGAGCACAGGCCAGAGATGCTGCTAAACATCCAACAATCCACAGGACAAGTCCCCTCAACAAAGAATTACTCGGTTCAAAATGTGGCTGGTACACTGAGGTTGAAAACCCTCTTCTGGGGCAGTAGACCTCAATCGAAGTGGTGTATCTGTCCCCTGCTCCAAAGTGTGTGGGGATGTTTCTCTTTGTCATAGGGTAAGGGGGACTGCTACTGGCTTTAATCCTGAAATGCCCAGGACACTCCTGCCTCTGCTAAGAAATACTGCTCTGATATATTTCCTAGGAGGATAATGGCAAGGTTATGTGTACCTTCAACTAACTAATACCAGGAGCCTCTCTACAGTGGTTTACAAACTTCTAGTCCTCCCAGCAGGGTATAAGAGTTCTGTTGCTCTGCATTGTTCTCCTGACTTGGTATATTCTAGAAGTTCTGATTGACATTTCTCAAGTCATTAATTCAATTAAACATTTTACTTATTTTCTTATTTATTAGGTATAAATGACATGTAACATACTGGTTTCAGGTATATAACACAATGATTCAATATTTGTATATATTGTAAGATGATCACTACAGTAAGTGTAGTTAGTTAATATCCATCATCAGCATACATAGTTATAAAAATTTTTCTCGTGCTGACAACTTAAGATCTACTCTCAGCACCTTTCAAACATGCAATACAGTATTATTAACTATACTCACCATACTATACACAATATCCCCATGATTTATTTATTTTATACCTGGGAGTTTATACTTTTGACCCCCTTCACCCATTTCACCCACCTACCTACCACCCCCCCGCCCCCCACCTCCCCACCTCTGGCAACCACAAATCTATTCCCTGTATTTATGAGCTTGGGGTTTTTTTGTTTGTTTTTTGTTTTGTATTCCACATATAAATGAGATCATACAACATTGGTCTTTGTCTGACTTATTTCACTTAGCATAATGCCCTCATGGTCCATCGGTGTTATTGCAGATGGCAAAATTTCACTTTTTTATGACTGAATAATATTCCATTATATATATGCACCACATTTCCTGTATCCATTCATCTGTTGATGGACGTTTGGGTTGTTGCCATATCTATTGTAAATAATGCTGTAATGAACATGGGGGTGCATATATGAGATAATGTTTTTGTTTTCTTCAGATGAATACCCAGATGTGGAATTGCTGGATTATATGGTAGTTCTGTTTTTAGTTTTTTGAGAAACCTTCCATACCGTTTTCCATAGTGGCTAACACCAGTTTACATTCCCACTAACAGTATATCAGAGTTTCCTTATCTCCACATCCTTGATAATATTTATTTCTTATCTTTTTGATGATGGTTATTCTAACAGATATGAAGTGATATCTTGTGGTTTTGATTTGCATTTCCCTGATGATTAGTGATGATGAGCATCTTTTCATGTACCTCTTGGCCATCTTTATGTCTTCTTTGGAAAAATGTCTAGTCAGATCTACTAATTTTGTAATCAGATTGTTTGTTTTGTTTTGTTTTGTTTTGTTTTGTTATTGGGTTAATAAGAGTTCTTTATATATTTTGGATATTAGCCCCTTGTCAGATACAGGATTTGCACATCTTTTCTCCCATTCAGTAGTTACCTTTTTATTTTCTTGAAACAATTGAACATTTGTTTCATATTTGGCCACTTGTATTTTGTGTGTGTGTGTGTGTGTGTGTGTGTGTGTGTGTGTGTGAAAGAGAGAGAGAGAGAGAGAGAAAAGATGTTTCACAGAAGTGAAAGTTGAAGTTTTTTGTTCATTTTCCTAGCAGGCTGGTTATCTTATTGATTTGTCAGAGTTCCTTATGTGTTCTGGATACTAGTTTTTTTACAGGTGATACGAGTTGCAAATATCTTATTTTGTAGCTTTTATTCCCCACTTTCTATCTTTTGATGAACAGTAGTTCTTAGTAGTCTAAGACTTAATGGTCTAAGTTATTGGTCTTTCTTCCTTTATGGTTTTTGTTTTAAAAATTTTTTCCCCAGTTCATGCTTCCTTTACCTTTGTAGCTTGTTTTGCTCAGCTTTATGTTTATTCATTCATTTTATTGTTTTTACATATTGTGGTAATTCATTCATTTTCATTGCTCTGTGATATTCTTTTGGTGACTGTTAAAGCAATTTGTTTATCTTTGATATCACTGGGGAACATTTGGATTATTTCCAGTTTGGGACTATTAAGAGTAATTTGATATGAATATTCTAATGTTCATCTTTTGGTAGACGTGTGCATTTCTTCTGAATGGTAGTGCCGTGTCATAAGATATACTGAGATTCAGCTTTAATAAATACCACCAAAAGTTTCCCATGGTGGTTTCCAGCTCAGACTCTTACCAGTATAAATGCTTTTTGGGGTTCATAGTGTTTCTTGAATTTATGGCTTGATGACTTTGATCATTTTCAAACATTTGGCCATTGTCTCTTCAGCTATAGCTTCTGTCCCTTTCTCTTTCATTTAGGACTCCAGATACCTACAATAACTCTTTTCACCATGTTTCATTTTTCTCTTACATTCTCTTCTGCATTTTCCATCTTTTTATCTCTCTATTCTTAGCTCTGTGTATGTTCTTCTGACCTATCTTCCAATTCAGTGATTCTTACATTGTGTCTAATCTGCTGTCAGACCTATTCATTAGGTCCTTAATTTCATTTGTTGTGTTTTTTTTTTTTTCAGTTCCAGAATTTCCATTTGGCTATTTTATATTTTCCAGTTCTCTGCCAGGACTCTGTCTTGCCGTTTACTTTCTTTTAACTAATTCATGTCTGATGTTCTGTTTTCTGGATCCATTGTGGCTTGTGTCTTAGACTGATTTTTCTGCCTCTTGGTTTGGAGAATTTTGTCTTTTTTGTATGCTAGGTAATTTTTTATTTGGTTTTGGACACTGTGGATGAAAAAGTATCCGATTACATCATCCAGAGCCTTACATCTCTTTCTTTGCCCTTGGCAGGCAGTTAGGGTAAGATCACCTTAATCCAACCAAGGACTGAACTGATTCAAAGCTAGGCTTCAGTCCTGGAGAGAGCCAGTACATTTTTGGGTTCTCCTGACTCCTGGGGCGTAGCCCTTTGAGGTTATAGCCAAAAGCCTGAAATGTTCTTCCCAGCACCCCCTTGGTCCTAGGAGATTGCCAGCAATTCTGCTCAGCTTCTCAGACTCTCAGGAGCAGCTTGCAAGTTAGCAAATATCTCAAGGGAGAAAATGTTAGCAAATGTTAGTCTCACCTCCTTGCATTTTCCATCTCTCCATGATTTTTTACTTCAAAATCCTTTTTTGCCTTAAGCTCTTCAGCGCTTTCAAATAGATGTTCTTAATATTGTATTCAGTCTTCACTGCTGTTGTTAGCAGGAGGCCTGGTCTAAAACAGTCTAGGCCATGATTGCTTTATGCTTGGCTTATTCTTTCAAAATCTGAGCTTATAGTAAGCAAAATAAGCCAGACACAAAAAGACACATGATACGTGATTCCACTTGTACGAGATATGTAAAGAAGTTGGATTTATAGGAACAAAAGTACAATGGTGGTTGCCAGGTCCAAAGTCTGCATTATGGCTTACACATACACACACACACCCTGTTTTTTAACTGGGCTCATCAGATAGCTTTCTTTTAAGCCATGTTGGTTTCTTTAGGTAGCTCCATTTAGAAAATTGGGTGGGGGGGCACCTGGGTGGCTCAGTCAGTTAAGCATCTAACTTTGGCTCAGGTCATGATCTCATGGTTCATGGGTTCAAGCCCTGCGTAGGGCTCTGTGCTGGAGCCCGGAACCTGCTTTGAATTCTGTGTCTCCCTCTCTGCCTCTCCCCAACTCATGCTCTGTCTCTCTCTCTCTCTCTCTCTCTCTCTCTCTCTCTGTCTCTCTGTCTCTCAAAGGAAATAAACTTTAAAAATAAAAAAAGAAAATTGGGTAAGTACTACAAGTCAACAGTTAAGTAGTGTTATTTGCATACCTAACAAAGATTTAACTGTAAATGTTTAGGGGAAAAGAAAGAAGGAAGGGGAAAAAAGCAAGGAAGGAGAAAAATAGTTATTTAACGGGGAAGTAAAATAGCAATCCAAATAGTGGGGATAGCTCTTCCCAATTAGCTGATGCCTCAGAGTAAGCCCTAGGGAGAGCTCTGAGTCTGTTGTTCCTTCATTGGCATGTGTTGAATTCACTGAATATCATTCCTCCTTGAGGAAGTTGCAAGGGTAATATTAGTTACATATAATTTTTGCTTTACCTGTTAACCTTAGATTCCCAACTTCTGTTTAAGCTTTAGTTTCAATACAAAGAAAAGTAAATAATATCCTTTATATTCCTTATTAGCATTATGCATACTGCTATAAATCTAAGTTTTATTTCTTACACATTTTCTGTCTTTCATGGGTGATCTTACCGTAAAGCCTCTGACCTCTATGACAAATCTATCTTTTCTATGTTCTTTTGAACATGTGTTATATCTAGCATTGCTTTCCTTCAGTTTAACACAATCCAAGATGCACAGTCACTTTCAAGGTGACCATCTTATATCATCAATAAAATATTCAAAAATAAATCCAGAATTGCGGTAAATCTCCCTCATTGTAACTACATCTTGCTTCTCTTTCATTTTTATAATGCATGTTGGGACAAGATTGCCAGTGTTTTTTGTCTGGTCAGATGGTCTGTATTTATATAAAAGTATCATATACACCTACTTGTATTCATGACCATTGTAAAGTTATTGACAAGCAGTAAGTTAAAAATAGCAGGTAGTAGTTTAAGGAGCAGAGGAGGTCTTATAAGAGCAAATTAAATCTCTAAGGAATTAAAAACAATTGAACTGATCTGTTTGATCTCCTAATCTATGCTGTGTCATGATTAGAACAGACATCCCAAAAGCATGAAAACCACAGAATTCACTATATTGAGTACAATTATTACCTCTAACTACTATAGCTCTATTTATATGTAGCTTTTAAATATCATCAAGGACCTTGGAATTTAAGAAGGATACTAGAGCAGGTGTGTGTTCTAGGGAGTGGCTAAGTCCTAGAGTAAAATATGAATACTACCAAATAACAAAACTTACTATTTGACGTTAAAAGTAGAGAGAAGTACACTAAGGTCAATATGTGATACTTGGCTAGATGGTAATATTGTACCTGACTTCCCTAAGTCAAATGCGTTGCTCTCCTGCTGAAAGGATAGTGTTAAGTGAGGTAGTATCTAAGGAGCAAACAGCATCAGCATGTTTTAAGCTAGTCATATCAGAGGAAAATTATTTTCACTATGCCTCCATTTATTGTTAATTTAGCATATTTTTGGTATGCCTTGTGTTGAAAGCACCATGCTCAGTTCTCTGCTAGAGTAGTTGCTGAGTAGTTAAAAGTTGTCCTGGTTCGTTGCCAATGAGTCTCTGGCTTGACTTAACATTTTTTGCCCCCTCTACATAGCAAATGTTGCTTTTACTATCCAGGACCCTGGATAAGTACCCTGATATTTCTCCATCTTCGTTGAAACTTATTTGTCTGTTTTGAACTGTTCTTCCTTCCATTAGCCTCTCTCTGCATTCTAAACATGTCTACTCAGAAATTCTTTTTAGTATTAATCTGGGCTCACAGTGGGAAAATGCAGCTATGAGACAACATGTTTTTTTAACAGTGACTGTCTAGCACCATGTTTCTTCTGCCCTTATCTTTCTTTCCTCCTTCACCTCCCAACTTTTAAAAATCCTATTAATGATTCCAGTGATGAGAATTTCAGGTTAGTAAGGTAGGAAGGTGGTGGGGTGCCTGGGGTGGCTCAGTTGGTTAAGCCTCTGACTTTGGCTCAGGTCATGATCTCACGGTTCGTGGGTTCGAGCCCCACGTCGAGCTCTGTGCTGACAACATGGAACCTGCTTGGAATTCTGTGTCTCCTTCTCTCTTTACCCCTCCCCTGCTTCTGCTCCATTTGTCAGAATAAATAAACGTTAAAAAAAAATTTTTTTTAATGTTTTTTTTAACATTTATTTATTTTTGAGACAGAGAGAGACAGAGAGACAGAATGGGAGAGGGTCAGAGAGAGAGGGAGACACAGAATCTGAAACAGGCTCCAGGCTCTGAGCTGTCAGCACAGAGCCCGACATGGGGCTCGAACCCACGGACCACGAGATCATGACCTGAGCCGAAGTCGGACGCCCAACCGACTGAGCCACCCAGGCGCCCCTAAAAAAATTTTTTTTTTAAAAGAAAGTAAGGTGGTGATAAGGGGGTTTTGGAAGAATGATAATGTCCTTGAAGTCTCCCTCAAATGATAACCTACCGGTGATGATCGAACCAACCCACATGCTGTAGAGACTGTGAATGTAGGAAGTAAGGAACCTGAATGCTGATGAAACATACAGTTTTTCAGAGCTGATGCTAAGTATGCTAAGTTTTTCTTTCTAATATTACATCATTCCTCTTATAATGTAGGTGTTTGTTTATCCATCAGTGTTAGAGCTCCTGCTCTTACGCACAAACGGTGCCGAATACTTTTTGTCTGGCCCCATCTTGCTCTTATGTTTATTTTGTCTTATATATCTTTTTCCCCCCAGGCTGCCAGTACACCACTGAATCCTTTAAGTTTTCAGTGTGAATTTGTAAAACTCAGGATTGACCTTCTACAAGCCTTCTCTCAACTTATCTGTACTTGCAATAGCCTAAAGACAAGCCCTCCACCTGCAATTGCCACAACCATTGCCATGACCTTAGGGAATGACCTTCAGAGGTGTGGTCGCATCTCCAATCAGGTGTGTCTTAACTTTATTTTCAGTGCAGTGTTTATTTATACTTTAGAGGTTTTTGAGGTTAGTTGTGAGATGAAAAATTCTGAAATCAGCGGTTTGACTAAAAGACATTAACTATCAAATGCTTATTAACTCATCTGTCTTGCCAAAAATAGGCTGACATTTTTTTAGTGGCAAAATGATTGAAGATGTCTCAGTAGGTGCTGCATGTTTATAACTGTATTAATTGTTTTAGTGGAACTGGAAGCTAAAAAAGCAATGTTTTTTGTTTCTGTGTATTATATGTATTATTATACTTCCTTGAACGTTTACCATCTTTGTTAATTTTATTTAACAACATTTGTAAGAATGAATGGAATGGAAATGAAAAGAGTTGAACTACTTTTGGATTTGTTTGTTTGTTTGAGGAGGGTTTTTTTTTGTTTTTTTTTTTTTGTGGTCTGTTATTATACAATAATGATAGCATGTTTGTTTCTGGTAATGGATACTTTTCCTTCTTTTCAGATGAAACAGTCCATGGAAGAATTCCGAAGCCTTGCTTCCCGATATGGGGATCTTTATCAGGCATCTTTTGATGCTGATTCAGCAACTTTGAGGAATGTGGAACTATATCCTAAACCCACCTTGTTATTTCTTGTTCTCTGGAAGTATTCTTTTAAATGTAGAGTTAATGCTTCAGATGTGCTTGACTAAAAAATATATAGTAGATAAGCCTACAAATTTATTATAATTAATAACTTCTCTTTTGAAATCTAGTATGAGCAGTACAGTTGTACTTTTTAACTTCAGCCAGGCTTTAAAAATTAATAGTGACTCAGTGGTGGCCTTTCTCCACCGCTAAGAAGAGCATCCAAAACCCGGGTCCCCCAGTGTCACATACTTGGTGCTCACTTGAGCTGCAGCGGAAAACGTAACACATTTTCCCACCAGAAAACCATTTTCTCTTTTGCATCACTTCTGTTTTCTTCATGGTGAACAACCCTGGTTCCCATCACCTTTACTAATGATCTATTATTCCATAATCTTCATTGTCCCTTTTGTTCCCTAAGCCTTCCTTGGGTTTTCCGTATTTTCTTATTAGCAGCCTCAAACCCTTTTTGAAAGGAGGGCAGAGATAAATTGTTTTTAAGTTGTAGGGCCTATAAACCAGTAGTTCTGGGCCTTTTGGGTTTCTAAGTAAAAACCTTATGAATGCTGTGGACCCTCTCCTCTCCAGAATGCATTTATGCACACCCCCCAGCAGATTTGTAAAGTTGCAGTAGGGTTAACAGATCCCTTGAGCCCCAGCTTAGGAACCTCTGGGGTATCTAGAGACCATTTTGGTTGTTGCTGTTTTTAACTTTTATCAGTGAAACTTCTACATCTAAGCAGAAGAAAACCATTTCTGTGATTGAATCACAGAGCCTGTTGCTTGGTTCCCACCCCCTACCCCAACCCCACATTAGGCGGCCTCTGAAGTACTCTTCCTGGAACAGAATGTGAGAGTCACTATTATAAACAATAAAAGGGGGAAAAAATAGAGTCCCAAACTATTTGATTTGATAACATTATTGTTGCCTCACTTAAAATGTGGTCCTCATCTCGACTTGAACTTCAGAGAATATAAAGTCTATGTGGATTTCTCTCTTTTCATGTATAACCTTAACGTCCATCCAGACAGCAGCAGAGCTGTTTATTGATATCTCATGCAATAGAAGCCCTCATTTTGGACCCAGAATCAGCAAGGTATTTCTAATAATAGTTTACATTGAAGTGCATTTTCAAATATGTTATCTTACCTAGTCATCACAACAGTGTTTTGGAAGAGGTTTTACAGAAGAACAAAGAACAGGGACTTCTCCAGTATTTACCTGAGGTCACAGCTACTGACAAAACATGGATTTTCCGACTCCATTGTTTATTTACCTCCTGCCTCCTATTTTTAAAACACTGACCTGGAAAAATAACTAAGAAGAAATTCTTTGAAATTTGAATATTTTCTTCTTGTATACTGTAACTAAATTTTGGTATGGAAAACTGGGTTAGTAATATAATTAAGCTTGACATTTTTATTCTTTGGTTTCCTAAACAAAAAGATATTCCTATTTTTGCTTCATTAATATTCTTCTCTCCTCTTCCATTAACTAATTATTCAGGAATGTTCCACTGGTTTTTTTGTTTGTTTTTTTGTTTTTTTTCCCATTATACTATTCTGTTTTGGAATGTGCATTTTCAGGTGTCTGTAATTTCCAATCTAATAAGGCCTGTGATTCCAGGATCAGCTTTCTCAAAGAATACAATCAACAAAGCCGGGTAAAATTTCTCTACCCTGAAGCATTCACTCACCATTTCCTTTCCGGACAATAGCAAAGTCCTTGCTTCTGTCTTAAAATTCTGCCTACTCCTAGACTAGGCCGCTTGGCTATCTTTTTCCCCATTCATCTGATCCATTTTAATATTTTCATAACATACTAATATTTGCTTATTTTTCCTTTTATCCTGTTCTCACCAGTGTTCATTTTCCCTTCAGACCTGCAGTGCTTGTTTTTAAAAAAACAAACCCCTTCCTTTTAAGTTTCAAAGTGTGCTTACACTTTCATGTACTTTACAGAGTCTTTGCCAATTAATTGCTGATTCAAGACTCACATCACACCATCTTTTATTGTGCCATACTCATTTTACCTCTTAGCACCCAGATATCGTTGTACTGTTGACTGGTATGATAGGCATGTTTTTCTCTTGATTGACTTTTTAACAGAGATTGAGTGCACTGTCAGCAGGGATGGGGTGAAGGGAGTTATCCAGCCAGCTTACTCATGCTGCTACTCTCTTTCTCACTCTTCTCCGCCCCCTCTCACTCTCCAAACCAGTTCTCCTAGCCTCTGCCCTTCATAGCAGGGAAAAGTTGGAAAAGAAAGCTTGTACCTTGAAGGAGGGTTCTTTGGGTTTCATTCTCAATAGTATACAACTGCTAAGAGTGGCTTCCTCCTAAAACTTCTGTTCTCGATATTATATATTCTGTGCCTTCCAAGTAAAGAAGGACTTGCAGCTAAAAAAGAACCTCAAGAGGACCTCTTTTGCACTGCTGGTGGGAATGCAAACTGGCACAGCCACTCTGGAAATCAGTATGGAGGTTCCTCAAAAAATTAAAAATAGAACTACCCTGTTACCAGCAATTGCTCTACTAGGTATTTATCCAAGGGATACAGGTGTGGTGTTTTGAAGGGACACATGCACCCTAATGTTCATAACAGCACTATCGACAATAGCCAAAGTATGGAAAAAGCCCAAATGCCCATCGACTGATGAATAGGTAAAGAAGGTATGGTATATATATACAATGGAGTATTACTCGACAATCAAAAAGAATGAATCTTACCATTTGCAACTACGTGGATGGAACTAGAAGGTATTATCCTAAGCAAAATTAGAGAAAGACAGATATCATATGACTTCATTGATATGTGGAATTTAAGATACAAAACAGATGAAAATAAGGAAAGGAAGCAAAAATAATATAAAAAGGGGGGGGGGGACAAAACAGAAGAGACTCTTAAATATGGAGAGCAAACTGAGGGTTGCCAGAGGAGTTGTGAGTGGGGGAATGGGCTAAATGGGGCAAGGGACATTAAGGAAGACCCTTGTTGGGATGAGCACTGGGTGTTATACATAGGGGATGAATCATTGGAATCTACTCTTGAAATCATTATTGCCCTACATGCTAACTCACTTGGATATAAACTTTAAGGTTAATTTAAAAAAAAACTCAAGAAAAGGAGGCATAACATTGGTATTTCACTGTAGTTTTTACAAAAATGTGTCTATCTTTTTCATAGCCTAGAAGCTTTTTTGGAAGAAGGCATCTTGTCTTACTATTCAGCTTTGTATCTCTAGCACCTAATATAGTGCCTGAACCAATAACAGTAAATAGATTATGACAGGGTAGATGTTTATAATTATGAATTGTCTACCTCATTCCAACTTTTTAGAATTATCAAGAAGAAATATTTTGAGATGGTGGTTCATTGCATTTTTCTATTCTGACTTTTTATTTGTAATAAGTCCTTTGCACTTAATCTTTATGTTACTGCCTAAAAGATAAGCGAACAGTTCCTGGCTATGACAGAATAAATAGACTGGACTTTTCCTTTTACTGCGAACAACTAAAACCTGGATAAAACATAAAAGTTTTATGTAAAACTGTAAACAGTTAACTGTTTACAGACATTGGACAATAGGAAATTCAAGAATGTCATCCCTTGGTGAAGGGACACAAATAAGGTAAACCCTACCATAGTCTTTCCTTTCTTTTCCCTGGAAACACTCAGCAGAACACAGTGGTCTTGCTTAGTTGAAGAGATAGGAATCAGGGCTCAGGGAACCAGAAGAAGCTAGAACTTGCAGGACAGAATACAGGGGAGAGAAAGCAGCTTTCCAGGGAAAGAGCTCCAGAAATTTCATAGGCTGTGATTCTTTGGCTGAAGATTAGCATATGTGTACTAAGATACACATATGTAAGGGAAACTGCACAAGGCCAGGCAAAAAACAACTACTGGGGGAAGAATGATGACCAGAAGTTATAAGCTGAACAATTCCTAGAGTTCACACATGTCTGAGAAATGTTTTGAGTTCCACCTAGCCAAATGGAGAGACCTTATTGAACACTGAGAGCATTCAGAAGAAACACCAGAAGGGTCACACCACCTTAGCAGTAGGGCTAAACTAAGTCTAGAGCAGTCTTTCAGATAAGGTTCAAATGAATCAGGATTATATACAAGTAACTTGACTGTCTACCAAAACAAAATTTAACATTCTCTAAAGACAATAAAATAAAAAGTTCAACAGTATAAAATCCACACTTGTAGCATCAGATCAAGAATTATTAGACATGAGAGGAAGCAGGAAAATGTGACATAACCAGGAGAAAATTAAGTCATTTAGGAAAAAGACTCAACAAATGACAGATGATGGAATTTACAGAGTTGGACTCTAGAATAGCTATTACTAATATTTTCAGAGATTTAAAGGTAAAAGATAACATAATTAGGAGAAAAATTAAAGATGTAAAAAGGACCAAATGGAATTTCTAGAGCTAAAAAATACAGTATCTTGATTTTGCCTTTATTTTTGAAAGATAATTTTGATGGATATAGAATTCAACTTTGGGTTAGGTTTAATGGTACATTCGATATTGCAAGAGAAAAGTTCAGTGAACTTGGAAGACGTAACAATAAAAACTACCCAGACCGGACAGTGAAATAAGAAACAGCCTGAAAAACAACAGAGTCAAAACTAGCCTGTGGAACAGTATCATTTGTACTAATATATACATGTAACCACAAATCCTAGAAAGAGGGGAATGAAGGAAAGGGAAATATTTAAATGGCTGAAGTTTTTAAATGTTTAATTAAAAATGTAAACCCACAGATTCAAGAAGCTTAACAAACCACAAGTAAGGTAAACAAAGAAAACCATAACAAGCCATACATTGTAATCAAATTGCTGAAAACTAATGATGAAGAGAAAAAATTTAAATGGAGAAAGGGAGTGCATAGAAGGGAAGAAAGATCAGAAATCCACTGATTTCTCATCAGAAATAATGCAAGCCAGAAGACAATTAGAACATCGTTAAAGTTATGAGAGTGAAAAAGGTAACCCAGTATTCTATATTCAGTAAAAATTACCCTTCAGTAATTAAGACTAAATAAAGGCCTTTTCAGACAAAATCTGAGAAAACTTGTTACCACCAGATGTGCACTACTAGAAATGTTAAGTTCTTCAGGCTGAAGTGAAACCATTTCCACTGTAAACTTAGAGCCACAAAACAGAGTGAAGGGCACTGGAAATGGTAAATATGTCACTAAATATAAAAGACTTCTTTCATTTTTTTAAAGTGTTGATCATTCAAAACAATAATAACTATGGGAGTTTATAACATGTGGAAGTAAAATGTAGGAAATAAGACATGACAGGGAGGGGATTGCTGTATGATTTTTATGTTTTACATGAAGTAGCATATAGAAAATTATTTGAAGATAACTTGTGATAAACTAAGGACGAATAAACTCTAGAGCAACCACTAAAAAATAAAACAAGCCAGGAGATGAGGTAAAATGAAATACTAAAAACAACAGAAACAAACCCAGTTAATCCAAAAGAAGATGGGGAAGACAGGATAAAAAGAAACCGTGAACAGATGGAAAAGTAGAAAACAAATTACAAGATGGTAGCCATAAACCCAATCATACCAGTTATTACAGTAAATGTAGTCTTACTCTAAATAAAATCAGAGATTACCCTACTGAATACAAAAGCAAACCCAACTGTCTGCTCACCACAAGTAACCCATTATAAAGACACAGATAAAAGTAAACATAAGGACAGAAAAGTATATATCCTGAAACTCTAAAAGCTGAAGTGACCATATTAATATCATACAAAATAGACCTCAGTACAAGGTACATTTCATCATAATAAAGGATTCCATCCATCAAGAAGACATAGTTCTAAATATGTACAAAGAAACATGAAGCAAAAACTGGCAGAACTGAAAGGAGAAATAAATCCACAATTATCAAGTTTTCAACACTTCCTCTGTGAGTAAAGAACAGCTTGTCAGAAAATTTCTTAGGATGTAGAAGACTTGAACAACACTATCAATCATCTTGACCTAATTGACATGTACCAAAAGCAGCGTATATGTTCTTTTCAAGTGCATTTGGAACATTTAATGAGATAAACCATACACTGGGCTAGAAAACAAATCTCAATGAACTTTTAAAAGCGTTGAAATCATACAGAATATGGTATCTGACAATTAAGTTAGAATTGACTAACAAAAACGATCTCCGGAAAATCCCCACACATTTAAATATTAAATAAGACTTCTGAATAACCTAACTGGTCAAGAAATCAGAAGAAAAATTAGAAAATATGTTAAAACAGGATGAAAATGAGAACACATATCAAAACTTGTGGGATGCAGCGAATGCAGAGCCTAGAGGGAAATTGACAGCTTTAAATGTTTTTGTATAACATAAAAAGTTTAGAATCAGTGATCTAAGTTTCTACCTTATCTGATGCTACAAAAAGAAAGCAAATTAAACTCAAAATAATTTGAAGGAAAGAAGTAACAAAAATATGAGCACTGATAAATGAATTAGAAATAAATAGTGGAGAAAATCAATGAAACCAAAAGCTGGCTCTTTGAAAAGACAATGAAACTGATAAAACCAGTTAGTCTGAGTGGTAAAGGAACACAAATTACCGATACCAGAAATCAAAAACACCAGACCAAGTCCTATAGCTATTAAAAGCCATAATAAGGGAATAACAGTTTTCATGAACACAGACACAAAAACTTTTAACAAGACATGTGCAGATTGAATCCAGCAATATCCAAAAGATAATGCATCAGAACTAAGTAGGTTTTATCCCAGGAATACCAGGTTAACAATAGAAGACCAAACGGTGTAATTTACCATATTGCATAATAAAGGAGAAAAGCTGAAGCGGAGAGCTTAATAAACATTTCAAGTCTTACTATGAAGCTATAGTAATTAAGACTATATGATATTTGTTTGATGGTAGAATGGAGAGACCACTCACGTATGTGATCATTTGATTTTTGACAAAGGTACCAAGGTCCTTCAACTTACATCTTAATGAAGTTCATTTCTTAAGTAAATGAATGCTTTGGTAGGAGGTAGAGCAGTATATTCTGAATTTAGACCCTTTTGGTAGCAGGTAACTCCGTAAAAGACTTTAGTTTCTTTATGCTTTTTGTGTATAGTTTTCCTTAGAGTCCTATAAATGAGGTTCAGTTCTTGTCTTATTGGAAC
This sequence comes from Panthera uncia, assembly GCF_023721935.1. Lineage (NCBI taxonomy): Eukaryota > Metazoa > Chordata > Mammalia > Carnivora > Felidae > Panthera > Panthera uncia. The sequence continues at coordinate 30,504,500 of NC_064813.1, forward strand.
TTAAGATATAGTACAGAGCAGGAAACAAAGCTTTGGAGCCAGGCCAATACAAACATGAATCCCTTGTCATTCACTCCTAGCTGTATAAATATGTGCATGTGATTTCATCACATTGAGCCGCATATGCATGAACTACAGGTAACTTGTGATGCCTACCTCCTAGAGTGGTTGTGGTGGTTAACTGAAATAACCTGTCTAAAGTACCTAAGGGAAGTGCTTTAGTTATGCCTTTAACACACCACTTGATGTTAAGAGGATAATAAGAGAGGGGCGCCTGGGTGGCTCCGTGAGTTGAGTGTCTGACTCTTTCTTAGTTTTGGCTCAGGTCATGATCTCATGGTTTGTGACATTAAGTCCCACATTGGGCTCTGTGCTGACAGCGTGGAGCCTGCCTGGGATTCTCTACCTCTCTCTGTCTCTGCCCCTCCCCTGCTCACTCGCATGTTCACACTTTCTCTCTAAACAAATAAACGTTTTTTAAAAAGGATAATAAGGAAATAATAAGAACAGTTATGCCCAGTGTGGCCGAATTACCTATGTTGCATTTTCAAATAACCGCCTTGAAGTTTAGTTGGAATACAAAAGGTTTGCTTTCTTTTTTCACTTAGGAAGACTTTCAAAAACACTTTTAGGTCTGAGGCAGTAGAGGAAGAAAGAAGGAATCTCGGTAAAACTTTCCAGCATGCTCTATATACTAGCTCTCCCCTGAACATGCCTGTGCCTTTCACATCCATGCTGTGGATCCATGCCGTTTCCACAGCCACAAATGCCCTCCACACTTCCACCTCTCCACATCTCCATCCTGCTAGCCCGCTAATTTGCTCAGGACCTGTCTCTTCTGTGGCATTCCTCCCCTCCCTCCATGTGCTGATCTGTTATTTATAGATCTTCACTGGTTATTTGGCACTTATGGATAATTACCTTTTCAAATGTCTTAGGTCTCCTTCCCCTCATGGCACAGACAGGGTTTAAACATTTTTCTACTACCTAACACCAAAGTGATTAGACTTACAGAATTTGAAGTCAGGTCTGGGTTTGAATTCCAGGCTTATTACTTAACCTCTCCAAGCCTCAGTTTCCCCCCACCTGTAAAATGGAACAACCATACCTACGTCGTTATTTTACAAATTAAATGAGAACATGTGCAAAGTGCCTGACACATGTAGACACTGAAGTAGTGACTATTTTGGTTGATTAATTGATACTGATTTGACCTCAGTTTCCAGGAATACGGATCTACTGGAGCGGCCCATGCTGACAGTGAATATGAGAGGAGAATGATGTCTGTGTATAATCATGTCTTGGAGGAAGTGGAATCACTCAATCGGAAATATACCCCTGTTTCTTACATGGCAAGTGACATTTGTTTTAGTGAGTTTTCATTACATAGATAGAAGTGGGTTTTTATCCAACACTTACTAACCATGTGAATTCATCGAATTCCCCTCTCTGCCTGTTTTCTGCTGTGCCTATTTTGTAAGGGTTAATAATTGCTGTGAGGATGAAATGAGCTAATCCATGGAGCACTTAGCACATCTCTCACTGCTATAGAGTTACGTTAATGTGTCAAATCTGCTCTACCAGAATGCACTTTTTTTTTCCTTTTAACAATTGAACTGAAGTTGCAATAGTTCTCAACCCTGGCTACACGTTAGAATCACTTTGGGAGTTTTTTTTAAAAAATAAATCACTACCCAGGCCCCACTCCAGACCAAGTAACTTTGAATCTCTGCAGTTGAGGCCCAGGCATTAGTATTTATAAAAAGCTCCCAGGTGATTGATTCTGTCCTGCCACCAGGGTTGAGAACCACTGGCCAATTGAAACAGAACTGTGCTTGTCATCTACAAGGCAGTGAATCACTTCCTGCCAGATGATGCCACTGATGTCCTTTTAGCCTGCTGAATCTATTGCCTTTGGCCCTGTTCAGCTCTTCCTCTTCCTTCAGTTTCCTCCATCACAGGACAGACTGACACACCTTCACCCAGATTTTCTCCTCCCTGTCTGGCCATTCCCCAAGTGTCTTAGTCAGCTCAGGCTCCTGTATCAAAATACCTGTAGACAGGCTGGCTTAAACAACAGGCACTTCTCTCTCATGGTTGTAGGGGCTGGAAAGTCCAGAACAAAGGTGGCAGCCAGTTTGGTTCCTGGTGACAACCCTCTTGCTGGCTTGTGGACAGCCACCTTCTCACTGTGCCCTCACACGTGGAAGAGAAAGGGAGCTCTGGTCTCTTTTTTTCTTGTAAGGACACTAATCGCATCATGGGGCCCCATCCTCATGACCTCATCCAACCCTCATACCCTCTCAAAAGCCATGTCTCCAATTACCAACATATTGGGAGATAGGGCTTCAATGCAGGAGTTTGGGGAAGCCACACATTCAGCCCATAACACCCCATCTGTGACCTTATACCTTGGAGAGTTTCCCTTGCCTTGGCTACCCATTAGATGCTGACATTCCCTGTAGCTCTTTTCTGGCTCCCGCTCTTCTCGCTCTGTACTCTCACCCGTTATCAGGTGTTTAAGAAGAAATTGGTGAGGTATGTTGTTGAAGAGTTAGATTAGATTTTCAGGACAGATACATTCCCTGACATAAGATCGTCAATACGTATTTGCTGAGTTGAATTGACCTGGGTGGTTGTTTGACAGAGACTTGGTTGCTAAGGGACAGAGTAAAGATTCTCTTTGAAGGAAATACACACATCCATGCAAGACATTGATTAGATGTCAAAAAATATAAAGGCTGGGGGCACCTGGGTGGTTCATTCGATTGAGCATCCTACTCTTGGTTTCAGCTTGGGTCATGCTCTCACGGTTCGTGTGTTCAAGCCCCACAGCTTGGGATTCTCTCTCTGCCCCTCCCCCTACTCTTGCACATGCCCTCTCTCTCTCTCTCTCTCTCTCTCTCTCAAATAAACTTTAAAAAAAAATACAAAGGCTGTAAAGTATCACACTCAACAAAGAAGAGCGTGTTGGTGCTATGCTAGTCCTCCTTCTGGCTTACTAACTACACTACGTGCCTCCATATTTCCAGACTGTTAACTATAATGGTAATCTGCTCCTAACACACCTATGCACATGTGCCCAAGGGGCCATCGGCCTCAGAGGCACTCCACACTCTCCATATGGGGAATTGCAAAATCTGCCTCCATTCTTTTAAAAGAGAGAATGGTGCCTTTTTGCCCCAGAACAGCCTGAGGGCACTTGGGTCCCCTAAGTCCAGCCTTTAAAGAGGTTTCTCTCCTAAAATACTGTTGGCATCAGACTTCCACCACCAGTAGGATGTCCCTGCAAGTGCTTCCCAGATTCCTCGTTGCAGGAAGGTGAATAATGTTGCCTTAGCAGTTAAACCTGAAGAAATAGACCCAATGTGTTTGAATCTGTGTTGTGGTTTTCTCAAGTAATAGACCTGGCATTTGTATTAGGAGTCTCTTGGGCACGAAATGTTCAACAGCCTGAAACCAATAAGGAGTGGATTCTTCTGGCCTAGAGCCTTAATGCCCAGCTGTTTAAAATTGTTCACAAACATAGGCAACTAGGTGGCACTGTGCTTAGAATCAGCAGCTCAGAAGGGCAGACAGCACAGTAGAGTGGCTTGCAGCTTCAGGCCATTGGTGGGGAAGTAGACTGAGGAGGGGAGGGGAGGGTACACCAACAGGAGCAGTTCTAGGTCACCTCAAGTTACAAGTGTTCTGATGGTGCTGTAATTTTTTTTCTCTTAAGTTTGCAAACCATTGGTGAAATAGAAAACAAATCACTGAACTAAGAGTCAAGCAACCCAGGTTCTAGTCCCAGCTTGTCCCATTACCTGTCTGGGTGACCTGTGTTATCAGCAGAATTGAGGATTAGACTGGGTGATCTTTGCAGTATCTTTGACGGTGTCACAGTTGTATGCTCATCTCCAAACTCACCAAGTTGGATACATTAAATACGTAAAGTTTTTTGTATGTCGGTCATACCTCAATAAAGTGGTTTTAAATACATACATACATACATACATATATACATACATATAATATCTCAGAACTCTTTTAAGTTCTAGTTGTGTGGCTCCTCTTACTAAGACTCAAAGGATTCATTGTAGTGATTCTCTTCAGCTATGCTGGGATTTTCAAAACTCAGTTAAATTTGTGAAATAGATATTTGAAATAAAGTATTCTATTAAAATTTCGGAATTCCATAGAGTTGGACTGTATTGTCATTCTTCATCTGAATTCCAGTAAGTTTCCCCCATTGCTCACTCTGGGGCTATAGGGACAGGGAAGCCACCATGTGGAGATGGAGATGGAGATGGGATGGAAGAATGAGGATGTCAGGGTTCGTGGGATTTGGTGTCTGGCCTCGGACATCGATATACTGCTCTGGCTTCTTTACCATATTTTCTTTATCCTACTTTAACATACAATAGTTACTCTTTGTTGTAGTAACTAAAATCATTATATAATAATATATCTAATAGTTCTAAGTGTTATGGAAATGCAAAGTTTGTGCATTATTTTGCCTTGAGGATTTTCTTCTACATTTACTTTTTATTTTATCAAATATACTTCAAAGTAAAGTAAAAATCTGCAATTGTATTCCTTGACATGAGAGATTTGGCAAACATTTGGGTGTTATGCCTATTTCCTGATAGGTATGTACCTTTGCAATAATCATAGGACCATTTGTACTTTAAAAAAAAATTTTTTTTAACGTTTATTCATTTTTGAGAGATGGAAAGAGACAGAGCATGAGTGGGGGAGGGGCAGAGAGAGAGAGAGAGAGAGGGAAACAGAATCGGAAGCAGGCTCCAGGCTCTGAGCTGTCAGCACAGAGCCCGACGTGGGGCTTGAACTCACAGATTGCAAGATCATGACCTGAGCCAAAGTCAGACGCTTAACCAACTGAGCCACCCAGGTGCCCCAACCATTTCTACTTTTTAAACTTCTTCCTTAAAGTACCATTTGTTGATGAAATTTGGAAATTTATTTTTATTTGACTTAGTTTCTTTTCTTCCCCCCAGCATACAGCATGCCTCTGCAATGCCATCATTTCCTTGCTGAAAGTTCCTCTTTCATTTCAGAGATATTTTTTCCAGAAACTGCAGTCTACCAGCATCAAGGTAATAATAGCAAGAATAGAGGTTAATACTGATTAAAAACCCAGTTACCTTTTGAAGAATATGTGGGATAGAGCTCTGCTTCAGGATCTTACCTTTGGTTTTGATGAAACTTACAGCCTTTAGTTGTGAATTTCGTCTCCCTTTACTGAGTGGTTTGGTGAAAGGAACGGGATTTGGGGATTAAACCCTCTCCCTTGTGACCTGTCAGTGCCAGATGCAGTGAGACGGTGTTTGGGTACCTGGAGCTCTGTCCCTTGTCTCCAAGAATAATTTGAGAGGTTTCATGATAGTCACCTACAAGGATCTTGAGCTGAGCCCGTGTGTGATTGGACTTTCCAGACCCAGAATAAATCAGGTCCAATAAAACATCACCAGTCCTACCTCCAGGGCACTTTTGTCTGTGAATATCCAGTTTTGAGGAGCTGGCCAATGAGAAGAGCTAGTATTTGAAAATATGTAAGCCACTCAACATTCAAAAATGTATTTTTGATTCAGAGAATGGAATTTTTGGGAAAGGAGGAAAACTGTCACCCGCAAGAGGTTTTCTAGGTTATCCCTGGCAGTAAATGTCTTCCGTGCACGTTGCATATCCATTCGAATGTTTTGGGTTGCATTTCAGAATGACGTGAATAATAAGGAAAATTGATTACCTTAGGTAAGATGTGTGCAGGGTTGATTGAGGCAATGCTCAACATTATCAGAAAGACCCAATTTCTTCCATCTCTTCATTTAGCAGAATTTGGGCTTTCGGTAGTTTAAGTGTATTGGGATTTTAAATATGTTTTTAAATAAAAAACTACTCTAATGAGAGGTTTGAAATTGACTTTCATACCATTGTGACTTGATTTTATGTGTAATCCTAGAATATTAAGTACGTTTGCCTTTGAATTTAGTGTATTTAAAATTACGAAAGACCAGAGGACAGCCTCTAGATATGAAAATTTACATGATGCATTTCTGTACTGGAATTGGTTCCTTGTCAAAGAAAGGCCCCACCACAGGAATGGGCAAGAATAGTGCCTTCACTTTTTTCTAATCCTCTTTTACCCTCACACAGAACTGGGGTTTGACGTAGAAAACACAGTGGTATTTAAAAGGAAGCATTAGGAGAAGGAACCCTTGACCTTAAAGGTACATCTGCCTGCTTATCCTGGCATAGCCAGGTCGTTAGTTGTATGTGTAACGTTGTAACCTGTAAATAATAATTAGCACAAACTTGTCTGTCAGGAGAGAGCTTGCTCTTGCTTGTTAGCATTTATTTTAATGTTGGTATTCTAGCTTGCTCTGTCGCCGTCCCCCCGGAACCCTGCAGAGCCCATCGCGGTCCAGAATAACCAGCAGCTGGCACTAAAGGTAGAGGGAGTGGTTCAACATGGATCAAAACCAGGACTCTTCCGCAAAATTCAGTCCGTCTGTCTGAATGTTTCTTCTACACTACAGAGTAAATCTGGACAAGACTACAAGGTAATTTAGAAAAGAGGCAGAGTTATGATGTGGATTTTATCAACTTACATTAATGGAAGTTTTCTAGTGCTAAGCAGACTGCAGTTACACCTCCTAACAGATGAGATACGGACACAAGTTAAAAGTACATTCTCAGGCTTGAGGGGGCTCGTGAACAGCACTTCTCTTTTCCCTGCCTGAGCCAGCTGATGGAGAAACATCCAGGCAGACAGTAATCAGATACGAGTTTTATTATTATAGCTGTCGGGAAACCCCGCTCAGGTATCTGGCAACAGGGACTTCTAGCTTTGTACCACTGAATTTTCCCACCAGCCTCAGCCCGCACACACAAGAGCCTGCCCCTGTAAAACTGATGGTAGGAAGGAGCGCCCTGAGTCCCAGAGAAGGCAAAGAGAAGATCTTAGCTCCCCGTGCTCAGTTCCTACCCAGAAACTCCCCATCAGTAGGATTTACCTCCTTCCCTGGAGACCAGTACTGCCCATCTAATGAAAAGTCCCTCCACATGGAGGGAAACCTCAGGACTGAGGGAATAAGTGCTCCCTTTCCCCCAAAAAGCACACATCGAATTATTTTTCTCTATTTTAAGGGAATTGTAGCATTTTCCCCCAAAAAGGCTATACAACATTGACAGGCATGGTCAGATAAAGTAAAATCTTTCCTCAAGGGTGTAACCCTAGGAATTGGCTGCTTTGAGAAATCACGAGGTAGGTAACCAAAAATCGTGCTTGCTTTGTTAGCTGAGACTGGGATGCTGAGTACCGTGGAATACCAGTATTCCAAATGCAGAGTGTTCCTTTCTATGGACATCTCTTTCTGGTTCCTTGATGGTTTATTCACAGTAAATGGAACAAGGGAACAAGTACACAGTTGTAGGGACGGAGTTGTTCAGATGCCCACATTGGTTGTATCCGGGTTTATTGTGGGCACGCTTGAACTGAGCTCCATAGCAAGGAAAGGAGTATTAGTAGAAATATAAAAAGAGAGCATTTTATTCTCTTTGGTGGTTTTAGGCTAAAAACCCAAGAGAAGGTGTGGCTTAGGCCGTTTTTACTTTCTTTACTTTGGTAACTTTCTCCTCCTTCTTTGCCCACTCTGATATGGCTCAGCCTTTATTCTCTTCTCTTCCTCTCTGACTCCCACAACACGGAGCATGGTGCCTTATGTAGCAAATATTTGATGAATGATGAAAAAAAAATCATTTACTGTATTTGGAGTACAACTGCTATGTTCGTGGGTGATCCCTGTTGTCACAGAAGATCCTAGTGAGAATTTACATAGTTAACTTACCCCTTTCAACAGCTGTCTCCTCACTTTGAGTTTGAGAGAACAGTAACGATGATTCTTATTGTTCCTTGTATATGATTTCCACTCTTAAGAAAAAAACCTTCAAACCAGTCTTCTGCTTATTGACTTCCCTCTGGAGGCATTGCTTAATGCCCGGAAGCTGATATAAGTTATATAGGACAGGATTGCTCTGTTGTGTTACATGCAGTGAGTTCTCAACTTGAAATGCATCATCCATTCAGAGCGATCAGGTTGCCTTGGCCTATTTCTGGTCCTTTTAAGGAAGTTCTTATTTGGTAGGCATGTTGTTTAGGGACATAAAACCCCTATAGAAGTTGTGCAAACAAACAAAACCGGGCTTATAAATCTAAGATCTTGAATTGGTCAGTGACTTCATTCCATTGCTGTTACGGAAAGATTAACCTGTTCCCTGAGTCACAAAGCTTCAGGGCACATTTATATCATTAATTATACAACAGAAACACACACATAAATGTAGAACAATCTGGCCAAATATTCATTAAGGTTACCTGTGTATGCATTCTCAGAATAAGTGTCTCTCTTAACATACTTCATCTTAGGTACAGGTCAGGGTATACCAGCAAGTGTTACTCTGTTCTTTGAAGGACAAAGGCATGAGTGTCTAGCTACATAAGTGAACAAGCCCATAAATCTGTGTTTTAGAATATATTGTGCTGCCCATCTGAACAAGACACTGATTATTAAATGAGCACTGTACAAGTTATAAAGTTAATTTGTTTTAAAGAGGGAGGGTTGACTGTATTAAGTAATACAAAATCAGACTGGCTAGGAGGAGGAACCCTAACTTGTATTTACTTAGAGTTATGTTCTTTTTCAGTCTCTTAGATTTTAAACTCCCTGAAACAGGTGATTGTACCCTGTTTCTTCAGAATTTCTCTTTACAGACTAAAGAAAGATGGGAATCAGAGTTGGGGTTGGGTAAGCAAGTGTAAGAGGGGAATATTCTTTTCCACCCTCTTAAGGTCTCCGGCTGGGCCTACGATTAAACTAACATTAAGGCGCATTAACAGGAGAAAAGCATACAAGTTTGTTAGAATTGTACACATACATGGGAGTCTTCACAGACAATGGAAACCCAGAGAAGTGACCAGAGCAGAAAGCTTATGTAACTTTTAGACAAAGAAACAGTAAATTTGTGGAGACTTAAGACAAATGGGCAGTAAAGAGGTGGGGACTGACTGGGAGAGAGATGGGGCGGCAGTCCGTGCATTTCAACCTTGATTCCCAGTCTCTGGTGATAAGGATGTTCTCCTTCTCTTGGTACAGAGAAGGCACCTTTCTCATGGGAGGTTTTATGGCCTGTTTTAGGTAAAAATGGCAAGGTCAGAGACCCTTCCTACATCCTCTGTTTCGCAAGTGCCTTTAGTTGAAAAGAATCAATGTGCCAAAGCAGCATTGTTTTGAAGAGGCGTGTCCTGAGCTCCTTCACAAGGAGGAAAGGCAGCATATGAAGGGGTCGAGACAGGCTCTGGGAGCTTGTTCTGGTAGTGAGGAGGTAGTATCACTTAGTGATAGAGAGTGTAGGCTCTGGAGTTCACCTGCCTTGGTTCAGATGCCAGTTCCACTACTCATTAGCTGTGTGACCTTGGAGAAATGACTTAACCTCTCTGCCTCAGTGTTTTTATCTGTAAAACAAGGATAATAATAGTACCTACACCTCTTGGTTGTTTGCAGGGATTAAGTAAGCGCTTAGTACAGGGCCTACCTCACAGTAAGCACTCAGTACATATTAGCTATTACTATTATTTAACAATTTTTTCGTTCCAGATACCCATTGACAATATGACCAATGAGATGGAGCAGAGGGTTGAACCTCATAATGATTACTTCAGTACTCAATTTCTGTTGAACTTTGCTATCCTTGGAACACACAACATTACAGTGGAATCTTCTGTGAAAGATGCCAATGGTATTGTGTGGAAGACGGGTCCCAGAACTACCATATTTGTAAAATCCCTGGAAGACCCTTATTCCCAGCAAATTCGCCTACAACAACAGCAGGCCCAACAACCATTACAACAGCAGCAACAACGAAATGCCTACTCACGGTTTTAGCCACATGATGAATGCACTACAGACTTTACAGGAATTGATCAAATGGGCAAAAATAATTTGATTTTTCATATGGATTAAGATATAAAAGAATGTGGAGTCCATCTATTCATTGGTTTCTATAATGTCATACTCTGGCGAAAAAAAAGAGTTGGTTTTTCTTTAAAAATTTAATTTGAGAAATAATTGGATTCCTAGCCAGAAAGACGCTTTCCCCTTGTTCCTTCTCAAACCATGTCCTTTATCTTCTGTTTGACATTTTCATTGTTTTTCTGTTGCTGAGCCTTTCTTTCTCTTTCAAGAAAAGTCATGTGTTGGGATCACTGAATTCATATATTTGACTGATTTGTCCACCAAAACACATCACTCACTACCTGGCACAGACCTCTCATTCTGAGCTAGGCATTGGGAAGTGCTGACTAGTTGGTACGGAGGAGTCTGTGGGAGTAGAAACTGAGTTCTCCCCTAGACTGACTTCAGTGTGTCCCCTGAAACATCCAGTTTTCTGGGTTTTGAGAGGAAGCAGTCTAGCAGAATTGAAACATCCTGCTACATTATTTCAACTATTCACCTATATTTCTCTGTGCTAAAGCAATCTTAATTTATTGTTTTAGTATTTAATTGACCCCCCCCAAAACCAGCTAACAGTTACAAACAAAGATTGGCAAGTAATCATTTGTGTTTTCTAATATTTGTTTATATTATAGAGTTTTTACATTATTTCCAAGAGTGAAAAAAATCACTCACATGTAATATCTTAATCTTTTAAATTAGGAGGCAGATCTTTTGATTGGTTTGGTTTCTTAAGTTATGTAATGCTAGACTTGATTGTCTAGAAAGAACAATCTATAGCACAACCTCAATTAGTTGGGATGCTCAGGGAATAGAAATTTTCTGGTTAGCCAGAAAATCCCTTTTTTTCTATCTCAATACTGGTTGAAAACCATTATATAAAATATAATAATAATAAACTTTCTTGTCTTAACACAGTATACTAGATGTATTTTACCTGTTCGTTCTCGGTTTGGGATCATTCAGTGCTTGGGATCATGGTTTCCAAACATCAGGGATCGTAGGGTTGCGCATGTTCATGACGTGTGTGGGGCAGTTGGGCTGGAAGCAGTTCCCGAGATGGAGCTGGGCACCTTCCCTAGAGGTTCCCTTTTTATTTATTGATTTCTTTTTCTTTTTCTTTTTTTTTCAATATATGAAGTTTATTGTCAAATTGGTTTCCATACAACACCCAGTGCTCATCCCAAAAGGTGCCCTCCTCAATACCCATCACCCACCCTCCCCTCCCTCCCCCCCCCCAACCCTCATAGAGGTTCCCTTTTTAAATAAATCTCCCATTTCCTTTGTTTGTGTTTTGTACTTTTTTTCCCTTTAAAGTCAACATTGGCTCAAAGAAAAAAAAATGAGTTGGTATTTCTTTTTCCCTTGTCATGTTGCCTCCAGGGATGAGAAGTGATTGGCGATTCGGGTCCCTCTGAGATTGCCGGGCTCGGGTGAGCTATTGTCCCTCTTCGCCATTGGCCAGCCAGAACATCATGGCAAAACGTACGAATCTCCAGTGTTGACTGTAGATGGCATCCCTTTATGTTCAGCCCCGTTGTACACAGTGCACGGTATGAACAGTTGTGATAGCATCTGAGGGCACAGGCCTTAGGAAGAACCGCCAGAGGGGTGTGGAGGAGGCTACGGACCCCTTGACCTGCCAGGCGTGGAAAGAGCTGACTCAGCAAGCACAGGTTGTCCTTTTAGCTCTGATGAATTAGCTGAGTTACCTTGGGCAAGTTACTCAATCTCTCTAGGCTAGTTTCCTTGTCTCTAAAATGACTGAATTAGACTGGATCTCTTCAAGTCAATCTAGAGTTTTTATCAGGTGACTGAAAGACTAAAAGACCAAAAAAAAAAAAAAAAGACTCTTAAATTAGGGGAGAAATTTTTTTTTTTTAATTAAGTGTCTATTTTCAGAATGAAATTTTATAATGTCGCTGTCAGGTTTCTGGTACTGTTTTGAAGCAGAATTCTCAAGAGGCAAATCTTGTAAGCCTCCAGCCCTCCCCAGTTCCCTTGAGACCTGCCCAAATTTTATGTTCTTTTTTTTTTTTAAAAACCGTTTATTGTTTTTTTTGAGAGAGAGAGAGACAGGACACGAACAGGCGAGGGGCAGAGAGAGAGGGAGACACAGAATTCGAGGCAGCTCCAGGCTCCAAGCTATCAGCACAAGGCCCGACGTGGGGCTCGAACTCAAAAACCGTGAGATCATGACCTGAGGTGGAGTCAGACGCTCAACCGGCTGAGCCACCCAGATGCCCCCCAAATTTTATGTTCTTAAAAGACCAGCTTTTGATAGCTGTAGTTACAAACTCTTTGATTTGGTGCACTGTAGGAATTAATCCAAATAGTTCAAAGTATGAAAATAACTCTGTGAAGCAAAAAAGGCTATTTTAATTGAGTGTGTCCGTTAGACCCAGGGTTAGAATTCTGATTTTATGTTTGGTATCATGTCTACTGCATTTCTGGCATCAACTGTTAAGCAATTATTTGGAGTAAGGGGAAATTGTGTTTATAATTTCTACACTATAATTATAAATGAAAAAGAAAGATGAAGGAATGAAAGATACATGTATACTGATTGTGAAGTGAGCGTGTTCTGTGAATTTACAAATATGGATAAAAAAGGGTATCGGCCGATCGATTCTAGGGAAGACAGGGCTGATTTTTCTGTGTTTAGTCATTTTGCATTATAACCTGGGGGGTCGGAGCACAGCCTTTGGAGCTACACCGTCTGGGTCCAAATCCTACGTACCTAACTTTGTGACCTTGCACAGGCTACTTGATACTTGATATCTCTCTGCCTCAGTTTCCTTACTCCTAAAATTGAGAAGTTTAATAGTGCTTCATGGGATAGGTGTGAGGATTAAGTGAGTTAACATAGACGTAGTACAGGAAAGCAATTAGAACAACCCTATAGCATATAGTAAGCAGATATACAGGTTCACTAGCATTGTTACTTCTATTATTATACCCTCCCGAATACTATTTTTCACAGTATTTGATCTTTCATAAGATCCATTCTTATTTTTAGTATTTTATTTATTCATAATAAAAGTTACCTTCCTCTGCTACTAAACACACATTTAAGCTTATCTTCCCACATTCTCAATTGTGGGGTAATAACAAAATAATGTTGACCTCAACAAAACGGAATTCCTGTCTACAACCAATACTATAAATCCTATTAATTAAAATATTTAAAGACATGTATGAAGAAGATCATGAAAATCCTTTCCAAAGCTGCTGATTGTCTTCAATGGTGACAGCAATAGTATATTGACCATTTAGAAATTAAAGTACTGTTATATTCCAGCTTGACCTAAGAGGTCTTGTGATAATGACCTTTCTAGCACAGACTAACCAAGGTGGCAGGTAATTTGCAGCTAGAGGCACTAAGTGACTTTTCACCTTGTGGTATAGTTCCTAGAAGAAGAAACCAAGATGCCCAGACGAGAGTCCCAGAGATGCCAGTTTGAGTTGTATTTGTAAGACTCCCTTGCCATGGATCCTTAGATTCGTCCCTTGGTCTTTCTGTGCCAACACTGGCCAGCATTGGGAGTGAGAGGATCCTGCCGCTTGGTATGTAGCGTATACGGAGCGCTTGTCGGATAGAAGGTTCCGTGATGAGGGAAATGTTCTAAGTCTGGCCTTCCAATATAGCCACTAGCCATATGTAGTTATTGAACATCTAAAATATGGCTACTGTGACTGAATCTTTTATTTGCTTTTAGTTCAGTTAAATTTAAAGAGCCTCGCATGGCTACTGCCTGCAGAATTGGGACCGTGCAAGAGTGCGAAGAAAAAAAATTCTCTATTCCCTTAGGGCCTAGATAACTCTTAAATAGATTTCTAGATAAGAGGTCTGTCTACATTGGAATTTTTTGATGTCCTGAAGGTTTCACATGGAAGACTGTAAACGACAAGGAAGGTACTCGGGGTTTGTGGGTGTGCTTTGCTCCTAGGAATACTGTGCTGCTCAGACACCCAGCCCTGTTCTTTCTGTAGTTAACCCTTGGATTTAGCCTTTGTCAATCATCAACATTCAAAGTATGAGGTCCAAAAGTCTGGTGAGTGGGCTTAGATCTCCTCCCAACAGCCAGAGGTCATGGTCTCCCTTTTCACTTCTTGCTCAAGAACACAAAGACCTTTAACTCTATGGGCTGTGTATTTTATTGGCTTGAGTGCACCTCGGCCATTATTACCCCGTAGTATCTCCTGGTCTAACGTATTCATTCTATGAGCAGTTTAATTTTTAATTGCAGTTGGGATTTAAACAGAATGAGACATGTTTTTCTCCTTAACTAATATATGAAGGCCTAGAGCCATTGATTTCCACATTCAAATGTAGAATGCTAAATGTTGTAAATTTACTTTTTTCAAATCTACTGCAGGTACAAAACATTTTTCAGTCTATATCTTTTCCCTTCCTGCTTCCTTGCTAATCTCCCCCAAAGCAATTCTGTCATGTCCAGTCAAGTTTGTTGTGCAATAACTGTCCTCTGTTTAGGCTTGGTTAAAGATTGAAACTTGATGAAACGAGTTGAGGGACTGTTCTCCTCTCAGATCCTGTCTACAAGGGCTAGCTTTCGTCTTGTGGTACTTAGCTGGCAAACGGAGACTAAAAATATTTTTATTGTTGTTTGCAGTTATTTTTAGCAAATTATAAAGGTAAAATAATACTAACTCATTTGGCATTAGGAAATGAATCAGTCAGCAAAATGAACATCTCTACCCTCAGAAGTCAGGATGAGTTAAAGAAAATCAGATTGTTTTACAGAGAGAAAATATTCTCTACCTCACCTTTTGGTTTTCTTGGGAGATTCATGGGTGGGTTTTGATGAAGGTTCTTTGTGGCAAGAAGCAAAAATATTTCAAATGGAAAACCAAGACATCATAGAGCTAAATTAGGCTGAGGAATCGCGAGAAGATAGCAATGTCTAGTTGTGTGTCATGGAAGGTGAGGACAGGCAGTACTGCCCCAAGTCGACCCCCATCCCTGGAAGCAGTGACGCTAATGATGCTTTTTGCCTTATTCGTCCTCTCACTCTGGGGAGATGAGCAAAGTGATGACGCATTGCTAAGACTTGTGTCCCCCACCTGGCTTTCCCTTCCCACCCCAGCCAGTAACAAAGGCAGATGTCATGTGTTAGGAAGGTCAGTTCTGAACCCTCCCAACACCCACACATAGGACAAGAGTAGATGAAAAGCCTACTGTGCAAATGCAAGCGGGGGACCTGGGGAGAAGGGCCTCCCTGTGAGCTCCACGCTATACCAGGCTCTGAGCTGGGCGTGGGAAATGCAAAAAACTGACAGGGAGAGCCCTCAAGCAACTTGTAGTCTCTTGACAGAAGGAGACTTGTATTTCTACAGAACGTGGAGAGGGCTTTATAAAAGCTAGTGAGAGGGGCGCCTGGGTGGCTCAGTCGGGTAAGCGTCCGACTTCGGCCCAGGTCATGATCTCACAGTTTGTGAGTTTGAGCCCCGCGTAGGGCTCTGTGCTGACAACTCAGAGCCTGGAGCCTGCTTCGGATTCTGTGTCTTCCTCTCTCTGTCCTTCCCCCATTTGCACTGTCTCTGTCTCTTGAAAAATGAATAAATGTTAAAAAAAATTTTTTTTAATTAAAAAAAAAAAAAAAGCTATCGAGAGAGCCCAAAAGATGCCATTCCTGAAATTCTAATAGTGTCTCCCCTTGTATGCAACAGGACTGGCTCTTAGGCGATTAGAAAGCGGCCATCATTTGGCATTTTCTCCTTTTGCAGCGCTTGGAAATGTAAGTTCCCTTCCTCCTCAGACAGCTTCTTGACATAATCAGAGACCTATTGGGTACCTATTGGGTACCTATTCCCTGGAAGCCAGAGAGGAACGCAAGAGCATTGGGAAAAAAGATACACTCCTAAAGTGTAAAGTCAGTATTTGGCCTCAAGGAGATAGGAGCTTACACTCAAAAAGAATTAAATATTGTCTCATGTTGCAGAAACCACTGCTGCTTCTAGCCAGACTGTTCAATGACACAAACCCCCAATGTCACATTCCAAGGTACCAGGGCCTTAGGGAGAAATCTGTCATCACAGAATCACTTAAGCAACATCAGATCTATCCTACTTAGTGGTTACAGTGTCCCCTGGGATGCTCAAAAGCATATTGGCCCTGGCTAGAATCGTCTCTCAGGGAGTGAGCTCATCAGGAATCTCTCCTTGAGGGCCCTTGACACAGGAGAGGGCCCATGAGTCTGTCCTAAGCAGTACCTCTCCTTCCTCCCTCAAGCGGCTGGGGCCAGGAGTAGCTGATGGAAAGCACTTTTCCTTCCTCCTGAGCACTAAAGCTACCTCAGCTGACATCACAGGGCTCTGTAGCTCAGTCAGCAACATTCGTCTGAGCTGGAGTTTGTGAATTTGGACAGATTCCCCCGATCTGTGCCAAAGGCACAGCCAACAAGGACACAAACAATTCTGAGAACGGGTGACCTTTTTTATTCATTCACCAAATAAATGTTTATCGGATGCGTCCAGGGTACCCAGAACTGGGCTTATGATGGACAAGCTCCTTGGGTTTATGGCCCTGACACTTGTGTTTGTGCAGACCGCGGGAGGGAAGGCTGTGAGAAACCCACCGTGCTCTTGATTTATGCTGGTGGATCTGAGCTTCTGATCATTTGCTCCAGTGAAAGGGGAAAAGGATGTCTGGACAGGACTGTCGAGGCTAGAGTCCTCGTGGTTTCCAGGGCGGCCCTTCGGTAAAGCGCTTAGCCTGATGCGGCTCCTTGTGTATCTGTCGTCTTCACGCCTCGCTAAGTTCTTCCTTCTGTCCAACTTAAGCCCCTCATGGCAGTCGGCCTCCTGCTTCTCTGTGTTTGAGGGAAATGGAAAACTCCCCAAAACCACGGTCATGGGGAAATAGCTCTAATCAAAACAGTCTCCCCTGACCCCAGCTATCCCAGACCCTCCAGACCTGGCAGAAACCCCCTTGCCCTGATCCTTCAGCCAGACATGAGAGCTGGTCCCCTTGTGTGACCGGTACCCAACCCAGTCTTGGGTACGGTCTGCTGCCCAGCCTTCAGGGTTGGCACAAATGTGGACAAATGGTGGCTAAAGTTGCCACGTCCCGTTCATAGGAACAGGCAGCTCACTGTGCTGTCCCATGCCCCACATCAGCTGTTTGGCTATTTTCAGGGTCTCTGTTTCCTTTCATACTGCCTCTGGGAGCCCTGGGTGCTTCATCTGTGAAATGGGGCTGATGACTGCCCTTTGAAGAGTTGTCAGTATTAAATGTACTGATACATGTACCAAGCCTGCTCCTTGGCAAGGACCCACCAAATGTTGCCTTCGGCCTCTCTGGTCAAGTGGCCAGCGTGGCCTGGTGGCCCAGAGAACAGCAAGAAGAGAAACCAGCCTTCTGGAACAGCGATGTTTGTCTCAGATCATCTCATCTCCACCTTAAAGGAAGATGACGTCCCAGGGCATTTGAGGACCTAAAAGTACTAAAATGTCTTAGACTCACTAGAAATTTATTATTCTCTCTGGGGAGGAGGGCATTTACATTTATCGGCATCCTTGTCAGCATCATCTTTGGGCCCAGTGGGGAGGGAAAAATAGAGAAATGTCACCAGTGCAATGAGCCAACCCAGGCTTCTCTGTCATTCGGAGTTATTTAGCAGCTGCAAAAGAAGTGGGCTTATATCCAGACTTAGTTCTTTGCCATCAAATCTACTGGACAGACGCCCCAGGATTCAATGGACACTTTCTGACAGAACGTAACTATTTTCCTACCGATCAGAGTTTGCCATTACCCCCAAACTCGGACCATGAGGCACAGAGGCTGAAGATTGAGATGTTTAGGTTGGCTAGAAGGAAGAACTTCGTGAACTGTGAAAATAATTAAATACTAAAGGAAGGAGGCATTTGGACTGTGTGAGCTATTCGGTCCAAACAGAAGGATGTGTTTGCCAGTTACCTCTCTGGAGGCAGAAGGATGGACTGTCGGACCTCCTGGCCCATTCCATCAGCAGGAGCTCTTGGCGGCCGCAGCGTCCCCAGCTGAGGGCTCTGCCTGGGAGACGGGGTGTGGCCCTCCTCCCCACCAGGCACGTGCCCTCCAGACAGTACTCGGGCACTGCGGCTGCAGATATTAATAACCCCTGCTTGACTCTTTCTGGCTTTAGGGTAAATGCCTCTGGACACTGCCCAGAAGGACAAGGGAACCGAGGTGGGAGGAGGGCTGGGGGGCGGGGGTCAGGCTTGACGGCTGAGAAGAGAGGGGTGGCGAAGAGGTTATGTTTCCTCTCACCTCCTCAGTGAGTGTCTGTGTGTGTGTATATGAGATATGTGTCTAGCCAAAGGGAGGAGCTGCCCTACTTTTGAGGGAGGGAGACTGGCCTTCACAACGTTCTCTCCTTCTGTCCCTACTACCATCATGCTTGCTCACAACCTCATTATGTCTTCCTGGATATCACCTTCACTTCCTGTTTTCCTTGCTGCCAGTCTCTGTCTCCTCAGGAATCCGTACTTCCCATTGCTTCCCAATTCACTCGTCTGGACCAAAGCTTTCATTCCCACTGGGTTCTCGAAACAGCCCCAATTGTCAGCCTAGCGGCCGGGAGGGCCTCACCTCTGGCCACACTTGCGTGGATAGCCCAGTCTGTGGGAAAACTGGCTTCTTGGACATCCCCAGAGCTCAGTCTGCACTTTTTCACCGCCATGGTTTTGTTCATATCTTCCCTCCACTTGAATGCTCCTCTCGGCATCACTGAAAAGTCTGTTCATCCCTCCGTGGGCAGATTCTCCAACCAGGTGCAGGATTTCTGCATGGCCCGTATCCTATTCAATATGGTGTGAAGCAGTCAGGCTGCTTGGCCCTTGGGCAGGCATAAAGGAGGACACGTCGTAGCTAACGTTACCATGTCCTGCTGATGAGAACAAATGGCTCCCTCCACTGTCCGCCCCCACCCCACTGGCCTGTGGCTATTCTCTGGCCTCCAGCCCTCACTCATCCCTGCAAGGAGCAGCCCTGTCTGATCTGCCCACCGGCCCGCTGTTCACCTTAGAGATCAGAGGTGTGGAACCAGCTTTCTGCTGTTTCTGAGCTCTGAGAAGTGTAATGGTGGGAGCACAGCCTACAGGTATCACGGGGCCCAGCAGAGGTCCAGAGTACAGCTCAGGTTCTGATCTAAGGCCTGAGGCAGGAGGGAGAGGACCAGTGCCTAGAGCTCATGAGAAAAAAAAGAATTGTTTTTAATGTTTATTTATTTTTGAGAGAGAGATTGAGAAATAGATAATCCTAAGTAGGCTCCATGCTATCAGTGCAGAGCCCAATGCAGGGCTTGAACTCACAAACATGAGATCATGACCCGAGCCGAAATCAAAAGTCGGACCCTTAACTGACTGAGCCACCCACGTACCCCAAGTAAAAAAAAAAATTTTTAAAGATCATTTATTCGGCTCTTTCCTTGGAGTCCTCTTCACTCTCCTCCAGCAGCAGCTGGAATTGGTCAGAACTTAGAATGCGTTGATACTTTGCGAGCTTTGGTTTCTGGCCGGGTTCTTCCCGGTGCATCCTCTCTTCATCCCTTGCTCTCTCCCTGCCTTTCGTCTCCGTGGACTGATTGAGTGCTTGTTCTATGCAGGGCACTGCCTGGGTAGAGTCCGTGCTCTCAGGAAGCTTTGGTGGGTAGTCGTCACATACGTCAGGGTGACAGTGTTTGTCCGTGGTGCTGAGGGCTAGCTGAGGTGCCAAGCGTGCACAGAGGGGGACACTGAGAAGCACTCTGCGTCATTATTCTCATTGACTCAGGAGGTATATAAAGTGCCGTCCAGAAGAGCCCGTGGGAGGTGAAATGGGCAATGGAGGACACCAAGGAAGAAAGGGGAAGGAGAGGAAGCGGAGGTGGCTTTTGGTTTCTCGCCACCCCAATCCAGCCTGACTCCAGAGCCAGCTACAAATCAGACTCCGACAGTTCAAATCTGATGCTTTCACTCCCGTACGGGTCTTCTATTACATTGCTGGCCATCTCGCGTTTCCCCCTCACATCCCCATGTGCTTTTGCCAGCTTCTACTCCACAAATGGAACCTCCCTCTGGGTGACAGAGCCTGGAGCAGGTAACCTCAGGAGCTGTCCAGGGCCATGTTTTTGGCTATATAAAAGAAGACAGCCCAGCTGACTTCCTGTCCAAGGTTCTGTAAGCCGCCCTTGTGTCCTTACAATTCAGGAAAACATTTATCTTTGTGCTTTTCATCTGGGCACTCCCCAATACTTGATCTTTCCCTAGTCAGAGGCATCCACAATGCCCTGAAGAGTGACGGGTTAAAGCAATAATGCAAAGACAAACCCAAAAACAAAAAACCCATGTTTAGTCTTTTTAACATCCATAGGGAAGATATCAAGAATAAAAAAAGATAGAGTTTGGCCAATAAAAATAGAAGAGAAAGGGGCGCCTGGGTGGCTCAGGCAATTAAGTGTCTGACTTCAGCTCAGGTCATGATCTCACAGTTCGTGGGTTCAAACCCCACATCAGGCTCTGTGCTGACAGCTCGGAGCCTGGAGCCTGTTTTTCCCTCTCTCTCTGCCCTTCCGCTGCTCATGTTCTGTCTCTCTCTCAAAATTAAACATTTAAAAAAAATTTTTTTTTTAATAGAAGAGAAAGGGGAGCCTGCGTGGCTCAGTCAGTTAAGCATGGCCTCTTGACTTCAGCTCAGGTCATGATCTCACTGTCATGAGTTCAAGCCCCACATCAGGCTCAGGCTCCACGCTTAGCCAATCTCTCTCTCTCTCTCAAAAAAAAAAAAAAAAAAGCATTAACATAGAAGAGAGGAAGAACAATAGGATTACCTTGCCCCACTTTAGACATGTTGGCATTCTAACCGTTCCCTGAACCTCCATGCATTTCACATATTAAGCCTGTGCGCACACTTGGCTTTCAGCATGCACTGCTCTCTTCCCTATGGCTCTGCCTAGCAAGTTCAGATCACCTCTAAAGATTTACCCAGATGGAGAGTTTGCCTCTCCATAAAGCTTTCCCTGAAAGCCCCACAGAGCTGGACACCACCCTAGCTTCTGGTCTACTCTCCATTAAAGCCCTCAGCTTCTTGTAACTCCCCACTTACATACCTGTCTCCTCTTCTGTCTAGGTTGTGAACATCCAAGGGGGGGATTGGAAGTTCATCTTTGCATTCCTGGTGCCTGACACAGGGTAGGCCATCGGTCAAGTTTACTTTCTTGAGAATTCAAATGACCTAGCCATGGTACAGTTTGTGGTCCTGGGAGCCAAGCCACTGAGAACAGATTGCAAACTCAAGAGCTCTTGCCCAGCCCAATGGGCATTTCTAGTTCTCAGTCCTCAACTCAATAGTTCAACTGCCCGGGGGAGCCTAAGCAGTACTAAAAGGGCCCAACGGTCCCGGCCATGCACTTGGGCAACCTGATAATTACTGCAGTCACTGCTGCAGAGGTGCATTTCCTCCATGAGTAGTGTGGCCCGGGCCCTGCAGTCTCCGGTAGGAGCCAGACATGGGCTTGGCCCCTTTGTGACCAAGGTGAAGCTCTGTCATCCCTGTCCCTGGGCTTCAGTTTCTGCATCTGTCATGTGGTTGTGGGTCTTAATTAGAAAGCTCTTAGGGATTCCTGAAAGGACTGTTATTGTTCAGCTGCACAAAGGATATTATGTCACAGTGGTATAAGAGCACGGCAAATAATGGAAACTAGGAATAATAAGGGCACTTATTCCCAGAAGCACATTGATTTAAACCACAAAAGCTCCTTGGAACAGGGCTTGAGAATTGTAAAAGCCTGAGCAGTCAACAACCCCTGTGGGAGGGGAGCCCATGCCAGGCTATTGCTGGAGAGTTGATTTGGTCATTGTAGGCGGCCCAGTTTTGTCCCTCAGGTGTTCTCACTTGGGTGACATTTCCCTGCTCTAATGAGCCTAGCCTATTTGCTGGGTTCTGGAGAGAAACAACCATTACTTCCACTTCCCTTGCATAAGATGCAAAGAATTGGCCTTAGCACAGTTCAGGTTACTTTTCATTCTCTGTATGACCAAGATGGATCTCCAGATACTAGAAAATTCATCACCACTTTTGCTTCTAAACTCTGCATAGCAGAAGTCCCATCTGGGTCACATCTTGACCCAGCCATTGCTACCGCTGGGCAGCAACTTTAGAAAACCACCCAGATGCACTGTATCTGTGAAAAATAAAGCTCCCTTAACAAACAGATCATCCAACATGGAAAAATATGTTGAAGCATTGCTCTGACAGAAGAAAGGACAGGATCTGCAAAGAATGGTGGCTCTGGTTGCACAAAAATTTCAAACTCCTGAATGAAAAAAAAAAAAAAAACACCATAACCCAAACTATAAGATAAAAAGAACAAATGGTAGGGGATATATTTGCAATATTCATAATAGACTAATGAGTACTATCCTTAATATATAAAAGTCTTTGAAAATCATTACGAAAAATAATAGCACCCAACAGAAAAATGGGTTGAGGATCCAGAGAATCCACAAAATAAAAATTACAAATGGCTAATGAACAGCTTTTAAAAACGTTATAATGAAATAAATGTAATGAAAGAAATGCAAATTTAAGCAAAAAGATTTCATTGTTTTCAGCTATTAGATTGGCATAGATTTTTATTTTTAGCGATATGGTGAACTCACATTTAATGTTACCTAGTAAGGGTAACTATAATTATATTCTATGACCCTACAATTCCATTCCTTATTCCTCCTCAAGGAAACTTTGCATCTGGGCATAAGTAGACACATGGGAGAATGTTTGTAATATCTTTATTTGTAATAGCAAACACTGGAATGAACCCAAATATCCATCAATAGGTAGATATATAAATTATGATATATTCACAATAGAACACTATACAATGCTAACAACAAATGATTACAGATACAGGTAGCAACATGCATGAAGTTGAGTGTATGAAGTTAGTCACTCTGATTCCATTTATATAAATGTTATGGTGTTCCAAGTCAGAATATTGGTTCCCTTTGGAAGGGCGTAGTAACCGGGTCAGGGCTGAGGTGCATTTCTATGACACTAACAATGTTGTGTCTTGATCTAGGGATGTGTTCATTCTGAGAAAATTCATCAAGCTAAACCTTCATGATAAGTGCACTTTTTTGTATGCATGATATACTTCACTTGTAAATGTTTTTTAAAAGCAAGTCCTCAAAGAATACACACACAAAGCATTATTTCATTTACATGAGGAAAAAGCATGCAAAACTAAGTCATATATTGTTAAAGAATATGAGCATATGTGGTGAAACTAAAGAAAAGCAAGGGGCTGGTAGAGACTCAATTCAGGAAGGTAGATTCTTCTGAGGAGCAGGATGGGGGCTTTGGATGGTTATGATCTTTTAGCTCTTAAGCTAGATGGTAAATTCACAGATGTTTTATCAGTCTTTATGTCCTTCACATGTTAGAAATATCATTTTCATGTATTTAATGGAAACAAAATTAAAATTGTTTTTAAATTTTTTTCTTTTTGTTTTTTTTTTTTTTTAGAGAGAGAGAGAGAGCACAAGCTTGAAAGGGGCAGAAAGAGAGGGAGACAGAGAATCTAAAGCAGGCTCCAGGCTCTTGGGCTGTCAGCACAGAGCCTGATGCAGGACTCAAAGCCACAAACCATGAGATCATGATCTGAGCAGAAGTCAGACGCTTAACTGGCTGAGCCACCCAGGCATCCTTAAAATTATTTTTAAAAGACTTTGACACAACTGCTGTTGGAAGGCCCCTGCCAATGCATTGGCCCCTGCCAATTAATGTATTGATATACATCAATACAACTTTTCTAGAAAGGAGAATGTCTCTCCTATCCATGTAAAAATTATACTTCTTCTAAGAAGTTTCCCTAAGATAGAGACAAGAGAGCAAAGATATTATAAAAGAACATCAAACGTGGTTTAGTAAGACAAAAATTGGAAACAATATAAAGTTTTGTCAATAGGAATTGATCAAATTACACTAACTCCATAAAATAGAATACTATGTAACTATTAAGATTGATGATGATGGGGGCGCCTGGGTGGCTCGGTCAGTTAAGCGTCCGACTTCGGCTCAGGGCATGATCTCACGGCCCGTGAGTTCGAGCCCCGCGTCGGGCTCTGTGCTGACAGCTCAGAGCCTGGAGCCTGTTTCTGATTCTGTGTCTCCCTCTCTCTCTGCCCCTCCCCTGTTCATGCTCTGCCTCTCTCTGTCTCAAAAATAAATAAACGTTAAAAAAAAATTAAAAAAATAAATAAATAAATAAAATAAAAAAAAAAAGATTGATGATGATGATGTACATCTTTTGATGTCCATGGACACAGGTTCACTATAGATTCTTGCATAAAAAAAAAGTCAGGTTATGAAACAGTATGGTATGATCTCATATTCTTAAAGCTGTATCTTTTCATGTATAGGTGTGTAAGTAAGAGCCTGGGAAGTCTATCAAAATATTAATAAGGTAGCTTTTTCTAAATGGTACGCATAATTACTTTAAAAAATCAAAAGGTTTGTTTTCATTTTTTTTTTTTAAATAGGACGCAGTAGGAAAAAAAAATCTCCCCAGCTGCTAACTTTCCAAGATACATAACAGGCATGGAAAAAGAACTTAAAAATATATTTTCTTATCACTGAAATCCTAACACATGAATGGAAACCCCCCGGAGTGCAAGGCCCACCTACATTGCATACATATTTAGTGTGGCCGGATACAGGTTTACAAAAACATTTCTTAAGCTCCCTGGGTCCATTCCCCTCTCCTTTGTCCAACTTCTTTCAGAGATTATCCAGCAGGGAAGGCATTTGAATGTTCAAGAGCTTCAGCTGCAAGCACATTCACATGTGTGTCGGCATTCCATAGCTGTTTATCAGGGCAGGGCCTCCCAGAGGGCAGGAACGAGGGCACCGACTGAAGGACACCTGATGTGGAGTGCGGGGGGGATAGGTTTCCACACCCTGAATGCTTTGATCCCTGGGACTGCCGGCCTTGACTCTGCACCCTTCCCCACCTCACCAAGACCATTCCCCAGTCCTTCATGAGTGACTTTAGGCGGCCAGTGCAGTGAACTAACAAACTCTTCAGACAGGAGGCTACTCACCTGTAGGCAACCACTGAAGGTCTCTGCCAACTGTGTCCTCAGGGGCGAGCTGTTACCCTCCACACCCACCCACCTTCTGTCCGGGCTCCACGCCCCCAGCTCATTCTCAACTCTCTCCAGAGCCTCTGGACTCTCTGTGCCCAAAGAGCTGGTTCCAAAGTTCACAAGGTCAGCCTGGGCCTGGAGAGAGTCTGCTCAGGGTGTATCCACGGACTGCAGGCCCCGATTGCTCTCTGTACCCTTTCCCAACGGTGTGTCCCCTGTGGGGTCCCTGGGGACACAGGCAGTGGGGAAGCCTGAGGGCAGAGAAAGCCACTAAAACATCCCACAGGAATTTCCCTTTCATCCTTGTGGTGTCGTTGTTAAAGCAGATAGGTGATTAAACGTGAGTAATGTCTTAATACTGTTTACCCCAGAAACGTGCAAATTCACTGTTTTTGTCAATATGGTCAATCAAATTACTTCAGCTACATCAATGTTCACTGAGTGCCTGAGGAGGGTCAGGGATTCGTTAAGCCTATGGGAAGTAGAAAGGTAAGTGCATTCTTGCCCTCCATGGGCTTCTAGAATCATTCGAAATATGAAATAAAATACAAGCTTTTATTGTTATTTTTACCATGGAGGTGTAGAAAGCAACAGGGAGAAAAGATTAATTCACTTTCAGATTCTATGTACTGAATCCTGAGAACTACCAAGTTTTCTGATTCCATTTCAATTCTGTGTGTGTGTGTGTGTGTGTGTGTGTGTGTGAACCTCCCCTCCAGGGGGGCTGCCACTAATGGGTCTGCCTCTCCAGACAGCCTCCTTTCTTTGTGTCTCTATATTTCAAATTCCAAATTCTTAGAAGAGAGAACCCGAGCAGGTCACTGCATAAACATGGCTGCCTGGACCACACCGAGGGGTGTGGTGAGCGGATGTGTTTGGAGGGGGTTGGGGCAGGTTGAACTGTACCCCGAGAAGATAACAACTGAGCAGATAACCCAGTGTATGTCTACAGCCGTCCTGAAATGTGTACCATCCTTTCTTATAAGAGTCACCTCGCTACAATGTGAAAAGCAGAAGGCACAGAGGTGACCAGTGATCGCCTTCATATTTTACACTGTGTTGTAAATTCCATTTGTTTATCTCTCTCTGATGGTAAAAAGCATTATGTAATCACTCACTGTTATTTGATAGTACAGTCGGACGTCTTTTCAAGTAAGGTGTGCTGCCCTTAGGTACGCTATTAGGTACTATAAGGAGCACGTATCCAGATTCTGAGTCATTCACTTAGCAAACACGGAGTAGCAACTAGGTGCTGACCCATGGCGGCTTTGCTTGAGGAATCCACAGCGTAGGGTAGGAATCCATGATATATAGCATCGAAGTGATATGAGCCATGAAAAATTGAAATTCATCTTATTATTTAACTCCTGGCTTGTCCTAGAGAGACTATGCAAGGAATCCTGGTTTTCAAATACGCAAGCTTCCTTAATTGGGACTGAGCATAGTTGGCCACTCCAGCAGCAGGCCCGGGAGCAAATATTCTTTGTAAGTCTACACTATGCAGAGCTCACATTATACTTCTGGGGACATCAGAGAAAGCGGTGGGGGGAGGGGTTCTATTTCCTGTCCTTGGGAAGAAGCTGACAGTCTCCTAGAAGAGGCAGTTATGTACTGGTGGCTCCAGAATTTCGATACAGGAAGGACTTAGGCCCCTCATTGGTTGGGAAAGGGTGGGCTTGAGGACCCAGCTTGTCGTCTTTGCACAGAATTTACCTGAACTAGGGGAACATCAGCTGTTCATGGCCAAGTAAAAGGTGAGTGTGTGGAGGGACGGGGTGGTGATAGAGTTGAAGAGAGGGTGGCTAACATCTCCCAACCCTGCTCCGCATTAGGCCTGGGTAAAAATGCATCCTACATGTATGAAAGAAACATCAAAACATGCACACAAGAGTCAAGGAACTTGGCCTTTGGTACTCACTTTGCCACTTACTGACTGGGGCAAGTCATTTTCCTCTCTGGGCTGCAGTCAGGGCTCTGCTGGCCTGCCCATAGCACTCCAGGAGGTCCTGAGGACAGATACGAATGGATGTGAACCAAGCAAATATTGTCAAACAAACCTCAGTTAAATAAAGATCCCTGCTCACCTGGTTGGGATATCCAATCTTGATTTCAATGACCTGGCAGAATCCACCTAGTAGCCCAAAAAGCCAGAGGAGTTTTACAGGGAGTGTATATAGACAAAAAGAAGGAAGAGGGAAGAATAACCAAATCTGAATGACTGAAAGAGCATTTCATTGTTTAATTATAAATTTACCCAACCAACCACTGATATGATATAATATGATATGATATATGTGTATATATATATATATATATATATATATATTTATAAAATATAATGATACAATGTGTTGGCTTCTAATTCCTTTCTTACCAAAAAACTAGAAAGGACCCTGAATCAACTATGACTGAGAGACAGGTATAGAGGTACAGGGTTATATACGGGAAGAGAACAGAGGTTGGGGTCACTCCAAAGTGTCTGGTATCCCAAATCTGCCACTTACCAGCTGTGCCACCTGAGGCACGTTACTCAAAATTGCTGGATCTCATTTGTAAATTTGTAAGTTTGAGGCAGCACAGCCTCACTCATGGGTCGTTGTGAAGATTAAATGTTAACACACCCCGTTGTAGATGCTCAATACTGGTAGCTACTTGCTTTATTCTTGCTTGTAATAAATTATTCTTCCTCTCGCATGGTCCGAGTTCCCTCAGTACTCACTTGCTGTTCATGTCCCATGTCAACTGGGTAACAGTATCCTTTTTAAAATTTAGGATGCCTAATTCTATATGAAGAAAATTCTGCTGTTAGACTTGTTCTTCTCTTGGACAGAGTCCCAACAGAGGCACAAACCACCATCCCCGGCTTCCTCTTACAATGGTGGCACAGTGCCCCATGGCCACATGGCTCCAGCTGGAAGGGTTAACACTGCCAGAGGGACTGGATGGAAATAAGCAAGAAGCAGCTTCCAAATTACGGGTAACCCCTAAGGTTGCTTCCAAGCCTGACACACCACAGTTTTAAGATTTTTCTCTGTTGACTTCATGGATCCAGATAGACTTGCCAAAGCCTAGAGAGGCCAGCTGACTCAACAGAGGTTGCACATTGAGCAATGGCTGGGCAGGGATTAGTGGTTCTGGACTTTGAGCTATTATCACAAAGCTGGAAGAGACCTTGAGCCCATCACACTGGAAATTTCAAACCCATGCTTGCAGCGTTCAATGGGCCAATAGTATGCCATGTTGATTTTTTAAATATTGCTTGGTAATTTTCAACTCAAATAGTTTTTACAATGTTAATTCATTTAAAAAATATTTATCGACAACACACAGTACCCATTAAGTTCTCTTTTTTTGTTCTTTACTGACATTTCCTAGATGGAAATCAGGAGCGGGAGCCTCTGGGTAGGACGTCCTGGCCTTTGCCTTAACTGGATGTCAGTGTGTGTTAAACCTCTAGACTGCCTGCAGTCTTGTGATTGGAAGGGAGAGCAGGAAATAGTGTGAAAGTGAGTCAGACAGAGGTTGGGGGGAAATTGGCATGAGACAGCAAATAGCACAATGGTAAGGTGATCAGGAACAGAGTCAGGTCTTCCCACGAACACATGGGCGAGCCGGGAGAAGATGAAGGAGTTGTAGTGAACAGAGAGGAGGAGAATTACAAAGATGGATGGACTGAGTGTAGGTACCAAGCAAAGAAAGGAATCAGGAAGCTTCTGTGTCTGGGTCCACCCGATGCCACTTGTATGAGTCAGAATTGAACTCTGGAAGCAGAACTACTATGACTAGTACAGAATACGGAATTTATCATAATAAATAAGCTCTTTCACAATGGGGGTGTGGAGCTGGGAGAGTAAAAATCTAAAAGATCACGGAAGTCACTAACCAGCCTTGGTGTGGCTGAACCAAGTGGAGCTTACAGAAAGCAAGGCAGGTCGAGCTGTGGAATGGTGCCTTCCAGGGCTCATGCAGAATCTTTGGAAGGATTGACTCTTTGGAGTTGATTGGCTCTTTGCAGCTCTTGCCTCTGTGAGTTTGCAGCAAAATGTCTGAGAGTGGGCATGGGGTCACTGTTGGTCAGCAGGGCTGGCAGTCCCAGAGGGGCAGGGAAGAACAGGGACACACAGGAGCCTGGCTGAATCTCTGTGCCCCTCACCAGCTCCAGCCAACAGTGGCCTTCAGCACAAGATGGCGGCTGCTTCACTGCTGCCCTCACCATCTCATGCCACTTCACTTCTAGCCACCCTAACCAGAGTCATTCAGGGAAGGGGGTGCTGGGAAACACAGTTCCCAGAATAATCAAGGTGACCATCCAGCAATCCCACACTCTGATCTGGGAAAGACAGGAACACACTCAGTTCTGAGATTCACAGACACATTTTTGAAGTTTCAGAAAAGTCGATGGTAGAGAGGAATGCTGTCAGTGTTTCTGTCCATCAAGACTCTGGGTTGCAAGTGACAGAAATTCTAATACAAACTGGCTTAGGTAAAAAAAAAAAAAAGGCTTTGGGCAAAAATCTTGGGGCAACTCAAAGAATCAAAAGAATAGTTGCCAGATGATGCCAAGTCAGACAAAACTTGACCCCGTAAAAACATACTCTTTCATTTCCTTCTCTCTCTCACAACCTCATCTCTGGATGGCAGCCTCATCCTTTCCGCCTTCTCATGTGGCAGCTCTGGTGTCACAGTTATACAGCCACTTGACCAGAAAGAAAAGACAGTTTCGCCACCAGCTTTATTTTTTTTAATCCCTGATTATTATTATTATTATTTTTTTTTTTTTTGATCAGTCCTTGGATAATCCCCAGACCAATTGTTGTGACCAGGTGAGTAGGATGTTATTATGGTTAAATAAGTCAGGGGACAGGTCCACCCTTGTGGCCTCAGAGGAACAAGCCAGGGTACTTTGGTCAGCCACCCAGAACCATGCAGAGGAAGAAAGGCTTTCTCCCAAGGAATGAAGCTCCATTCCCAGAAGAGGGGAGAGATGTGCTGGGCAGACAAAAGTACCAACTGTCTCCATTGGTGTCTCAGGGACTGAATGAAGTGTTCCCCCAAATTCATTCTTCTCCTTCTGGTTCATTTTCTTTAATGTTATAGCTGCTGCAGCCAGTTTCTGACCACACTTAACTGGTATTCCAAAGAGAACTGCTCCAGGGAAGGAAATGCTTGGTGAGGGTGACGATCAGGTGACAACAATTATCTGAGAGACCTAGCGATTGGACAGTTTGCTCAGAGCCATTCAATTACTTTCAAAGAGGAACTAGGACTCTGACAGAATATTCCCCAGGGAACACATTAGCAGGCTGGTTTATAGATCGCCCTGTGGAGATTTGGGTTACTCTCTCCATGGCCTAATCAGATGGTTTTCCTGGACCTGAAAGGACAGAACAGGGGCAGCGTGGTTACTCAGAGGTCAAAGAATATAAGACATTACTTGGAATCTGACTTCAGCATGGAGGTGGGTTGAGATGACTCATGATGTGTGTGTGTGTGTGTGTGTGTGTGTGTACTTTGAGGTAAAAGGAGTGTCACTGAAGTAACAGACATCTTTTCTAGGAGGAGGAAAGGAATCTGAGATTAGGGTTCCGGGGGCTCTGAAAAAGGCAGGCAATTTCATTGTTCTTTAGGTTATCTGTTAACCACCTTAATCAGATAATCTAAGACTTCTTTTTGGCTAATATCATTTATTTCTCCTCTCCTATTTGTCTTTTATACTTTGTCAGTGGTTTCCATGCTTGGCTGTGCATCAAAATTACTTATGGAGCTTTTTAAAGAGTTCCCAGCCCCAGTACCCCCCACTCCCTATTTCAAGTTCCATGAAGGATTCCAGTGCACAGGCAGAATGGAAAACAGCTCTTCGTGCTGTAAAGTGCTCTCCATCCTTCAGAGAGATTTTGTGTGCTTCGTCTTGCCTGATACCCAGGGCAAGACCAGGCTGGGAAACTAAGGATATGGTGGTTAAATGTTGTTTTTAAGGTCAGACAGCTTGTACAGGCTGGAACCAGGTGGGCTGGAACCTGGGTTCTTTTGCTCCTGACCCAATCAAAAAGGGCATCTAGGGCTTGGTCTTGACCTACGATGGAGAAGCAGCAGAGAAAAGAGGCCTGACTAATAAGAATAGGTCTACTTCCGTATGTAATCAAAGTAATACTCTTAGGCAGTATCCATAAATGAGTACCTCCTACAGGCAAAGCCCTTCCCCAAATGTACCATCCATTAACTTTTCCTGCTCTGGTGATTACTGCTGTGGGATGTTTGAAAATCTGCTTGACCTCACTGTTCATTGGTTTCTTCATCTATACAATGAGAATGGTGGGTTTGGGTTCTTTCTACTTTCTTTCTTTTTTTTAAAAAAAAATTTTTTTTAACGTTTTAATTTTTATTTTTGAGACAGAGAGAGAGCATGAACGGGGGAAGGGCAGAGAGAGAGGGAGACACAGAATCAGAAGCAGGCTCCAGGCTCCGAGCCATCAGCCCAGAGCCCGACGCGGGGCTCGAACTCACGGACCGCGAGATTGTGACCTGAGCTGAAGTCGGACGCTTAACCGACTGAGCCACCCAGGCGCCCCATCTTCTACTTTCTTTCTAGATTATTATATCTGTTCACTGAATAGCCCTTGGACATGATGTGATTGCAAGGGCTGAAAAGAGCCCTCTATTTTCTTAATGTCTATTGATTCTTTGTCCCTATGTTGCAATGTGGTATAAGAACACGCTTAAAATGTGATAAACCCTAGACAAGATGCATTACGACTCAGTCTCATGCATTTTTCAAGTGAAAAATGAAAACGACTGACAGCATAGGGAGGGGGGAGTGTGCAGAACAGAAAGCAGGGAGGCTGTAAATCCATGAAGAGGAGTGGGGAGAAATTGCTGGAGGTGATAAAAGAGAAGGGTGGCAGCAGCAAACGTGGCTGATTTATTTTGCCTGAGGTAGGGAGGTCCTAGATGGATTATTGGATGCCAGTTTAAACTCTGCTCCCTTACTTTTACCCTAGCCCTTCTGGAAGACCTTAAGATCCTTCCCCCTCAGATCCTTCACTATCCCAATCCCAGTAACCATGAAATAGACACTAGTATCTTAAATGAACGAAATATTTCTGTTGGCCCTTGCCAAGAGCTGGAACGAGGAACCCAAAAGCAAAGAAGGTAATACAAAGAGAGACACAAACCCAGAAGAATGGTGTCAGGAAGGTTAAAGCTCCTACAAAGGTGGGCCTTGCCAATCATGACCAGGGCAATAAAAAGGCCCACTGGGTCATGTTCAGAGCCAGAAGATGGGCTAGACCCACAGTTTGGGAAACAGCACAGTGTTAACAAGTGACAAAGAGACAGAAGAGACACTAAGGTCCTAAGTACTTGCTCTCTTTCCTCTATTGGAGACACAACCAGGTCTCTGAATGCTCAGGCTGAGCTCAGGATCTGGCACACAGTAGGAGTACAATAAAAATTTCTTCAGGGAATGGAGAATGAATGGGAGGAGGATAAAGAGGAGAGTGCCCTTGGAGTTCAACAGAGAGCCCAGGATGTTTGAAAAAGTGTGAGAAAAGAGTCTGTGCTATCAATTCAATCCAAATCAGGAGCAAAAGTTCACTGTGGTAATCAGCTCCGTAGGAAAGAGACTGAGATGGCGACTGGGTGAGTGAAGGGGATAGAAACAGGATTGAACTGTAATGCAGATGCAGAAAATCTCAGGTCCGCCCCATAGACTGGCTCTTTAGAATTGGCTCACCCTGAGGCTAGGGGGCTGGGTCTGTCTACCTCATCAACCAGTCAGGGATATAGGCTATGCTCCTGGACGAGGTGTGACCTTGGACCACCTGTGAACTGTCAGCAGCCAACACTCCCAAGAGCTGAGGGAATGAGTGACTCAGTCTTGAAGAAAGAATGTGTGGGCACACCATGGCACCCACAAATAATTAATCCCACCTCCTTATTTTACAGGTGAAAAAAGTCCAGAGATGAAATCATATAGCCGGTTAACAGCCAAGCTGGGACATCTCTCAAAATGGTTATTAGAGTATTCCCACAGGCCTAGTGTACGTGGAATTTGGCATGGGATTTGATGGAGCTACCAATATGGATGAAAAGGAGAAAGGGAGGTTAGATGAATGGTTCCCAAATCTAGCTGTTACCAGCATCATGTGTGAAGGGTTACTAGAAGGCAGATTCCTGGGCTCCATTTTCAGAGAGTCTCTTATGAGGGAGTCTGGCACAAAGCCTGAGAATCTGTATTTTAACAAGCGCCCACATGATTTTATGCGGCACATCTCCCAGCCTGCGCCTGGGAGCCGGTGTATGAGAAAACAAAACATTGTTGAATAATCTGGACAAAGTATTGTCAAATGATGTTATCCTGGAAGGAGATCTCATCTGGGTTCAAGAGGGCTCACTCCTGAACTCTGATTTAGTCAACAAATTTTATCAACTTGAAGACTTCAGTAGCATATATATCCAACAAAGAGGACCCCAGAATTGCAAGAGATTACTAATACTTTAGATGATCAAATTGAGATTTCAACAGATTTCAACATGTGGCCCTTAAGTATGATTTTACAGATTGATATTTATTGACACTGAAAGTTGTTCACAGTATCTAAAATGAGAGAAAGCAACAGAGAGGCAGCGGGTATGGTGGATTAGAGCACAGACATTGGAACCTAATGGACTGCATGGGTTCGAATCCCAGCCTTACCGTTTACTCACTATGTGGTCCTGAGCAAGCTTCTTCTTTCCCTGTGCCCCAGTTTCCTCATCTGTAAAATGGGAACAGTGCTATGTAATTATAGTACTTGTCTCATAGGGTTACTGTGAGGATTATGTGAGTGAATATGTATAAAGGATTTATAACTGTGCCTGGCACATAGAAAATACTGTAGAAACATTTGCTGTCATTATATGTAATTGTTTCAGTTATCTATTGCTGTTAAAAAAAAAAACCAAAAAACTATCCCTTGGGGCGCCTGGGTGGCTCAGCCGGTTAAGCATCCAGCTCTTGGCTGGGGCGCTTGGGTGGCTCGGTCGGTTAAGCTCAGGGTTAAGCTCAGGCTTAACCTGAGGTTAAGCTTCGGCTCAGGTCATGATCTCACAGTCTGTGAGTTCGAGCCCCGCGTCAGGCTCTGTGCTGACAGCTCAGAGCCTGGAGCCCGTTTCGGATTCTGTGTCTCCCTCTCTCTCTGCCCCTCCCCTGTTCATGCTCTGTCTCTCTCTGTCTCAAAAATAAATAAACGTTAAAAAAAAAAAAAGCATCCAGCTCTTGGTTTCGGCTCAGGTCATGATCTCACTGTTCGTGGGTTTGGGCCCCATGTCAAACAGAGCCTGCTTGGGATACTCTCTCTCCCTCTCTTTCTCTGCCCCTCCCCTTCTTGCTTTCTCTCTCTTAAAATAAATAAACTTAAAAAAAAAAAACCCAAAAAACAGACTCAGGCCCAGCCCAGACACAGAGGAGAGGAAATAGACCTCACCTATCAATGAGAGGAGCGGCAAAGAATTTGCAGCCATCTCTAATTGACCACAGAGGTTTACCTCCATGTCTGTCAGTGTGTGTGTGTGTGTGTGTGTGTGTGTGCACGCTCATGCATGCACATGTATGCATATGCATGTTTATGCATAGAGAATGATGTGTGGAAGAGTACATACCAAGATGTAAATGATGGTTATCTTTAAGAGGATGGTTACAATATGGTTGTTATTCTCTTATTTATCCTTTCACGTGTTGCTTTTTTCTCCCTGAATTTTCCAGAATAACGTATGTTACATTTATAAAAAAGAGTAATTTCCATATTTTTTTAAAAGATTTCATTTTTAAGTAACCTCTGCGTCCCACGTGGGGCTCGAACTCACAACCCCGAGATCAAGAGTTACATGCTCCACTGACTGAGCCAGCCAGACGCCCCAGTAATTTCCATATTTTGAAAAAATATATGAAGATTTAAAATGAATATGAGCTAAAATTGTGATAGTTCTACCAAAAGAAGAAGAAGAAGAAGAAGAAGGTGAAGAAAGAAAAACACTAGCTCAAATCTACACAGCATTAATAAAATCACAGCAGCTACATGTAGAACAAAGGTCCTAATCCTACTCCCCTCAGCAATCAGACCACACTGAAGTGTTACATGCGGTGCTGGATTCTGAACTCTAAGAAAGATTCACAAAGGGAAACACAACATATGAAGGCGTGAACGGGGAGACAAAGGGTCTCTAAACTGTTTCTCGTGGAGAAGGATTTAAGTATACTTGGGTTGAAGAGGCTTAGAGGAGTCATGATACAGTGACCTGAGCCCTCATTCCAAATGCAAGGAGAGGTGCCATGGGGAAGAGGCATTAGTATTAGTCCTAAAGAAGTAGGAACATTTTATGGAAGTGACACAAAGGCAGATGTGAGATTCTTCAACAGAGAAGAACTTTCTAGGTTGTAAAAGAATAAAGCTGGAATGAGCTTCCCAGCAAGGTAATAAACTCCCTGTGCAAGTAGAGACCCGATGCCCATGTCTCAGGGTTCCTAGAGAGAGAAATTCTGCCTTGGGGAGGTGCCTGACCTAAGACCCTTCCCAAATCCCTTCCAAATCCCAGGCTGTATGACCGTAGGCTTACATGGGAGTGAAAATAAAACATATGACCATTTATTTAGGAAGCTTCAGCCTTGTCTTGGCTAAAGGCAGTGGCCCCAAATAAATGAGTTCTTGAGATTCCTCTAATGAGCCTATAAGTGGATATTGCCCTTGCTGCGAAAACATGATAAGTCAACAAATATCATCAAGTGAACAATAGATACACGACAATATCTGGAGTATTAAGATGTGGTCTCTCGGACCACAGGTTTAAAGTTGGTTTTTTTTTTAATGCTTATTTATTTCTGAGACAGAGACAGAGCGTGAGCGGGGGAGGGGCAGAGAGAGAGGGAGACACAGAATCCGAAGCAGGCTCCAGGCTCCGAGCTGTCAGCACAGAGCCCGACGCGGGGCTTGAACCCACCAACGGTGAGATCAGGACCTGATCCGAAGTCGGTTGCTCGACCGACTGGGCCACCCAGGTGCCCCTCAGACCACAGGTTTAAAGTTTAATAAAAGAGGAAAGACATATAATCACTGTATAAACTTAACATTCTTAAATACTGTCATTACAGATGAGTACCTGTGGGCCTGGCAGGGGCCCAAAATGTAAATGATTGATTTGTAATAGCAAAGAGAGCTTGAGTTGGGGAGACCTTCCAGTTGCAACTAAGAGATGAGAAATGAGAGGCTGGGGGGCACAGTTGGGGGGGAGGCAAAGGAAGAGAGGCCTTGCTCCATAGCTTCGTGTTAATGTGAACAGCTCTGGTGAAGGAAAGAAGGCTGCGTGCCAGTCTCCTGGGTTGGGCTTTCCTAAAAATAGATCACATTCTATATTTACTATAATTGTAACCACTTCCATTTACTAAGGATCTACTATATGGTAGTTGCTTCACATATCTAGTCAGTAACCAGGTAGAGCAATGCCTATTGTTTTCAGGGATCAGGGTCCAGAGGAAGGAGGAGCAACGGCCGACCTCCTTTGGCGTGCCTGCCTCACTCCCACGAACCTTGGAACTGCCCCTTGCCTCAGCAGCCATCTGTTTAGCATGAACCCTGCTCTCCTGCCCTCAGCTGAGTCTGAGCTCTCCCCCCAGGCATCCGGAACTGTGTCCAAGGAGAGATCTAAGCTTCCCGTGAACTGTAAAACAGACACAAGGACACTGTGGGTGGCCATATTCTGTTATGCTGAGACAGAGAACAGAAGAGACAGAAAGACAGACAGAGAAATCAGATACGCAGAGAAAAAGAGACAAGGAGAGTGCACCACGTGCTGCCTGGTAAGCAGTCACCACTTCCACGGCTCCGCTCTTTCCTGGGACCTGGATGCCTTCCTGCCCTCCAGTATTAAGAGACAGCCCTCTGTCTTTAAGTTGACCCTTTTTGCATACACTAGCTTGAGCGTCTATTCCTGGCAACCAGTAAGTTTTGAACTAATACGGTGTTTTGTCCATCTGTTAACCAAGGGGCCAGTCTTCCAACTTAGGTTCGTCCATGGGGATCTCCCAGCCCCTTTCTGTCTGCTCCAGAGTGGCAGTTTTAGGGTAACACTTCCTAAAAGGAGGTTTGGCGGGACGGCTTGCTCTCTGCTTCATCAAGGTGGTTTCTGTGCCCGTCAGGTGTCATCTGTCTCATAACCAGCTGCGCTGATGAGGGGAGAGGGCTGTTCAGCAGCTGCTCAACTCGCTCAGACCGTTTAATAGTTCCCCACGTTCCCCCAGAACGTGCACCTTTCCCACGGTGTTGTCGCTCTCCAGGTTTCAACGGCACGCCACAGAAACAGATGCTTTGGGAACTTGGGTTCCTAAGCCGCTAGCAGCTACCGCAGCATCTCGCCCTGGACCTGCTCCCTATACACTGCTGCTGTCACCCTTGCTAGACCTTCTCGAAAGCCTCTTCTTGGCTCTGCCCACAGACTCCCCACCTCATTGGACTCGCCTGAACCTTGTACCAATGTCGGTGAGAGCTCTGATGACATATTCCTGCTTCGTCTTCCAAGCTACCTGTCTTGGAAGGGCCTTGGGGCAGGGTCTGCGTCCTATTTGTTTTTGTGTCTCTAGCCCCTGTCACAGTGGATGGCACATGGTTGGTACTTAATAAGCGTTTGTGGACGAATCATTAAACCAACGCATTTCTCTCCTGGACTCATTTCATTCACGGTCTCTTCACACGGATGTGCTGGCACACCAGCAATGCTGTTTTACTTCACTAATATCATTTCTTTTGGGACAAGTTTTTCTTCCCTGTTTTGTCCTTGTCTGCCTGACAGGCTGTAAAGCGAAGGCCTTCCTCTCGCTCTCTTTCTCATCCCTAGCACAAGGCTTTACGAACAACTGGTGTCGATTCGTGGGGGTTTTGGGGTGTATGTTTTGTGTTTGCTTTACAGAGCTCAAAATAATGATACCGTGCTTATGCTTTCACAGGTAGTTTCTCTGATGGCAGTTTCTTCACTGTCCTGTCCTTTTCCCTCCTCTCCTTGTGGCCGGCTCCCTCCTGACAGTGGACATAGTTCAACACAGGGCTTTGGATTCAACGTGAATGAATCCATTACACAACCAGACAGGAATTTACTCAAACGTCCAGGAATAGAGATATCTATTTAATTGGCCTCATTGAGCTTGGAAAAATCTATCGCATCACGTTCCTGAACTTTTTGACAGAGCAAACAAGAACCTCCCAAGTGGCCACTGGGAGATCGCCACCGTCCCCACCAGTCAGGCCGCGGCTGCGCACAGCGCACTAGGCGAGCTCCCCCGCCTCTGGCCCCAGCTGCTGAAGGTCTTTCACAACAAGGCAGAGACAGTGGCTTGAGAAGATGGAATTGGAGCAGACGGGGGAGAACAGGAGAGGGGAGAGGCTTGCCAGCCAGCAGAGGCCTCCATGAGTGAGAAGCAGCTCCGTGGGGGTTATATTGGCCACCCCCACCTCATGGTGGCCAGGCTACTGGTCCCCGGTGGGCAACCCTGAATGCAACTTCGGTGCTGCTGCCTTGCCCTCTGAGTCTCTGGGTTCTCTGGGAGGCAACAGCCCCCTCTGCATCACATCACCTTCTTTTTAGGTGAACCGAGGCAGCCGCCGGAGAGGAATAAATATGACAGAAGAGAGGGAAACTGACATTTAAGGACCTACTTTATACCAGGCGCTGTTGTAGGCTCTTCCTTTCTCTCTCCTTTCCCTTCTTCCCTCCCTCCCTCCTTCTTTTTTCTTTTCTTTCTCTCTTTTTCTTTCTTTCTTTGTTTCTTTCTTTTCTTTCTTTCTTTCTTTCTCTTCCTTCCTTCCTTTCTTTCCTTCTTTCTTTCTCCCTTTCTTTTTCTTCTTTCTTTCTTTCTTGGAATACAACTTTCTAAGAGCCTATCTATGAAATTTTAGGTATCTTCAATTACTAATAATGAATTAATTATTTTCTTTTACTATGTCTGGCTTGCTAGATATTATTCAAAATCTCAATGGCCCAGCATTTCAGCAAAATGCTTGTGACATTGTTCAGCTTTTCAGCTAATAATATACACGAGGGAATTTCCTTTTGTTTTTCTGATCTTCTATGTAGCTCTGAGTGTATGATCAATATCTGTAATCTCATTCTATTCTCAGAGCTGAAAAGTAACTTGAAGGCTCCAGATGGAAATTTTGGGGATAATATAACTTCAATTGCCTACTGATATCTGTTCTCTCCTTTATCCTTGCCACATCTCCCAGCCTTCCTTGGTATAATGGCCACGTGGCTAAATTTCTTCCAAAAAAAACAAAACTGTGAGCAGAAGGGCCGTATGCCATAGGCCTCTACCTGTGAACAGGCTGTGCCTCGTTCTTATTCTTTCCCCTCTTCCCACACACGGGGATCCAAATAAGGTCATGACTTAACTTTGACCATGCAGACAACATCAAGGCCTAGGCGATGGAGAAGCCACAAAATGGAAGAAACTTCGATCCTTAAATGTCAGGTAGATCAGAGCCCCCCACTGCCTGGAGCACTCACATGGGACTGTCACCTGACAAAGAACTAAACTTCTGTCTTCTCTAAGGCATGGGATTTTTGATGGGTCTCTTTGTTAGAGCAAACTAACCTCACCCTAATGAATACAGAAATTGGTACCAAAAGTATGGTATTGTTATTATAAAAACCAAAAATATGTGGCATTGGCTTAGCAGTTGGGAGATAAGATAATTGATGTGGTTTACTAGAGAGACAGTGTCTTTGTTATGCTGGGGCAAAAACTTGTAAAGATTGTCACCTGCCATTATTTGAAGGACAGACCAATTGCCTAAGCCCCTAAATCTACATGAAGTCGTTGCATAAAACCACATTGTTAGTATATACTGGCTGCTCCTTCCTGTTTTTCAGTAATACACTGCAACAGAGTGCTGGCAAACACTGGTCAGACCGCCACGAACCCAGAAATAGGGATCTTTAAAGTCAATTGCCTCTCTACCCAAAACAAGAAGAGATAAAACTATAGTTGTCTAGAGCATTTTTCAAAGGTCAGTTAATACTTCTTAGCCGAACCAAGAGCCAGGCCTGTGGCAAAGGTGAGACTAAGGGTCTAGGAATTTACCCTGAAGCCTATCATTTCAGATGGACTCAAGGTAGCCACTATTAAAATGAGAGAGAGAGAGAGAGAGAGAGAGTTATTGATCAATCAAGGAAGCAAAGAAATAAAGCAGCTTTACGAACGATGTTCAGAAAAGAACTTTGGGAATGGTGACTGGTTCATGGAACTGACTGAAGCTTTTACGGTTTTTAGACTTCTACATTGCCAAAGAAACAAGCCTCATCCAGAAAAAAAAAAAAGTCTCTAAGTCTTCAAGGCATAAAGAAACCCTTGGCCTTGAGTCTCTGACATATGCCCCAGTAGGAAGCCAGCTGTGAAATTTGCATGGCACCAAAGAGGGCTTAATCCAGAGCTCACTTCAAATGCTGCCAGGAAGAAAAATAGATGGCAGAATAACCTCAAGAAGGCAAAGCCATCATCCACGAAGGTCAATGGACATACCTCTTCCATACTCTTTACCACTTCTTGCCAGCTGGGATTAATCACGTTGTTTGCATGTAGCTATTGGTCATTTTCATTGGGTGATGGTATTCCTTTGTAAGAACACACCATAATTTAGCCATTCTATCTTTTATAGATATTTAGGTTGTTTCTGGGTTTTTTTGTTACCATGTTATGAACATTCTTTTACATATTTCTTGGTGCACAAATGGACAGAGTTCTCTAGGGTAGATTCTTAGGGGTACAATTAAAGGGTCATTAATTACTCAGTAATGTCAAACTCTCATAGTGATTGTGCCAATTATAGCCCCTCCTACAGTGTATTTGTGTTCCCTTTGTCCCATACCCTTGTCTGATGTGTTATTTCTGGATCTTCTAATATTGTCTAACTGGTAGAGGCATAACGTTGTGTTGTTGGGGTTTAATTCACATTTCCCAACTTCTAATGAGGTTAACTATCTTTTTATATTATTTATTGGCCATCTGGACTTGCCCTTTTGTGCCTATTCAAAACTTTTGAGTAGAACTATTGGGTTGTCTATCTCTTTCACATTAACTTTTAGGAATTCTTTTATGTAACAATTAATTACTACATAATGTTGCAAATATTTTCTCCCACTTTGGGGCTCATCTTTTCACTCACTATCTGGTCTCCTGATGGTGATGAGAAGTACTTAATTTTAATGTGGTTAAGCTTAATTTTTTTAATTCCTCAGTGTGCATTTCCCTATCTATGGTTCATACTCAGAATGTCTGAGAGATGATCTAATTATCTGCCCAAGCATAGTATAGGACAATGTGATTGGATGATACTCTCACGCAAAACCATTTCTAGGTGGCCTACAGGTGTCTGTGTTAGGATCAGTGCTAATCTCTGGGCCTATTTACTATCCATAAGGTAGGGGAGTACCATTTAAAAAAAAAAATGAGGCGTGCCTGGCTGGCTCAATTGGAAGAGCATGTATCTCTTGTTCTCAGAGTTGTGAGTTTAAGCCTCATGTTGGGTATAGAGATTACTTAAATAAACTTAAATTAAAAAAATTAAATAAAACAATAACTGATGGGACAGGTATAAATTAGACAAAGGACAATATATTTAAGTTAAGAAATGTTACTTAATAACAACAAAGCTCTTAATAATCCATATCCAGAGATGAAGAAAATAAACAGAAAACTTTCTAAAAATTATGTCATTCCATAGTGTGGGATTTTGCAACTCAAGTGTTTGGTGATTGAATACTTAACAACAACAACCTACCCTAAAATGCAATTTGCAGACAGCTGATTGATTAGATTCTGGTGATTGCAAAGTTAGTGCTGGGAAGTAATACAGTTAACGTTTCATGAAAGTATTTTGAAATGACTACAATTGCAATCTAAAAAGTGGCAGACCAGAGTCTAAAAAAGGAGAGTCCATGAGTTCAGATTTGCCAGTGTTCATCAAGGAACTTCCAAGAGAGAGCAGGACTGGATACACAAGAACGTTCCCATCACTTCAGGCAGCTCTGTTTCAGTTTTAGAAAAATCAACTATTCAAATCAGAAGCTCAGGTGAGGAGGGGAGATTTCAGAGACCTGTGTGAGGAGAATTGCTCTACAGACAAGATGCAGAGAGCCAGAAGGGAACTGTACGAGGATCAGGAGTTTATCCAACCCAACAAGCATTTCTTGCCTGCCATATCACAGACGCTATAGTGGATACAAAGTTGAAGATAAAGTTCAGTTCAGTATCCTTGCGTGGCAAGTTCCAGAGAATGAGGCTCCAATTAATAAGTAATGTTTTTTTGGCTCATGTCTACAGAAGTTCAGGCTTCAGTGTTGGATTAATTCAGTGGCTCCTGGGTCATCTTCCCTCTGCGTACTGACCTCATCTTCAGGTTGGCTGGCTTCCCACGTTGTGACACAGCTCTTCTAAAGGCCAGGATTTCCCAAAGAGAGGAAAGCTTTCCATGGAGGTTCACTTTTTCTTTTTTAATTTTTTTTAAAGTTTATTTATTTATTTTGAGAGAGAGAGAGAGAGAAGTGGGGGAGGAACAGAGAGAAGGAGAGAGAGAATCCCAAGGAGGCTCCACACTGTCAGTGCAGAGCCAGATGCGGGGCTCAAGCTCACAAACAGAACTGTGAGATGATGACCAGAGCCAAAATCAAGAGTCGAATGCTTAACCGACTGAGCCACTGTCCTCCAGGGGCCCCTGGAGGTTCACTTTTAAAAGCAAAGACACTTTTTTCCCAGAAGCATCTAGCAAAGTTAACTCCATTTTTCATTGGTCCAACTGGACCATGTGCTCCTTTCAAAACCAATCCCCACATCCAAAGAAATGTCATGCATTGACTGGTTCAGAAACCTAAGCCTAAACCAATTGCCTCGGCACAACAGGAACTACCTCTAGGCAATAAAATCCCATCTTTTTGGTTGGGGTGGGGGAGTAGAGTCATCCTTCCCCAAAGCTAATAGGCCAGAAAGTAAATACCTGAGTGAAAATCAGGGTGGTGTCAGGGAATCGCACAAAGGATGCGGTGCCATTTTCCTATTACAGTCTCCCTCTGCAAGGAGTTTACAGTTGAAAGGGGGAGACAGGGTTGTAATCTGCTCATAATGAAAAGTGACAGGAGGCGGGGGGCAGGGGGGAGCCTGGGTGGCTCAGTCGGCTCTGCGTCCCACTCTTGATTTCGGCTCAGGTCATGATTTCACGGTTCCTGAGTTCGAGCCCCACGTCGGGCTCTACTAAGATCGCAGAGCTTATTTAGGATTATCTCTC
Organism: Panthera uncia; assembly: GCF_023721935.1. Classification (NCBI taxonomy): domain Eukaryota; kingdom Metazoa; phylum Chordata; class Mammalia; order Carnivora; family Felidae; genus Panthera; species Panthera uncia. The sequence continues at coordinate 30,547,941 of NC_064813.1, forward strand.
TCTCTCTCTCTCTCTCTCTGACCTCCCCCACTTGTGCTTATGTGCAGGCACTCTCTCTTTCTAAACAAATAAGTAATTAAACAAACAAATAAGCAAAGAGTGACAGGAGAGATTCAAAATACTACAGGAGACTAGAGGAGAAGGCCACTTGTGGTACCTGAGGGTCAAGGAGCTGAATCATGACAGATGCATTTTTGAAAGATACAGAGGCTAAGAGTGTTGGATCCAGAGCACAGGAGGGGAAATGCAGTTCAGAGGAAGGAGGCAGGAAATTAGTTAGGTCTATAGTAACATTCAAACATCCAAATGAAAATGTCTGAAATCTCCTGCGTAGTATTCCGGGCAGCATTTTAAGGAAGTAGGTAAACAGGAAACGACTGAGAGACATCTGACGGTAGCAGTGGTGATTATTATAACACAGTGATACTTGGTGATCTCTCAGTGTCTTTTATCTGTCTCTGGTCCAGGCGAATAAACAGAACAGCGGCCGACATGCATTAAATGCTTTACTGATGTCATTCACTCTGCTGAGTATCCGACAGGCGTTAACTTGTTAAAACTTCACAGCAACACAGCAAAGTGATTACTCTTACTGTTCCCATTTGACAGATGAGGCACAGGAAAGTTAGTTTGCATTAAAAAGTGGGTAATAGGGATGAGAAAAAAACTATTCAGTATTGAAAAATGTCTAAATGGAAAACGTGCTCACTCATGGCAGTGCGCAGGACTGTTAAAACGGCCCTGAGAGCTGAAACCGTGCAAAGGGATGTTTGTAAACAATGAGAAAAATTACAATTGTTTGGTGACCTTCAAATATTTTTTTAAATGTTTATTTATTTTTGAGAGAGAGCACCAGTGGGGGAGGGGCGGAGAGAGAGAGAGAGAGAGAGAGAGAGAGAGAGAGAGAGATGGAGACACAGAATCTGAAGCAGGCTCCAGGCTCTAAGCCGTCAGAACAGAGCCTGATGCAGGGCTCGAACTCATGGACTGTGGGATCATGACCTGAGCCGAAGTTGGGACGCTTAACCGACTGAGCCACCCAGGTGCCCTGACCTTCAAATATTTTTGTCAAAACATTTAAAATTCTCTGTCAGTTGTAAATGTATCGGGACATGAAAAAAAAAAAAGCAATGCTAATGTTTATTTAGTACCCTGCAACTTAAAAACATTAGACACATCACAAAGAAAAGTATTTTATGTCTTTCTAAAAAAAAAAAAAAACATATCAGGAGTAGTTTGAACAGTGTTTGCCTTCTCCTCATGTAACATACAACACCGACTGAGCATTTTTTTAATGCCTTGGCAAACTGTCAACTTCCTTTCTAAGATTGGATCAGTTTCCAACATTTTATCATTTGGACTTTCCATTTTGTGAAACACCTCCCAGAGTGCCTTCCATGTGAACATTTTCCTGGTGTCACTTCCTCTCAGACACCATCATCCTTTTCGTCACAAGCACGTATGTCCCTGAGCTTGCCTTTGCCGACATCCTCCAGCTGTATCTGTAGTCTCGGGTGGCGGGAACACCAACATACCCACAGTCGTGATCTCCCATTTCACTTTCAGTATTATCACTTTCCATGTCTCTGGTGCATGTCCATCTCTGTCGGCCAATGTTCTCTTTCGATCATCCATTTTTGTACAGTGTCGTGTGGGTTTATTCCTGGGGGACAGGCAGGCAACTCAGCACATGCTTCCCTGTCTGCCAATGAGCCCAACAACAGATGGGCGGTGACCAACAACCAAGCGACAGCCTTTAAAAGAAGTGATGTGACAGCTCACTGATGGTGACATGCGTCGGTTTTTTATGCAGTGATTTGAGCACTGAAGAGCTGGCAGCAGAACGTGTGCTCTACGCAATTACTCACGGTTAATATACCGCGGTAACTGAAATTTGAACTGTGTTGTGGATGGACTGTTGTTATCTAACTAAACCATGGCAACCGCAATCCATGCATATCAGAACCATGCAAAGTGAAGACCGCCTGTAGATACAAGGTAGGGCGATTCTCTGATAAACCCCCATGTATCCATCACCCGGCCTCAATAATTATCAACCTCTGGCCAGCCTGGTTTCTGTGAGACCCCGCCGGCTCTCCACTTCCTGCATTATTTTGAAGCAAATCCCAGGTATTTGATCATTCCAGACGTAAATACCTCTATTTGTGATTCAAAATGGGCATTTAAACTCAGCTCTGTCAAATTCCACCGTCGAAGCCCTTAACAACTACATTCTCCAGCTTCCTGAGGAAGTTAGTAGACCCAGAGAAATGGAATAATACATTAGCAGTATTTACTCTTTTCGTCCTGACAACAACCCTTTGAAATATTATTGTCTCTATTCTTTCCAATGAGGAAACTGAGGCACAGAGGAGCCAAGTAACTTGTCCAAGATCACCCAGTGAGTAAGAAGTTGAATCGGACTTTAAATTCAGATCTCCTGATTCCACATCCCTTCTCTTTTCTGTACATCACAGCTGCCTGGGAGGGGGTCCTTAAACTTCCATCGTTTACTTTCTCCTGTCCCCAACCTCCTGCATCACTCAGCCCCCAGCTATGACCGAGAACTGGGGAAACCATATATTATCTCTTTCTCTCTGCACTTCCAGTCTTATTGGAGTGTGCTTCCGACAGAAAAACAAAAACAAAACCAGAAACAGAAAATCATCAAGGACTCAGTACAAACCCTTGTGTAGGTGTTGACTCTTCCTAGTGCTGGGGAAATGGTTCCCATTGGCTCTGAGTCTGTCACCAGGGTCAACTTGCTCAAACCCAAGCCTGGGTCTGTCAGCAACCCCTCCTCCACAGGTGTCTTCTCTGTCACGGACTCAGAGCAAAGCCCCACCGTGCAGGTTACTGGATTGAAACCTGGCATGCCCTCCACCCCCAGGCCTTATCTGGGCCTGAGTTAAATCACTCTCTGCTTCCTGATTAAACACCTCAGCCCTTGAGTGGGGCACTCTTTGTGCCGAGCCTCTGGCAAGGGGAGAAACACTGCCTTGAGTTCCCTGATACGGTGGAAAAACCGCAGAGAAGAGAAGAAGCAGGAGGAGAGGGAGGAGGGGAAGGAGAAAGGAAACCCCACCTATCAGTCTATTGGCCCTTCCCTGAACCCTGCCACTAATTCTTTTTTTCCTGTAATTAAAAAAAAAAAGTTTATTTATTGATTTTTTTAATGTTTATTTTTGAAAGAGAGAAAGAAAGACAGAGCACAAGCAGGGGAGGGCAGAGAGAGAGGGAGACACAGAAGCAAAGCAGGCTCCAGGCTCTGAGCTGTCAGCACAGAACCCGACGCGGGGCTCGAACTCACAAGCCGTGAGGTCATGACCTGAGCCGAAGTCAGACGCTCAACCAACTGAGCCACCCAGGCGCCCATATTTACTGATTTTTTAGAGAGAGGGTGAGAGTGAGCAAGGGAGGGGTGGACAGAGAGAGACAGAGAATCTCAAGCAGGCTCTGTGCTGCCAGCACAGAGCCCAGCACGGGGCTCAATCCCCAGAACCGTGAGACCATGACCTGAGCCTGAATCAAGAGTCAGCCGCTCAACTGACTGTGCCACCCAGGCACCCCATCCTGCCACTAATTTTGATGGGACTTGCTGTGCCCCGGCTCACGATTCCTCAAGCACTAAGAGAATAGGCCTGATAATGGCCTCTCTGCTCACTTTCCTTTACCACTGCAGCTTTCAGCTTTCCCTGTGAGCCTTCCTTCTATTCCAGAATGAAAGCATATTTTCTCTCCTGCTCCTGGATGGAGTCAAGCGGGGCAGGGTCCTCTGTGTCCCCTTTGGCTGCAGTTTCCCTACAGTCCCAGAAGTAACTTTGGGTGTGCCTGGGACAAAAATACTTAAGAAAGGAGGTAGGAGACACCAAGAACAGAGGGACTGGAAGCTGCCAAAAATGGAAGACATGGGTGGCTCAGTTTAATGTCTATTTTGGTACCAGGCCCTGTTGCCTTACATATAGCATCCTGTTGATTGAAATAGATGGCTGCTATTTTGTCTGACCAAATTCAGCACCTTCCCCCCCCCCCCCCCCCACCCCTCCCGCACACACACCTCAATTCTTATTTTTGTTAATAGCATTTACAAAGACCCTTTCCTCTAGGGAGTTTCCTCTCCCCATTGCACCAGTAGATTCTGGTGGGACTGCCAATACAAAGCCCTTCTCCCCTCCCAAGGGTGGTCATATAACCCAGATATGGCTAATCAGAGACTTCTTTGGGCTCATATATACTAATATGGAGAAAGAGAAGTCCTCTTTCCCTCTGAGTTGCTGAGCAGAAATTAAAGAAATCAAAGTATTTGAAACCACTGCCACCACTTGTATGGAGGAAGCTCATTTATAGTAGGAGAAAATGAGGGCAATTGCAGAAAGAAGCAGAGCTGATTGTGTGTGTGTGTGTGTGTGTGTAAAGAAAGAATGATTGAGATAGATATCTTTATCTAGCCAGCCAGCCAGCCAGCCATCTAGCCATCTAGCCAGCCAGCCATCTATCTATCTATTTATGAGAGCGGGTAGGGAAGTAATCTGAAACTATTTTAGTCTCTGGGTTAAGTCATAAATGTAAACTGGCAACACCTTTGGGTATCACTCCTTGTATAAGTCATTTATTTAGTCAGTCACTGGTGAGCCAAGATTCGCTCCAGGTTTCTCTGATCCCCTGGCCCTCTGCTGCTGGCCCTCTGCCAAGCTGCCTCCTAAAGGTGGGTAAAACTTGGTCCTGCTCCAAAGAAACAAAGTCTGCAAGGAAGTTAGACCCTTATAAACCACTACAAAACAAAGCAGAACACAGCGCTATAACGTAGATACAAGTAACATTCAGTGGGATGGACAGGGGAGTGATTATGCCTCAAGTCAGCCCGGGGCCAGCTTTGGGGGATTCCGAATACTTGGATGCCCAGATTAACCCCAGAGTGGTCTCCTCAAGTCACTTTGGACTTGTACGGGCACTGGCCATTCATTGATGTGCAACCAGCAATTATCACAAACTTGAACAGAAACTTATTGCTTCGAGCAGTGGCCACTGTTTGTAGAGCTCAGCGTTGTTTGTGACTCTGCCAATCATATTTACAGTTGCCCCGAAACCTTTGCTCTGAAGTCGGCCCCACCCCACTGCCGATCACCACTCTGCCGCCTGATCTGTTGGACGGCAGTACTTCCTGCTCCAGCCACAGTGAGCCTGCAGCCGAGTAGCGGTTGGAGAAAGGTAAGTGTGGATATTTATTTCCCAGGCATTTACCAAGGGAAATGAGTTTGCACGTGCCATTTACAAGCTACTTGCAAAACATGCAGTAAATTTAGTTGATTATTCCCAGAGTCTAAAACAGTGGTTTTCAATCTTGTCTTTTTCCTCCTTGAGCCCACTCTAAGCCGGGAAAGTAGTCCATAGCTAATCAATCTCTTCCTTTCCCATGTACTAATGGAAAAATAATTCAAGAATACTATTGAGGGGCCATTACAAAGTATGTTTTGGGAGATTAAGTGTACACATGCTTTAGCAATTAGGGCATAAATGATTCATATTCAAACAGCAACGCATGATGGTCTTTGAGTCTAATTACTGGAAAATTAAAAGCCAAAAAATACAGTTGAAACAACTATGCAACGCTAGTCGCTTTAACCAAACACATCACAACTAACTTGATAACGATGAAGCAAAGTTAACAGTAATTATAATTAGAAGCAAGAATGGCAGCATTTGAAGACCTCAACTCACACAGGGCAGTATGGAGTAATGACAAAGCGCCATCCAGAGGAAGTGGGCAAGGGTCCACCAGAACTTTCTCTGAGAGCCAGACTTCTTGGTGGAATATTAAATTAGAATCCTCAATAGAATTTAGTAGCTCGTTGATTCTGGTTTATGAATTCCAAATTAGATTAACCTTTCATAATTCACTTAGCATGCTATTACTAAGTAGGTCTTAGATGTACATAAAAGCAATCATATGCATTTATAAATAGTTTGTCCCAAAGGACTAACGAGAAGGTGAACTTTCTCAGGTCAGTTTGAGGTCCATCAGGTGTGCCTTGGGTTGCTTTTGAGAATCACTGGGAGCAAGGCTCTGCAACACAGCTAATTGCTATTTGCCGGGGTCTTAGACAAGGCAGGAGTGAGATATGAGAGCCAGGGACATTAATTCCAACTCCCTTGACTTCTACAGTAAGAGTTAAGCCAGGACCTCAGGAGAAAGCAGAGTGTTCCAACCTGACACTCCCAGTTAAGTTAGCATGGAGGTCAGCGTGACTTGGAAATTTTCACACTTGTTAATTAAAAAGAGCAACCTCCTCAAAGCAATGACGAGGGATGCTGGCAACTCCCAGATTTATGATATTCTATTTGTGATGAAGAAATTAAATGAAGGCAAGACTAGGAGGCAGTCTGCCAGAAAAATCTGGCTGTACCAGTCTCCAGAGGGGACAATGCCCTGTTTTTCTACCTCAGAAGAGAATGCCTTACAATTGTAACACTTTCAACCTTTCAAAATACATTTGCGTATGTTACTTAATCTCCAGCGAAGAGGTATAATTTCTGACGTGACCAGAGGGTTTGCAGCTCCCTGACCTCTTTACTTCCCCTTTGTTCAATATTCTCCTTCCTTCTTGGGTTCATATCCCTTTTAATCAGTCCTTTCTCTCTTGTCTTTCTGCTGGCTTTCTTAGCTTTAGCAGCTCACTCAAGGCCCTGCTTAGTCTGGATTTTTCAGGGTTACTCAGAGTTAAAAGAGGTGGCTGATCCCGGAATCAAAATCTAATTCAACCTAGATCTGTTGGGTCCTTTAAAACATTTTTTTTTTGGCTTTCCAAATGAGTCAAGTAGAACCCTTCATGTAAAGTGACTTCACTCCTGGATAAATGGTCTTAGGTAAGTAGGCTTATGAATTGAGAGTGATCATGCATAGCGTAGGCTGTCTTGTACCTCTAGCCTCGAGCTAACCAGCTCGATAAGAGCTTCCATGTATCTTGTGAAATGCAAAGGTCAGTAATTTGAGGAGTGATATGGGTTGACCTGTGTCCCTCACCTCCTACCTCCATCACAATTCACGTGTTGGATCTTAACCCCACAGTCCTTCAGAATGTAGCCTGATTTGGAGATAGGGCCTTTAAAGAGGTAATCAAGTCGAAATCAGGGCATTAGGGTGGGACCTGATCCTATATGACTGGAGTCATCATAGCAACAAGAAATCTGGACACAGAGACACAAATAGAGGGACAACTAGGTTAAGAGATACAAGAGGAAGGCAGCCATGTACAAGCCAAAGGGAGAGGCCCAGAGCAGTGCTTCCCTCATAGCTCCCGGAAGGAGCCAACCCAGCCCACACCGTGACCTCGGACTTCCAGCCTCCAAAGCTATAAGAAAGTACATTTCTATTGTTTAAGCCACTAAGTGGTGCTTTTTACAGCAGCCCTAGCAAACAAATACAGGGAGCAACAGAGACAAGGAGACCAATTTTTCCTACCCCTTTGTGGGATTATTTTCAGAACTGAATAAGCTAATAGATGTAAGAGCACTTTGCAAATAGTTTAAACCACCATGAAGACAAAAGGGATTGGTAAAAATAGAGTAGCATTCCCTAGCTACCGTATTTTAAACTACCATTTTGTTTGAAGTTTATTTATGTATTTTGGGGGAGGGGGACAGAGAGAGAGGGAGAGAGGATCCCAAGCAGGCTCCATGCTGTCAGTGTGGGGCCCAATGCAGGGCTTAGACCCACGAACTTCAAATCATGACCTGAGTCAAAATCAAAAATTAGGATGCTTAACTAACTGAGCCACCCAAGTGCCCCAAAACTACCATTTTTAAAAGTCACCCCCTTACACACATGCATACTTAAATCCCCTTCCCTGATTTATTTTCCTCTATATAACTCTTATCACCTTATGACATAGTATATATTTTACTTATTTATGTTGCTTATTGTCTGTTTCTTCCCAGGAGTGTGAACTTTCTATTTTGTTCATTGCTATCTCTCCAGCACCTAGAACTTTGCTTGGTAGGTGGCAGGTCCCAAAACACACTTAGTGATCAAATCATAAATGGATATTCACATCTTCTCCTCTCCATGAGGCCATCACCTACTAATCTTTTATGACAAATGGGTATCTCCTCCCTTAGGAAACCTCCCAAGGTCACTATCCTCTTCCATCCTCTTAAATGGGTTGTTCCCTCATTGCCCTGACCACATCACACTTCCATGCCTCCCTCACTGTGGGTTCTTGAAGGTAGGGTCCACCAAGACATATGTATCCTGTATCCCAAGCAGATGGCTGTGAACCTGAACCTTGGTGGGTGCTCCATACTTGATTATTGAATGAGCCAGTAACTGGGGAAAAGGGAAGGGCAGAGAAGGATCAGAATTGGCTCACTAGGATAGTAAGTGCTGGTGAGGATCTGGAGGAAAGGGAGCACTGTTGGTGAGAATGTTACTTGGTGCCACCACTATGGAAAGCAATATGAAGCCTCCTCAAGAAATTAAAAATAGAAGTACCATATCATATCGTCCAGCCATCCTACTTCTGGGTATATATCCAAAGGAGATGAAATCACTATGTTGAAGAGATATCTTCTCTCTCATGTTCATTGTAGCTTTATTTATAATAGCCAGGTTATGAGGGGCACCTGAATGGCTCAGTTGGCAAAGTGTCCGGCTTTGGCTCAGGTGGTGATCTCTCGGTTTGTGAGTTCAAGCCCTGCGTTGGGCTCTGTGATGACAGCGTGGAGCCTGGAGCCTGCTCTCTGCCCCTCCCCTACTCATGCACGCATGCACGCTCTCTCTCACTCTCAAAAATACATAAACAGAAAAAAATGTTTTAAAGAGCTTAAAAAAACAACAGCTAGGATATGAAAACAGCTTTAAGTGTCTATGGATGAATGGATAAATAAGATACTGTATACACACATACACACACACACACACACACACACTGAAATATCACTCAGTTATAAAAAAGAAGGAAATCTTGCCATTTGTGACCCGGATGAACCTAGAGGGTGTTATGCTAAGTGCAATAATCTAGACAGAGAAAGACAAATACCGCATATTTTCATTTATATGTAGAATCCTAAAAAGCCAAACTCATGGAAACAGAGTACGTTGGTGGGGGTGCTGGGGAATGGGGAAAATGTAGGTCAGGGCACAAACTTTTAGCCATGAGATGAAGAAGTTCTGGAAACCTACTGTATGGCATTGTGACTCTAGTTAACAAAACTGTATTCTATATTTGAAAGTTGCTAGGAGACCAAATCTTAAATGTTCTTACTACAAACATAACAACAAAATGGCAATAGTGTCCAGTGATAGATGAGTTAATTAATCTCGTGGTAATCACGTCACAGTATTTACATGTATCAAATCATCTCACTGTGCACCCTAAACTTCCAATGTTGTATTTCAACCATATCTCAATAAAGCTGAAACCAACAAAAAAAAAAGCAGTGGCTCGCTAGCTACCTTGTAGCCTAGGCTGTGCCCCGTGAGCGGTCAACAGTACTGAGCATTTAAAAGGAAAGCCATCCTTACGTACTGTTTTGGGGGCCCCAGAGGAAGCGAGAAGTTAACAGTGAGATGAGCCATGAGGAGGGCATCATGGATCTGAAATAAAAGAAATGAAATTAAAATCAGTTAAGCAGAGAAGAGATAGGTAGTCACTTTAAATCAATCAAAAAAATGAATATCTCCTGGATTTACAGAACAGGAGTCTCATCTGATGAATATACGAACGTAACTGAATACGGAATGAATTCCCCTGGGGCTGGGGTGGAGAGTGGGGGTTGTCACCCTAGACACTTTGGTTAGGAAAGGGAAAACTGAGGGGCCTTTGTCAGCCGAGCCTGGCTTAGAGAGTGCCCACACTGGGGGTGAAGATGGGCCTTTCCTGGGAGGTTTTGATGGGAACTAAACCCCAGGGGTGGGGGCAGGGCCCACCTGGGAGAATGGGAGGGCTCTGTGTGACCTGCTCTAGTGCCGATGTGGGGCTCAAACATAATAGAGTCATTCAGGATAGGAATCCTCCGCTCCTGGAAGCATGGTGTTGGTGTTTGCATTTGAAAGGGAAAAAGTACAGGAGAGAAAAATCTATAAAGGTCGCTGTGCTCTGGGTGAAGAATTAAGGATCTCAGGCTGATGCTTCTTGTCTGCAGAGAATGACCAAAGGCACATGCTTGCCAGATTAACCCACCTGTGGGCTTTCACCATCCCAGCGAGTGAGAGTCATCATTTCGTCCGTTCATTCTTTCATGCAAACATTTTCGAGCCAGACTTGGTGCTAGATTCTGGGGATACAAAAATAAATGTTAACAAGGAGCCCAGCTAAGAACTTTGACCTCCTGGATTTGTGTAATCTAGAACCCAATGCCGCAGATGTCCTCTGGTATTCCCCAGGGGGTTAGGAAGGCGGCTATAACATGGCGGGGGGAGGGGAGGGGTGGCTACAAGGCTGATCAAGCAGAGCAGAAGGTTGTTGGAAGAGTAAAATGCCAACCCACTGGAGGACCTGCCTCACAACCTCTTGCTGGGAAAGTTGACTGGGACCCATTAGAGCAGAAACACAGCTCCAATAAGGCTATAGACACTGCCACTAAAAATCACTTAGAAGAGGGAGCTGAAGTGGAATGTGATTCCATAGGAAGCTCTGAAGTGAGAAGGCCCTTCAGAGAGGTCCAGAATTGAGGCGAGGGAGATGTGCCTTTGTAGAATGTCATTGGGTGTGGGCCTCCCCCTCCTGGGAGGGAGAATACTCGGGCAAGACGGTTCCCTTCGGGGGAGGGAAATTCCTGGGGAGGGACTCAGCGATGAGCTTTCGGCAGGCGACCTCCCCAGAAGTTGGGGGGATTTGTTCCTCAGCCCCGGAGGTGGGGATCTGGGTGGCACACCACAGTATCCGCTATGAGGGAATATAACACAGTAACACAAAATCCGACGGGCGCCTGGCTGGCTCAGGTGGAGGAGCATGTGGCTCTTGATCTCAGGGTCATGAGTTGGAGCCCCACGTAGGGTGTAGAGATTACTTAAATAAATAAACGAACAACTTAAAAAAAAAATACCAAGTGTGATGTGACACCATGGTGCTGGAAGGCAGGTACAGGTGCAGTAGAGTGAGCTCTCAGAAGGTGGAGGGATCACATCTGAAACGGAAAAGGGAAAGCTGCCTGAGGAAGTTGAGGTCTCTGGGTCTGTGCCAGCCTCCTACCCTTGCCTTAGAAGAGCAGAGGTGATGGACTCGCATGCTCCCAGCTGCTGGGGAAGAAGAGAGCAGGTGAGAGAAGAGATGTCCGCAATTGCCTCCTTCCCCAGCACTTTCGGAGCTGCTGTCCTAATTCTCAATCGCTTCTAGCTCCAACGTTCAACGGGCTCAGGTTAGGAAGCCCCTGACAGCACTGGTGAGGGCTGCCCTCAGGGACCTCTCAGATATGTCCACGGACTGCCCTGATGGACTTGATTATCCCGCCCTAGCTATCCCTGTTTGGTCCAGGTCATCCGAGAATTCTGAGCATCCGAGAATTCCTCAGACTGTGCCTTCCATTTTCACTCGTTTTCGTTCCTATCAAGCCAGACTGTTCTTCCCTTCTTCAGGCGGGGTGGGAGGTCAGGTCAGTGGACCTAGAGCCACCTTCCTGGGATCAGAATAGATGGAGAAAGGGTACACTGCTCCACCCTGGCGAGTCGGTGGGGATTGTTACCAGTTTTGAGATTTATCCTCTCGTTGAGACACCTCCAGGCTAACGGAAACAGCTTTTCCATGGATTTACTCCCAGTCAGCATGTCTCATGGCGCACTTTATAATTCTGGTGTTATGCCCCTTTAAATTCTCCATCATAGGCAAGGCCAAAAGCTGGTGTTTATAAGCCGAATAATGAATTCTGTCTCAGGCTGTGCATAAATCGGTATACTCCAACATACAACTTTCCATGTCACAGTTCAAAAGTATTACTTCAAGTAGGCAAAATTAAACAAAGCAAAGCACTCTAGCCCCTATTCCAGATAGGGTCTCGTTTTCCTTAACTGTGTAAAATACAGAGATTGGTCTTACGCAACAATCTTTATTTGCTAGGCCTTTCCATGCTAAGGGCCACTGAATCATATTTGCTGAAGCAGCTGATTGAGACTGTATACTGGAAGGTATAACAGTTATCTCTTGCTGAATAACAAGTTACTACAACGTTCAGTGGCTTAAAATAACAAATGCATATTATCTCAGTTTCTTTAGGTCAGGAATTTGAGAGCAGCTTAGCAGGAGGGTTCTACTCAGGGTTAGTCCCGGTGTCAGCAGGGGCTGCAGTCATTTTAAGGCTTGCCTGGGGTTGGAGGATACACTCGTACGGTGGCTGAACTCACAGAGCTGTTGGCAGGAGGTCCCTGCTCCATGACACGTGGACCTCTCCTTGTGACATGGCAGCTGGCTTCCCCCAGAGCAAAGGATCCAAGAGAGAGCAACCAAGAGGAAAGCCCTATGACTTAGTCCTGGAAGTAACACAGTTATTTTTGCCATACTCTGTCCATTAGTAGTCACTAAGTTTGGCCCATAACCAAGGGGAAGAGAATCAAACTCCCTTCGCCGACTGAACAGTGGTTGATCAAAGAATTAGTGGACCTAATTGAAAGCCACCACAGAAGGGAACGTGGAGGAGAGTTGTACGAAGCTACAGGGTGAGGCTGGAGCGAAGCTGTGAACTGGGGGCTCCTTCTGTTGCCAATGCCACCCACCCCAGTGCTCTCACGACACCCATCCTCACTTCCTTGGCCCAATGTCTCAGATGTAGTCTCTCCTCCCCTCATCAGTCCGTCCCATGCACTACGTTATCTCTTCCCAGAGATATCCGTGCCCCTGTCAAGATGGTCAGGTACGCTGACGTACTAATCCTCTCCCAGGAAATGCCAGCATCTCATTAGAGCCACTTGCCTCTGCTGTGAAAGTAAAAGCTGTCTTCTTGGAGGAAGAATGAATTTAGAGGGGCAACTCCCAGGAGGACATTGTGGGCGAGTGCCCGGTGTACTCACGAATATAGGGCCTCTCACACACCTGGGGAGCCGGTGTGAGGCAAAGGACCAAGAATAAATGTCCAACATGCCATGTTTCCCCAAGCTTTCTCCGTTCCCTTCTGACCTCTGTGGTGGGATAAGCTTCCGGTCCGGCAATGGCTCCTTCCAGGAAGGTCCTTCCTGTCAGCTTCTGCTTCTGATCCTGCATTGCGACCACAAACCCAAAAGAGATGCCTCAAGCCCCTACTGAGTGAGCACAGTTCTGCTCCCTGAACCCCCTTGGCCCTCTCCCACGTTTCCTCTGTTAAGCTGAACCACCTCCCATCCCAGAGTAGACATCAGACTCAAACCAGATGCTTGGAGTCCTCCTGTGCCCCGCTAATAGCTGTGTACTGTCTGGGGCCAACCAGCCAGGCCTGGATCCAGCGGGAACACAGGGAGCTGAACCTGCAGACAACCAGTAGTTTTCAGATTTGCCTTCAGCACTCGGTTCCAATCACCAGTTGATAGAATAAGTCCTGCTGGTGTTCTTCAGGTGTCCAAAGAGGAGGTGGAGATAATCTAACATCTGGGCTGGATCTCCTCCTCTGTCCCTTGCTTCCTCTCCTCCCCCTGACCACGTGCAGGCTTAGGCTCTAGTGACCTCTAACCAGACGATTGCAAGGGCCTCCCTACTGCTCTCTAGGTTCTGTTTGGTACACTTCAAATGACACACTGCTTCTGGCTCGCTCATCCCGTTATGTCCAACAATGACTTTCAGCGGCTTTTGACTTCATCTCCCAAATTAAGTGTGCATTCTCTTCCCTAGGTTTCCAGCTGCATTCCCCACCACTTGACTTCCTGTATGTGACTATCCAGCCAGATGAATTGCTGGACTGTTTTCAAAACCTATTCCGACATTTTCCCACCTCTGCTCATTGTTCTCCCATCTGTCATGTCTTCCTTTCTCAGCTTACTTCCATTTCTTCCTCTTTCAAATTTCTTCTCACTTTCACTTCAAGCCATGTCTCTCATAAACAGATATAAACAATTCTGACCAAAATTTTAGCAAATCAAATCTAACAGTATATAAAAGGACAACACATCATGACCAAATAAGGCTCATCCCAGGAATGTAAAGTTGGTTTGGCGTTGAAAAATCAACCATTAGAATGCATTGTATTTGTTTCCTGTTATTGTGTATAAAATTATCACAAACTTAGCAGTTCACAACGATGCAGATTTATTATCTCACAGTTTCTATAAATCACAAGTCCAAACATGGCACAATTAGATCCTCTGCTCAGGGTCTCACTGGGCTGAAATCAAGGAGTTGGCCATCGCTGTAGTTCCCATGTGGGGCTTGGCGTTCTCTTCCAAGCATGGGCTAGCCCTCTTTCCATAGCCCGTTTTATTTTAGAAATACTTGCATTTTTGCCTTATCCCCACCACAGCCCCTGCCCTGAAGGCAGCAGCTGTCTTCATCACCCCGGTGTTATGGAATTCAACGACAATGTCCAAGTGTGCTGGTACTTTCCTTTTCTGCTTGAGCATTTTGTAACAGTGAATAAAGAGAGAGTCATTTCACGTTATATATTTCTACCATTTTGCCACAGAACTTGTCTGCAGTCCTCTCATTTGGCAGCCCTTTTCCCAGTCTGGTAGCCAGCATTTCTGGCAGCTGCTGGGCCCGGCTTTCAATTAAATATGGCCATCTGTGAAAGGTACACTGCCACACAGCTCATTACTGTACAAGAGATGGTGATGGGAGCAACAATTACTGTTACTTATTTACCGTCTAATGGGCCAAGGCACCTTTTTTTTTTCGTACCCGAGCAAGGGTCTACCATATCTAGATTAAACTTTCATTTTAAGAAATTTCATCAAATTGAACAAGGCACAGGCATATGTGAGAAACTGGAACAAATACCCATACCCCCAACTGCTCTCTGTTGACATAAACTTCAGAGTGGATCTAGACCGCCCCCACCCCCTGCCTCCTCAGCTGTATCTACTTTGAGACCTTTGCTCCTTTTCATTTCTGAGTGTTGGGGGTAGGCAGGATTATGGCTATGGGAGCCACCAGGCACTCTCCCTCCCTTTCCCCTAGAGAGCTCTAGCTGGATGAAATAAGTCAGTCAAGGAGGCTCAGGTGTGCAATACTAGTCAACTGCTCAGACTTTGGAACCCAACTGTCTGGGATTGAATTTTAGGATGTGTTTTTAATATTTGTACCTCAGTTTCCACAGCTGTAAAATGGGAATAGTAATAGTACTTATTTCATAGGCTTACTCCAGAGACTAAATAAGTTAATTCATTTAGAACAGTGGCTGGCACACAGTACTCAGTAATAAAGGTTAGCTATTGTTATCTCTAGAACTGTTGTTCTCAACCCCATTTGCATATTCAAATTAATTGGGAAGATTTTGAAGAACGCCAATGCTCAGAGCAACACCATTGACATTTTTGGTCAGATAATTTTTTGTTGTGGAGCGGTCCTGTCCTTGTAGGATCTTTAGCAGCATCTCTGGCATTTATCTGTTAATGCCAATAGCAAACCTCCCCCATTCTCAGTTGTGATAACCAAAAATGTCTCTAGACATTGCTAGATATCCACATGGCGGGATAATTTTACCTCAGCTGAGATCTACTGCCCCAGATCAATGAAATCACAGTCTCTGGAGATGAGGCTTGGGTATGAGTCTTCCCAAAGGCAGATCCAGGTTTTGTGGGCTTGAAGCTTATAAAATTTGGGGGCCCTTCTTTTAGAAAAATAATAAAAATTTAAAAATTAGATCTGGAAGTGAATATTCATTTAGAATGAGTAAATAATTTACAACAAAATACTTGTGTCTTGGAGATTCATATCCCTTTCTTTTTTTTTTTATTTGAGTCTATTCATTTATTTATTTTGAGAGAGAAAGAGTACACACACATGCACGTGCACGAGCAGGGAAGGGGAAGAGAGAGAGGGAGAGAGAGAATCTCAAGAAGGCCCTGCACTTAGTTCAGGGCTCAAATCCACGAACCATGAGATCATGAGCCAAAATCAAGAGTTGGACGCTTAACCGACTGAGCCACCCAGCCCCCCGCCCCATACACCTTTCTTTTGAGATCACAGTAGACAAGTTACCAGCAAAAAATTCTCTATGACAACCTGCTTTCTCTCCCCACCTAGAATACTCTACACCTCCCACTGCTAACAGACACCCTCAAGTTTAAGCATCTTGAGCAAGTGCTATGGAAAATCTGTCTCCAGGTCTTTCCTTGCTGCAGCATACTGCTTTGGATAGGGGCCCGGCTGGGCAGAGAAGGCACAAAGCCCATGAGGCCTAGTTACCTTAATCACAATTTCAGAAAACTTGGCACTGGAAGGTAGGTTGGAGGTGGGCAGGGAGTACAGCTAAATGAAATTGAGATTGCAGCAAAAAACAACTCAAAGTCTGGAGAACAGTGACCCTGGCCATGAAATGCATAGTTCCAACCCGCTGACCTTTGATTTGCAGCCTCAGCACCGAGGTCCTGGTCAGGATACGTGTCAAAATTCAGGACTAGGTGTGCCGAGGGCCAAGCAGTGAGACATGTGCCTCACAGAACAACACGATCACCCTCTGTGCATTCCTCAGGAACACTGAATCCCAGGTCTTCCCAGAAACTAAAGAAACAGGGCAGTGGTTACCCAGCAGCCATAATTAGGGAGTCCGACTCCAGGTGTTAGAGACTAGACTTACTTCTGAACTCCATGAGATGAGGTTATGGGGACAGGCTAAGCCTGTAAATACCGAAACCTGCTATGTACTGAATGTTTGTGTCCTTCCCCACCCCCCCACCCCTCAAATTCATGTTGAAATCCTAAATTCCTAATGTGACGGTATTAGGAGGTGGAACCTTTGGGAGGTTCTAGGCTCCACTCTCACAAATGGGATTAGTGCTCTTATAAAAGAGATCCCAGAGAGCAACCTTGCCCATCACTGTGAGGACACAGGGAAAAGATGGCTTTTCAACGAACCAGGAAGCAGGCTCTCACCAGACACTGAGTCTGCTGGCACCTTGATCTTGGACTTCCCTGTTATGGTACTCTGTTATAGCAGCTGGAATAAACTAAGACAGACTCCCGGCCTCAGTTAGGATGGGCTCCAGCCTGGGTGTGAGAAGCAGCAGCTAGAACTGGGTACAGGAGTAAGCTAAGATGTGCTAGGAACTGGGGAGGAAGAGGAGGAGGAGGAGGACACAGAGGCTAAAGGTGGTTTGCTTTTGAGGGAATTCAATATCAGCTTTTCATACTTTTGAATGTAAATCTCCATCAAAATATTATTAATAATTGATAAGATAATATCCTATAAATATCTGTACAGTTACCTCACAGGACTGGTTTAAGGCTACCATTAATATTTAATAAGGCATGATACCTTATTAAAACTTCATGATTATTTAAATCTACTTCAGAGCTGAAGTGAGGAATAAAGATAAGTATATAATGTGCCTGACACATAAGTGATATTTATGAAATAGTAATTATTACTGATGCTATGAATTAGAAACACATGCTCCAACTTTGAGCCAGGCAGACTTGAGTTCATGAGACCTTGAGCAAGTATTTAAAGTTACAAAACCTCAGTTTCCTCATCTATCAATCAGGCAACAGTTCTTACTTCATAGTGCTGCTGTGAAGATTAAATGTGATAATGCTATGATATTTAGCATTGTGCTTCTTATGTAGTAAATGCTGAATATACGTTGGTTATTATATTAATGCTTTATGAGGCCCTCTTCACTATGTTTTTGTTTGGTTTGTCCCTGATGTCATCACATATACTGTTTCCTTGTTAATTAGGCCACATGTCTTCCCTCTCCCCCTCTTTTGGAATATCAATATTTTTGACATTCTGAAATCGACCTGGAAAGATTCCTTCCTTCTGATCCTCACTGAGTCTTTTTTCTTTACTTTTTTTCCCTTTAAATTCTCTAGGTCGCCTCTCTTGGCCGTTATTGTTAATTTAGAACACTCTTGATACACAACCCATTATTCAAAGCCAGTACATCTTATAACTTGGAAACTCTTGGTTTCACAACAGTCATGCCCTTGACACTAGGTTCATGTCTGCAACAGTTGTTTGCTCCAACCTCCCACCTCCCTGCCCTTAATCTCTCCATTACCATCTCCATTACAATGAGTGAGAACTCAGCATTGTTTTTACATTATCTTAGTGGTACCTTTCCGCAGGTACAGGTACTCAGATGGCCTTCTGTCACCTGTGGCTGTCATCCTACCTTGTTGTCCAATCCTTCTCAAAGCCTGTTTTCTCTCTGTGTGTCCTCTTCTTTACAGTTTCCACTTCTTTGTGGTCTATAAGAATGTGATTTAAATGTTGGCGCCATTTACTAAACTCCAGCTTCCAAATTAAAGAATACGCTTAGTGACATGGCTAGCAGAAAGATAGAAGTACACTATATTATATATAATGATTATATTCTCATTAGCTATAAATTGAGATTTTGCACATAAAATTTTACTCTAGATATCCTAGGGGAGCTAACTATGTCCCATAGTAAATCCTTTTGCAAAGCACATAATCATCCACTAATTTGTGTTTGTACATAAAAATGTGAAAATGTGGATATTGTGTCAGACCTATTATTCATTTGGGATTCTGTCTCTAGGAAGAGTTTATGAAGATTGTAGCTATCAGACCTACCTAAAAGTTGAAAGAAGCCCTACAGCTTGCAGCTTTTTTGGTCCCTTAGCCATAATTTTTAAAGTGATGATATATGAAAAATAAATACACTTCTGGGTAACCTAACGAATTAATCATATTTATTTATTTCTGTTTCTTCTGAAATATCACTAAAATGTTAAGGGGGGGATTTAAAAAAGATACAAATCCACAAAGAAAAAGAAAAGAATGGGGACCACAGCAAATGAGGGATGTCAACAACATTTTATTGTTGATGGAAAGTGGATAGGTGATGATAAGTGGCTTAGTAGAGAGGAAGTCCTAGCCAAAGCAATTAGACAAGAAAAAAAATCCCAATCAAAATCTCAGCAAGTTATCTTATGAATATCAACAATCTGAATCTAAAGTTTATGTAGAGAGGCAAAAGACCCAGAATAATCAACCCAATATTGAAGGAGAAGAAGAAAGTCAGAAGACTGGCACTACTCAACTTCAAGGCTTATGATAAAGCTATAGTAATCAAGACAATGTGGTATTGGTAAAAGAATAGTGAGATAGATCAATGAAGCAAAATAGACACCCTATACAAGTAGACATACATTGATCTTTGACAAAGGAATAAAGACAATGCAATGGAACAAAGATAGTCTCTTCCATAAATGTGGAACAACAGAACATCTAGGTACAGAAAAGTGAATCTAGACACAGACCTTACACCCTTCACAAAAATTAATTCAAAATAGATCGAAGACCTATATGTATAACACAAAGTTATAAAATTTCTAGAAGATAACATAGGAAAAAAAATCCAGATGACCTTGGGTTTGGCGATGACTTTTTAGGTACAACACAAAGGCACCATCCCTGAAAAAATAATTGATATGCTGGACCTCATTAAAACTAAAAACTCAGGGTGCCTGGGTGGCTTAGTCAGTTAAGCATCCGCCTTCAGCTCAGGTCATGATCTCACAGTCTGTGAGTTAGAGCCCCACCTCAGGCTCTGTGCTGACAGCTCAGAGCCTGGAGCCTGCTTTGGATTCTGTGTCTCCCTCTCTCACTGCCCCTCCCTTGCTCATGCTCTGTCTCTCTGTCTCAAAAATAAAAATAAAAACATTAAAAAAATTTTTTTAAATGTTTAAAACTAAAAACTCATGCTCTGTGAATGACAATGTAAAGAGAAAGAGAAGACAAGCCAGACTGGGAGAAAATATTTACAAACAACACATCTGATAAAAGATTGCTATCCAAAATATGCAAAGAACTTTAAAACTCAGCAAAAAGAAAACAAACAACCAAATTAAAAATTGGGCAAAAGACTGGAGCAGATATCTCACCAAAGTAGATATGCAGATGTTAGTAAGCATATGAAAATACACTAAATATCATGTGCATTATGGATTTGCAAACTAAAACAATGACAGCCACTAATACCTATCAGAGGTACCACAATCCAAAACACTGACAGCACCAAACGCTGGTGAGGATGGGGATAAACAGAAACTCTCATCCACTGATGGTAAGAATGTAAAATGGCACAGCCACTTTGGAAGACAGTTTGACAGTTTCTTAAAACTAAATACATTCTCACCATACAATCCAGAGATCATGCTCCTTGGTATTTACTGAAAGCAGTTGCAAACGTATGTACACAGGAAACCCTACACACAGGTATTTATAGAGACTTTATTCATAATTGCCCTAACTTGGAAGACACACGATGTCCTTCAGTAGGTGAACCAACAAACTGTAGTACATCTAGACAATTATGGAATATTATTCAGCACTTAAAGAAAAATGAGCTATCAAGTCATGTAAACATGGAGAAAACTTAAATGGGTATTACTAAATGAAAGAAGCCAATCTGAAAAGGCTACATACATACTGTATGATTCCAATTATGTGGCGTTCTGGAAAAGGCAAAACAATGGACATAGTGAAAAGATTAGTGAATGCCAGGATTTGGGAAGAGGGAGGAATGTACAGGCAGAGAACAGGGGATTTTTATGGCAGTGAAACTATTCTGTCTGATACCACAGTGGCGGATATGTATCATCATACATTTATCAAAACCTATGGAATATACAACACTAAAAGTGAACCCCAATATAAACTATGGACTTTGGATGATTAATGATGTATCAGCATACATTCATTGATTATAACAAATGTACCACTCTGGTGCATGATATTAATAGTGTAGGAGGCTGTGCATGTGTGAGGGGGTGGGGGGTTATAGGTTATAGGTTCAATTTTGCTGTGAACCTAAACCTGTTCTAAAAAATAAAGCTTATTAAACAAACAAACAAACAAACAAGGACAATGTACACATATGAGAATACATATAACATTAATTAGTATTTAATATAGCTTCTCCTTTACATTTGTCTCTCGTTTCCTAATACATAGTAGTTATTGAAATAAGGTGTATCTTTTTGAAACCTTAAGGCTCAAGCCAAACGGTCTTCCTAATGCTAAATGCAACTCCAGACACCTTTTATCCTCTTTGGCTTTTAGGGCTTTATTCACAATGCTAATCTCAAACATTAAAGGCATTTTTCAATCAATCTTAGGTTCCCTGAGAACCCATTATAAGCCAAATATGTTTCATTAGGAGAACACATAAATAAATGTGAGAATTCATTCCACGTGGTATACACATACTATATGGTCATTAAAATAAATTCATTGGGGCGCCTGGGTGGCTAAGTTGGTTAAGCATCTGACTCTCGATTTTAGGTCAGGTCATGATCTCATGGATTGTGAGATTGAGCCCCACGTCGGGCTCTGTGCTGACAGCATGGAGCCTACTTGGGATTCTCCCTCTCCCTCTCTCTCTGCCCCACCCCTGCACGCATGCATGCTCTCTCTCTCACTCTCTCTCAAAATAAATAAACATAAAAAAATAAGTGCATTTAAAATGTATATTTAGACATTGTGTGTTAGATGATTACTAGATTACACGATTACTAGATTACATGATTACTAGAAGTGCTAGGTCTTGAAAACATGGTTAGTGGCAACACCAAGTGTACATTATTGTATATAGTATGCTATTTTTGCATCCATTTGTATTTATTTATATTTTTAATGACATCATTTATGCAAAGTATAAAAACACAATAATAGTAACCTATGGGAAAGGAAGAAGGAGGGTGGGTGGGATCGGGGCAAGAACACTGGGACTTCAACTTTATTTTCAAATTTTTCAAAAGAATCTTTTATGATACTTCTGGTTTTCTCCTGAAGGGTCCTGCGGGGTAATAGTTCCTTAAGTTTCCTGGACATTTTGGAAGGTAATGCTCTCATCTGACATGAAGTTGCCCTTTCAATGTTGACAGGCATACCTAATTCTGACATTCTGAAATTTGTGAACTTCATTTGCTCATTCTATCTTTACCATTGCAATTTTATCATTTAAAAAAATTTTTTTTATTTAAAAACAATTTTTAATGTTTATTTATTTTAGAGACAGAGAGACAGAGCACAAGCTGGGGAGGGGCAGAGAGAGCCGGAGACAGAATCTGAAGCAGGCTGCAGGCTCTGAGCTGTCAGCACAGAGTCCGATGCGGGGCTCGAACTCACGAGCTGTGAGATCATGACCTGAGCTGAAGTCGGAAACTTAACTGACTGAGCCACCCAGGCGCCCCTACCATTGCAATTCTATTGGTGGTGCCCATATACAGTATGTTTAGAGCTTATTAGACCTAGGATTAAATCCTAGTTCTATCACTTTTTAGTGGCTTGGTGTCAAGTAAGTTATTTAATTCTGTTTCTTTGTCCGTAAAGTGGTAGCAACAAAGAGATTCCTCTCTGGCTGTGAGGCACTTCGTGGTGACTGACGTGGAGCTGGTCTCAAGAAATGCCAGCTTTTTAAAGACTTAAAGCATAGTCTTTCTTAGTCTTCAAACTACTTGTAGAATGAACGAATGAATTAATGAAGGAATGCATGCATGCATGCATGCCAAGAGAATTATATTGTCTACAATGAAGTAGATATACTGAGAGAGCAGCCCAGGGATTTTTACATGAAAACATAAGTAATAGAGTAAAACAGCAGTTAGAGGTCATGCCTAAGTGTGTTTTAGAGGCAATGGAAGGATAAGTGAGCACTTTCAAGCACACCATCGAAGAGGAAGCTGATATGTCATTGTAAAACGTGTGATGCAAGAAACTAAGTTATCTCTACTAGCCTCAAACTACCATCACCAGCACGGGTGTGTCCCGTTATGTTAAATGATACATCACATAGATTACCTGCATTAACACAGAAGTCATGATCCAGAGTTAAATGGGTGCAGTAGTGCCTGGCTGGCTCAGTTGATAGAGCACGTGGCTCTTGATCTCAGGGTCGTGAGTTCAAGCCCCAAGTTGGGCATAGAGCTTACTTAAACAAACAACAACAACAACAAAAACCAAAGAAATGGAAAGGAGAGGTAGGGAACTGTATAAGTTTAAACATAAAGATAGGATTTGGTTTTGAATGTAACAGCAGTGTGTTTAATATATGATCTTCTGAAGTTCCTAGGCAATGGACAGATAAGCCCTTTAACAAACCCACAATCAGAAAATTCAGAACAGTAAAAGTCCTGATCCCTTCTCTGACCACTTTAGGTTCTGAAGCCTCTTTGGAACAGAAGGTGGCTACTGTAAGTGTGGTCTATCTCACCAATAAGAAGCAAATGGGTATCATGTATCTCCTCTAGAGGAGATATTCTGAAAAGGACACATCAGCTATGTAGGATTCTAGCCAAAAATACATAACCCAAATCTAATCACTAGAAAACATCAGTCAAACCCACAATAAGGGATATTCTGTAAAATAATTGGCTTAAAAATGTCAATGTCATAAAAAAACAAAGATGGGCTCAGGCACTGTTCCAGGTGGAAGGAGACAAAAGAGATGTCACACTAAATACAATATGTATGTGGCCCCTGGAGTGGATCCTGTATGGGGAGAAAAAGTTGTGATAAAAGGCATATTGAGGCAATTGATAAAATTGGAATATGGATTGTATATTAGATAAAAGTATCTTATCAATGTTAAATTTCCTGAATTTGTTAACTGACCAGTGCTTACGTAGAGAGAACATCAAAAAAAAATTTTTTTATGTTTATTTATTTTTGAGAGAGCTGTTGGGGAGGGGCAGTGAGAGAGGGAGACAGAGGATACAAGCCAGCTCTGTACCAATAGCAGAGAGCCCGATGTGGGGCTCAAACTCATGAACCATGAGATCATGGCCTGAGCTTTAGTTGGTTGCTTACCCACCTGAGCCACTCAGGTGCCCCAAGAATATTCTTTTTTTTAGGAAATACACACTGAAGTTTTAAAGAGTCAAAAAGGTATGATATATAACCCACTATCAAATGATTTAGAGAAAAATTTTCTAGATAGAGACAAATAGAGGAAAAAAGAGAGTAATAGTGTAAAGGTAGCAAAATAAAAATTGATGAATCTTTGTAAAGCATATATGAGTTCTTTGTGCCGTTTTTGCAACTTTTCTGTAAACTTAAAGTTACATCAAAATTAAAGGTAAAGTCGGTTGAGCGTCCGACTTCGGCTCAGGTCATGATCTCATGGTTTGTGAGTTCGGGCCCCGCATGGGGCTGTGTGCTGACGGTTCAGAGCCTGGAGCCTGCTTCGGATTCTGCGTCTCCCTCTCTCTCTGCCCCTGCTCTGCTCACACTCTGTCTCTGTCTCTCAAAAAAGTGAAAAAACATTTAAAAAAATATTTTAAAAGTTAAAGGTAATTTTAAAAAGTGCCCATGGATCACCTGAATCAGAATACTGGATGGAGTACAGGTGTCATTAAAGATGCAGACGCATGGGCCCTGCCACTGATTTCTGAAGTGGAAAGTCTGGGGGTAGAGCCTGGGAATTTTCATTGAAAAAAGTGATTCTTGGTGACTGTTCGTTTGAACACCACTGGAATGGACTTGAAATAGTTTTCTTAGCTTCATCAACAAAATGCCTCGAAGAAGAATATTCCTCTTCCTGCACCTAATAGCTAAAATGTATTATGTGCTTATCATATGGTGAGGACTGTATATATTTTCTCCAATTCTCACAATCATTTCTATGAACTACTATTTGCTCTCTTTACAGATGAGGAAGTAGGGGCATAGAAAGGCTAAGTAAATTGCCAAGGTCACATGCTGTTAAGAGAGGGAAGCAGGATTTAAAATCTAAGGACAAACTGTCTTTAGGGCCACGTTCTTGCCACTACGCTATTGAGCCCAGCTGGGAAAACACATGTTCAGATTATAGGCTTTGGCTATCATAAAACTGACATGTTGTTTGTCTCCTATAAATTCAGTCCTTAATTGCATATTAAGGAAGGACGCAGTGATGCAGCCAAAGCAATGAGCCTTATGATAAGGCATGGAAGTTCCCCTGCCAGTTCTCCATCCTGGTGACAAGCCTTGGCTCTGTGATTAAGATAAGGCCACAGCCTGTTTGTTCTTCCAGATCACTATTGTGACTTTCCCATCCATTTTGTAGATCTTCTTCAGTCCACAGGTACCAGGCCAGGGAAGGTCTGGAAATACCTTCACCAAAAACAGATCCACTCTCAGCTTGAGAGGGTTTCCTCAATGAGGTGAAATGCCATAATAGTTTAAAACTTTTTTTATTTTTTTTTATTTTTGAGAGAGAGAGAGAGAGAGAGAGGGTGAGGGAGGGGCAGAGAAATAGAGGGAGACACAGAATCCAAAGCAGGCTCTGAGCTGCCAGCACAGGGCCCAACGCGGGGCCGAACTCATGGACTATGAGATCATGACCTGAGCCGAAGTTGGACGCTCAGCTGACTGAGTCACCCAGGTGCCCCAATAATAGTTTTAGACTAAGAAAAATTATCATCAGGAATTATCCCTGATGAAACCAGGGAAATGCCGTGACTAAAAAGAGGTAGGTATTTCCCAAGGAAACTGCACAGCCGGCCCTGCCTCCTCTGGTCCAGGGCACTGCCACCTCGCTAAGGCTCAATCCTCTATAGGGGAAACAGCCAGCCTACAGAAGAAAGCCCCAGGAAGCAGCTGGCCCCTCCCTGGACTCTCAACAATAACCCTGTAACAGCACTGCTTATATGGACAGAGCTGGACTAAAAACCAGCCTTCCAATTCTAAATCCAAGGAGGTCTTTCCATGAAATCAGGCTGCGTTCTGAATGAAAAAGATAAACACTGACAGTTGTTTGCAGTCATGATCTCATGTATTTTCATAGATGGATAAGTGCAACCCTTGTGGTCAAAAAACAAAACTGTGTTTCTCAGCTGCATTAATTGAAATGTAATGTGTAAAGAATTAGTGGTGAATTTTGTAATTGAGGACTCATCCTTTCTAACTGGAATAATGAAGAACTTCCAGCAAAAAACACATCTCTATTTTGAAGGGATTGAAGATCCACCTCCAGCTTATTCCTAACATTGTGCAGTTGTTGTCATCCCTAAGAACCTTCAGGTGGCAGGTGACCGTGATCTTATCTACTGAAAACCCTAAGGAATCCACACAAAGAAACTATTACAGCTAATACATGATTTCATCAAGGTCCCAGGATACAAGATTAATACACACACAAAAACGTTTTCTATATACTCACAATGAAAAAAATCTGAAAATGAAATTAGGAAACCATTTCTATTTACAATAGCATCAAAAATAACAAAATACTGGGGCGCCTGCGTGGCGCAGTCAGTTAAGCGTCCGACTTCAGCCAGGTCACGATCTCGCGGTCTGTGAGTTCGAGCCCTGCGTCAGGCTCTGGGCTGATGGCTCGGAGCCTGGAGCCTGTTTCCGATTCTGTGTCTCCCTCTCTCTCTGCCCCTCCCCTGTTCATGCTCTGTCTCTCTCTGTCCCAAAAATTAAAAAAAAAAAAAAAAAAAAAAAAAAACGTTGAAAAAAAAATAACAAAATACTTAGGAATAAATTTAATAAAGACATATAAAACCTATATTCTGAAAACTACAAAATACCGTTGAAAGAAATTCAAGAAGATCTAAACAAATAGAGACTTAATATGGACACTTCCCCCCCACCAAGTCCCAGGGTGCCTGGGTGGCTCAGTTGGTTAAGTGTCCAACTTCGGCTCAGGTCATAATTTTGCAGTTCGTGAGTTCGAGCCCCATGTTGGGCTCTGTGCTGACAGCTCAGAGCCTGGAGCCTGCTTCAGATTCTGTGTCTCCCTCTTTCTCTGCCCCTCCCCTGCTCATGCTCTGTCTCTCTCTCAAAAATAAATAAAACATTAAAAAATATATATTGTACACTCCCCAGGACACCTTGGATGCAACACAATCCTTATCAAAATCCCAGTTGTTGTTTTTTCAGAAATCAACAAGCTGATCCTAAAATTCTTCTGGAAATTCAAGGGACCCAAAATAATCAAAACAATATTGAAACAGACAAGTGAAGATGAAAGATTCACACTTCCCAATTTCAAAACTTACTACAAAGCTATAGTCATCAAGACAATATGGTACTAGCATAAGTAGAGACATATATTTCAATAGATAGAATTGAAGGTCCAGAAGTACACCCTCACATTTATAATCAGTTGATTCTGACAAGGGTGCCAAGGCCATCCACTGGAGAAAGAATAGTCTGGGACAACTGGAGAGCCACATGCAAAAGAATGAGGTTGGATGCCCCACCTCACATCTCATACAAAAGTTAGCTCAAACTGGAGAAGCTAGAGCTCAAACTCTTAGAAGAAAACATAGGTGTAAATCTTTGAGATCTTGGATTAAGCCATGGTTTCATAGATATGACACCAAAAGAACAAGCAACAACAGCAAAAAATAGATAAATGTCACATCATCAAAATTAGACATTTTTGTTCTTTGCCATCAAGCAAGCGAAAAGAAAATCCACAGGACGGTAGAGAATACTTGCAAATCATATTATCAGGTAGGGGACTTGTATTTAGAATATGTAAAGTACTCTTACAACCTGAATATAACAAGACAACCCAATGTAAAAAGGGTAAAGTGTCTGAATAGATACTAGTGGCCAATAAGTGTATGAAAAGATACCCAATATCATTAAACATCAGGAAAATGCAAATCAAAACCACAATGAGATATTACCTCACGCCCATTAGGATGCCTAGGAGCAGAAAGAGGGAAAATAGCAAGTTTTGATGAGAATGTGGAAAAACTGGAACCTTTACACATTCATTGCTGATGGGAATGTGAAACGGTGTAGCCATTTTGAAAAACAGACTGATAGTTCCTCAAAAGGGTAAACACAGAGTTACCATATGACCTAGCAATTCCACCCCCAGGAACATAACCAAGAGAACAGAAAACACATGTCCATGCAAAAACTTGTGCATGAATGGCGATAGCAGCAATGATTCATAATAGCCCCAAAGCAGAAACAACCCAAACATCCACGGGCTAATGAACTGGTAAATACAATGTGGTATTACTTAGACAATAGAATATTACTTGGCGATAAAAAGAAACACAGTTCCAATCCATTCTACAACATGGATGAACCTTAAAACATTCTGCTAAGTGATAGAAGCCAAACACAAAAGGCCATGCACTATGTGATTCCATTTATATAAAATGCCTAGAAGAGGCAACTCCATAGAGACATAAATAGAAGAGCCATTTCCTAGGGCTGGTAGTTTGGAGGGAAATGAGGGAATGACCGCTAATAGATATAGGGTTTATTGTTGGGGTGATGCAATGTTCTAAAATTGATTTTGATGATAGTTGCACAACTCTGTGAATATACTAAAAACTGTTCAACACTTTAAATGGGTGAATTATATGGTATGTGACTTGCAGTCAATGAAGCTGTTTAACATATATATGTACCTATATATACCCATATATTTGTATATATGACCATATATTTATATCCCTACATTCATAAAGGACCTCAGGTCTGTGTTTTTTCTTCCTTTCCTCTCAGTAAGAGCAGTTGCTCGGTAGGTACTCTTCACTGCTTATAAGTTTAATGTTTTAAAAATAGTAACACAAAATGAGGAAATTCCTAGTAACTCTTTCACTTATTGAGCCGGAGAAACATGAATTAAAAGCTCTGTAGATCAAAAGCGCTTGAAGGTGGCTGCAGATAGGTTTCCAGTTGGGGTGTAAAGAGACGACAAGGCCTTCTGCTGAGACTCAGGGGAGAGAATACAAATTAGAAGTTTAAGGTAAAGAGGATATTGTGTTTGAAATGAAACAGATGGAGGCGCCCAGGGGGCTCAGTCAGTTAAGCATTGGACTCCTTCCTGACTTTGGCTCAGCTCCTGATCTCACAGTGCTTGGGATCAAGCCCCACATTGGGCTCTGAGCTGACAGCAAGTAGCCTGTTTGGGATTCTCCCCCTGTCTCTCTACCCCTCCTCCACAGCCTCTCTCTCCCTCAAAATAAATATATATTAAAAAAAAAAAAAGAAATGAAACAGATGGTACGGAAGCTGATCATGGATATACGAAAGGATTTCCAAGTGGCTCAGATTGAGTCCAGATGCCATATTGTACTGGGCTGTGTGCTTTTTTTTCCACTGAGCCCAATATCGTCAATATGGGTTGGACAAAAAATGGATTTAGGGCCCATCCCTGGTTTTGCAGGGCAGGTGTAATAAGAATATGACCAGGAGGGCAAGTTGAGGGTACTAGTTGGAGTGATAAATGAGGTGAGAGATGCTCAGTGAGAGAGGGAGTGGGGGACAAGGGAAGAGTGGGGGGTTCCAAGTTGGGAGGGATGGACAGAGCTGGAAGGACAGGAGGTCATGATCAGAGCCTGGAACAATGGAGCTTAAGATATCATAACTGAAGCAGTTTTGGGTGTTGACAAGGTCCAAGGAGAGCCTGAGAGTGCGTTGGTGGTGGGTAGGTGCTACAGAATCCCTAAATATGCATCCTTGGAGCTGCTAAATGCTAAGGCTGCCTTTTAGCTTTTCTGACTGAATCAATCAACATTGGGGATAGAGGCAGAATTCATTGTTACCTTTAAAAGAGAGAGAGAATAACATCCCTGCCTCTTCCACACACACAATTGACCCCCAGATCATCTAAACTCATCTTGGCCACCTTTGTAAGATTTCAGAGTTTTTTCATTAACCTTATTTTTAGTGCTTTTGTAATGAAATTAAGTTAAAACTGCTAAATATAGCCAAGTAACATAATTGGGTATTATTTTGGGTATAAATTTGGGTATAATATTTGGGTACAATTTTGGCTATAATTGGGTATTTATCTAGTAATTCCTAGAGGGTATACTTTAATAATATTAAGGTATGCTAATTATTACTTTGCAAAGAAAACACTTATGTACTTTACATGTATAAAAAGAAGTTTCTGCAGGTTTATTAGAGACTTGAGGTTAAATATAAATGAGAAAAAGACATAGCAGAGCTGTGTTTAAGTGTAAATTTTGATTCTATGACATCAAGCTTGTTTCATCATTGTTTGCTCCGTTCACAGTCCTCACCTCTTATTTCTAAAGCCATCAATTCTTTTTCTGGTGCAAAAAGGAGAGCAGCAACAAATAAGTTTTATATACTGTTTCCTCTTGCTCCTAAAAAGATGGGACAATTTGCAAAGGATGTTAAAATTATCATAAAGCCACAATGACAATCCTGATAATAATTTGCTTAGATATCTTCAGTTTAGAAATATGAGTTAAGAAAGCAGGGAGGGGCATGGGGAATTAAAAAAAAAAAGAAATATGTATTAAGAAAGGAGACAGAAGCAAATGATTATTTGGAAATACCACGAGAGGCACGGCTCCATACCAACAAAACCTAGGTAAGTAGTTCATGGTAACTATTAGACCACTTTTTAGTAGGAGGAAAACATTTTAGAGCAACTCCAGGTATGAGAGCTCCTGGCTTCACTGACAGCAAGTCTATTTGGGATGAGGTGTGGTTCATAGGCTATAAAGAAGACTGTTTTCCTTGTGGAACACCTTGATTGAAGGCTCTCGCTTAAGGCAGCAAGTTAAGGAGCTATAATTTTTTCTTTATAGTCTTTGATTCTTGTAACAAAGGCCCAGGCCAGATAGTTTACACTTTGGCTGGGATGATATCCTCTGGGTCTACCTTAGTGTTTCAGTGCTTAGAACAGTGTCATTAGACTAGTCCTATGCGGAATTTAAAGTTCAGATTTGACTTTTACACTTGAGTTAATCCATGTAGTCTTGGAAATAGCATTTCCAACCTCTCACTATGCCCTGCCAACTTTACCTCCTAAACTTCTCTGAAATGTCTCTTCTTCTCAACTCCGTAGCCACCACCTGAACCCAAGCTACCATCCTCTCTCACCTGGATACCCCAATAATCTTACTGGTTTTTTGACTCCAGGTCTATCTTCCTACACTTAGTTTTCCATACAGCAGCCAGTATGTGAGCCTTAGAGAAAAATGAGATCATGTAACTACTAGGGTGACAACCCCAGCCTACTTTCTCCTGGTCTCTTTAACATGAGAAAGAAGTAATTTTATGTCTTCCTTAAGTTACCATTACTGCACTTTGGGCTTTTCTGTCATGCACAGCCAAACCTGATTCTAATGAATAAAACATGTGCTTGAAAGTCAAGAATGCAAGAGTTTAGACATCAGGTTGCCATCTTGGTTTCACTTCTTGTAAGCCCTATGACCCCAGTAGATTAGTTACCTAATCTTTCTAAGCCTTTCCCTTCTCACATGTGGAATCAAGACAACATTCCTCAAGGGTGGTTGTGAGGAGCAAATTAGATGGACTATATAAAGTATCTAGCACTGTGCACAGTACATTCTTAATAAATGTACTCTGTCTAATTATATCTGAGGATTTTGACAGGCCAATATGGGACATGGGGACAGCTGTGGACATTCAGAGGTTAACCACATCTAGAAGGTTAGCATGGCAGTAGTGGACCTCATGGCTTGGAAGATGAATAGACTAGAAACAGAGAAATGCTTCAAAAATCTCAAATCCAGCCAATGGCATGAACAATGGAACTGAAGCGGCTACTTACTGAGCCCATTTTTCTGTCCCAGGCACATTCTGGGGGTTAAAGCCACAATGATAAACAAAACACACATGATTCTTGCACTCACAGAATTTACAGCCTGGTGTGAGAATCAGACATTAAGCTACTAGTGAGCAATTATATGACAAACTGTGGTTAAGTACTATGAGGGAGAGGAACAGAATGTTTAGAGACTTGTGTCAGGGTGGGGGTCCTAACGTAATGACGTAGGATTAAGCTGAGATATGAAAGATGAACCTGATTTGACTAAGGGAAAAGAAGCAGAAAGTACTTTCCCCACAGGGAAATGAAAAGCAAAGACTCTGAGGTGGAAAGGTGCTTAATGGGTTCCAGTAAATAAGATGAAGCCAGTGTACCTGGATTGGTGAGTCCCAGGGGGGGCCTTGCATGGGACAGGCTGGAGAGGCTGGTCTTACAGAGCCTCATATGCCATTATAAAGGGTTTTAGTCTAAGGATGAGATTCTTCCAAAATGGTACCTACTCTCTTTCAGTGTTTCTTAAACGTGCCCAACCATAAGAATCTCCTGGGGCTCTTTTTAATTCCAGACTTTACTGTATACAAAATCCCCTGAGGAGAATAAGCTGGTGGTTGAATGTCATTTAATTCAGTGTAACAGAGAGTTACTGAAACTTTACCAAAGCCTCATGTAAGAATTTAAACTATATAATTAATATGAATTGAACAGCACTAAATGTTTAAAATCTCATACTTGAAGAGGCAGCATTTTAGCGTCACTTTTGCCCAGAGCTTTGTTTGATTCATGGTACTTAAAACAGGAACCTGTGTCTACAAGATTACACAATAGAAACCAAAAGATGAGATGTTCTTTATTGACAGTTCCTAATTTACAGCCAGGTAGTATTTCAGGGGAAGGTTTATCAGTTTGCGTTTCCCCACAGAAGCAATATTCCGGGAGGGAAGGGGTACAGAAGCAGGGCCTACCAGGCTTTGGTGACAGAGGGTGCGACCCTAACTCCAGGGCCTGTTGGTGGCTGTGTTGGGAGGGAGAAGCTGGTCCAGGATCCCAACCCCCAGCCCTACTCTGGGCTTTCTCAAAGTTGTGTGGTGGCCAACAACTGATTCCAGACAATGTTTTAAAATTATTTTTTCATTTTTTCTAGGGGAACTAGTCAAACAATTCATGAGCAGAGAAAAGTGTTTCTACTCATTTGTAAAATTTTGTTGGTTTGTTATCATGATAAGCGTACTCTTAAATCAACATCATTTATCTCCCCCATTCTGCATCTACTTCCTCTCTGGTAACCATCAGTTTGTTCTCTACAATTAAGAGTGTGTTTCTTGGTTTGCCTCTCTCTTTTTCTCTTTTGCTCATTTGTTTTGTTTCTTATATTTCACATATGAGTGAAATCATAGGGTATTTGTCTTTCTCTGACCGATTTATTTCACTTAGCATTATGTCCTGTACCCTCTAGATCCATCCATGGTTTTGCAAATGGCGTGATTTCATTCTTTTTTATCCATTCATCTTCTTTATCTATTCATCTGTCATTGGACACTTGGGCTGCTTCCATCGTTTGGCTATTCTACGTAATGATTGCAAACAATTTAGATCTCCATTTTGGTTTATGCTTAGAAGATGAAGTTTGAAAGAAACAAAGGATTTGAAAGTGTGTTTTATAAAATGTTTCTTAAAGACATTTCAAGAGGAAACTACTTGTAAGGAAATTCTTTCCTTACCCTTCTTACTTCTTTCAACCAATAAGTACCTGCCTATCCTCAAGGGGTTATTGTTAGCATTCAATAAGATGTGTGTGCATGTGCGTGCGTGTGTGTGTGTGTGTATGTGTGTGTGTGTGTGAGAAAGAGAGAGAGAGACAGAGGGAGAGAGAGAGAGAATGAGAGGTGGGGGGGCGGGGAGAGAGAAAGAACTTTGTTGACTACAAAGCACTGGAGAAATTCAAGGCGGCATAATTTTCATTACAACAGGGTCTCAGCCAACAGGCTTAGTCCTTAAGATAACAAATTAACTTTAAACACACAGCTGGATTATCAGCAGAGTGAAATTTTTTGTTCAAACCCCTTAGGATTTAAGCTGATGAGAACCACAGAAAGAGCCAAGCTACATCGCAGAAGACTTGGCTAAGAGAGGGAAATTTAACCCTGGTAAGGACAAGTAATATGCTTTCAAGGAAACATTAAACACACTATCAGCCCTGAATGGCTTGTTAACTAACCTCTGGTGTATCAGCTCATCAGGGAGCAGGTATAATAGAGAAAAGGTAGGGTGGGTAGGGAAGCTGGGCCTCTGTAACCTGCTAAAGGGACTGCTTGGGGACCCAGGGGTCAGGAGACCACATATGGTCATCAGCCATTTGCCGGGACTGAGTAGTTTCCTGGGATGTGGACTTTGAATGCTAAAATCATGAAAGTCCTGGGTCAACCAGGAGAAACTAGTCCCCATAAGGACACCCTAGCTCTATTTCTGATACACTCTATGATGAACAAGCCACATCATTTCTCCACACCTTATTTCCCCTGTTCATAAGTGAAATTATCCTGTGTTCCTTCTCTATAGGGAAATTCCTCTTCCTTATCAGACATCACTAAATTCTACCCCCCACACACACCAGAATGTAGATGCTCCAGTGGGTTTTTTGTTTTTTTTTAATTTATGGGAAAGCCCAGAAATATTGGATATTTATGGGATCAAAGATTCCAGAACAAGTTAGGAGCTTCTTGTCCATGGTAGGTCTTGGAGTTGTGAAAGGAAGCTAGAGATGAGATTCAAGGGGGTCTCCTGAGGATGGAGGTGAGGGCAGAGGAAGGGAGAAGAAGGTAGTTCAGAGCAGCTAGTCAGGATTCTGTTTCCAGAAATAAGTCAGTGCTGGGAAATTCTGTGCACAGAGTCCTGGGAAATTGCCAACCTGGGACTCAGGTAACCGTGGAGAAAGAAGTCTTCTGCGGAAACTAAGGGGAACCCAGGACATTGAGAAGACTCAGCTTTTGGAAGGGTCTAGAGAGGCTGAAGAAAGTGGATCTGGCTTTACAGGGGAAGGCGGAGCTTGGAAGGACAGAGGGATTGAAAGGATACAGCTACGAGGACCAGCAGAGATGAGTTGGAGCAGCTGGTACTCGTTGGCACTCTGAGGCGGAGCACCACAAGACCTTGCACCTGGAACTTCTCGACTCTGTGTGGTTTGAACGCTGAGACCTCTTTCAAGTGCAGGCTCCCAAGTGGGCGGTTAATTGTGGCTATCCACTGTGACACGTGTGCAGAAGGAACGTGTGAAAGCAAAGAATTGAGTCAAAACCGTGAAGTGCTCTGGGTGAATGCAGTAGGAAATCAGAGAAGGGACTCTGGAGTCCTGGACAAGAAGACAAACTCCCCGTGGTTGTTCGAAGATGGTCCGAAAGAAAGAAGGACGGTATTCTAGGTATGAAGAGCAGCCACGAAGTGAAGCTACGGGATGTGCTCGTTTAAAAGCAGAGCAGCCTGGGTGGAAGTAAACGAGAACTGAAGTGGAATCTGACAGTGTTTCCCAACCTTTAACTGTATGGCACTCATTAAAAACGGTCATAATAATGTAGGGTAAACGGAGGCCGCCCTCGCAGCACCAGGCTCTGCCACATGAACCTAAGTGAAACCCACTGGTGTGCGTAACCCGTCGGCTGATAAAGTCTAGAAGGAGTGAGGGACTGGGTATTGAAGGCCCTGAAGTAAATCAGATAGAGACATTCAGACTAGATTTGTTATGACGCTGGGAGACATTGTCAAAACTTGAAAGGGAAAATGCAATGTTAAATATGGTACTTTAAGGAAAACACTACGACCACATAATGTAGGATGCATTGGGAATAGGTGATAGTTTGAGATTAGAGAAAGAATAAAAGAGGGGCGCCTGGGTGGCGCAGTCGGTTAAGCGTCCGACTTCAGCCAGGTCACGATCTCGCGGTCCGTGAGTTCGAGCCCCGCGTCAGGCTCTGGGCTGATGGCTCGGAGCCTGGAGCCTGTTTCCAATTCTGTGTGTCTCCCTCTCTCTCTGCCCCTCCCCCATTCATGCTCTGTCTCTCTCTGTCCCAAAAATAAATTTAAAAAGTTGAGAAAAAAAAAAAAATTAAAAAAAGAATAAAAGAAAAAATATTCTTTTGCATAGTCCATGATTCAGTTGAAGTACTTGTAGTTACTAAATATTACTGAAACAATCATGTTTAAAAGATTGAAATACATTTTGGAATGAAGTATTAGCAATCTTATTTCTTCTGGCTTGGTTTGGATGATAATGATGATGTCACCATCCTATTTGTCAATTAAAAAAAAGAAATTATTTAAACTTTTTTTTTAGAGAGAGCACGCATAAGTAGGGGAGATGAGGAGTGGGGCAGAGGGGGAGAGAGAGAGAGAGAGAGAGAGAGAGAGAGAGAGAGAGAATCTCAAGCAGGCTCCATGCTAAGCATGGAGCCTGATGAGAGGCTCGATCCAAAGACCCTGGGATTGTGACCTGAGCTGAAATCAAGAGTCAGATCCTCAACCAACTGAGCCACCCAGGCACCCCCCTAAAAGAAAGTATTTAATATGAATAAATCAAACAAACATTGAGTTAAAAAATTTGTTTCCAGGATGCCTGGGCGGCTCAGTTGGTTGAGCGAACAACCCTTGATTTCAGCTCAGGTCACGATCCCAGGGTCATGGGATCAAGCCCTGTATCGTGCTCTGTACTGAGCATGGAGCCTTCTTGAGATTCTCTCTCTCTCTCTCTCTCTCTCTCTCTCTCTCTCCCTCTGTCCCTCTCCTCCCCAATTAAAAATAATTTTTTTTAATTCATTTCCTACCATATATAAGGCACTAAGCTAGACACCAGGAAAATAATAAGAAAGATGATGTAGAACTCCTAACCTGAGCAGAGATCCTGAAATATAACATATCCAGGCTTGTTAGAAGGTAGTAAGCACTGAGGCAGAAGCATACATATGGAGGAAGAGGCAATGAATTCTGAAGTGGTGGGAGACTGTTTGATATCTTAGCTGGACCACAAGGGGTGAATATAATCAAATGGATGCAGAGAAGGGAAGAGCGTGAACAAAAAAATGCATGAACTTGTATGTGCGAAGTTGCACTGCGCATCCTTTCAAGAGGGTGAGAACCTTAGCATGGCTAGAATAATAGAGTACGGTGGGTGGGGGGGGGGGGGGACAAAAAACAGGGGAGGGCTCAGAAGGGAGTGATAAGAGGTGAGACTGGAAAAGAGTAGCATCTCTGAAACCTCCTCTCCCTCTCTCAGTGGAGAAGAGATTTTCCACCGATCTCTCTCAGAGAGGCAGTATAGTGTGTGGTCAGAAGCATGGGCTCTGGAGCCTGAGAACCCATCAAGAGAACTGGAAATCAAGTCTCAGCCCTGCCACCTGCCAGGCAGACCGTCTGTTCTCTCCATCCATAAAATATGTCTAACAATACGGTCCTTATAAGGTCTTTGTGAAGACTGAATGAATTAATTCAGGTACGCCATTGAGAACGGGGCCTGGAATGTAGAAAGTGATCGATACATCAGCTATTATTACCATTCTAACATAATCAGCAATAACATCATTATTTTGGCTCTTATGTTAGGAAAATACAATTTTATAAATTATTTATTTAAGAGAGAGAGAGAGAGAGAGAGAGAGAAAGCATGTGAGCAGAGGAGGGGCAGAGGGAGAGAGAGAATCGTAAGCAGACTCCACACCCAGTGCTGAGCAGGAGGCGGGGCTGAGCCGAAATCAAGAGTCAGACACTTAACTGACTGAGCCACCCAGGCGCCCCAGGAAAATACGATTTTAAATCTGAATCTGTCTTATTCATAGATGTACTATATGACTTCCTAGGTTTTGTCAGGATAAGAACTTGCTGAAATCGCCTTCTCCAAAATATCTTACAAGAATACTCATCTACTACAGTACCTGAGAATCTACCACTGCACATGAATTAAGGCTCAGGGGATTTTAGGAGGGCCTTTATAAAGTGTTCAGACTTTAGGAAGAGGGAACATGTAGCCACGAGCAGCTCAGCAGGGATTAGTTTACCACATTAGGTAGGAACGACAGGGCTGAAACAAGGAAATGCAATGTTGGACAGGTAAGAAAGAAAGTTCCAGCTTGGAGGGTTGTCTGGTGTGTGTGTATGGGGGTTCTTAGGCAGGGTCTTCAGTGCCTTCTGGAAACTAGGGACCATTTTAGTATTAACAGGGGAAAAGGGAAGGAAGTTGAAAAGGAGAGGGGTGCAGACAAGAAGAGAGAATTGTTTACTTCACAATATTGTTTAGGGCCAACCTTGTTAATAAAAAGTTGCTGAAATGACTTACATCAAACTGTAGTCAAGTCTTGATGATTTGACCCAACTTGTCTAAAAAATATTAAGGCTATAATCCCTAATACATTTTATATAAAATGATTACTGACACTAATATAAAAGAAAATATATATTTTATATGTATATTAATATATATATTAATATAATATATATATATTTCCCTTTTGATTTGAAGTTAAAGCCGACAGCTGTCAGAATTTGATTCTCTTGGGGTGCTAATGCCTGGTTTACAACTCTGGTGATGGGGAGGAACCATGCGAAGTCATCCTACACTTATAACACTGCCGACGGGGCTTCCCCTTAGACAGGAAATAGTCACAGGGGCTCCAGTGCAGAGAGCAGCCCGGGGAAGGTGAAATGTTTTTGTAATTGCTACTAGGAAAAGAGAGAGCCCGGGGGGATTCTTCTGCCCAAGGGAGTCCCTTCCTGGTTATAACCTAGTTTGTTAGGTGTATGTGGACCAGATGGGTGGAATCAAACCTTCTGAGATGTTGTGGTTAGATTGTTTTAAAGTGTCTGGAGACTCCTGGAAATGTAAGAAGTCATATTTCTCCTCCAACGGACCATCTTCTTGTGGTCCAAATGTGGGCTTTTGAAACCGAAACTATAAGGCCTGTGGCTATAGCCACATATAGGGTGGCATCTGTTCTCCCCTATCCCCTATTGGAGGATATATGAAGGCTCTCAAATTCTTGACTTAATGTTTGTGTTTTGATAAACATAGCTCTAAGGTAGCAGGGAGCTATTGAGGAAGGTCCTTGCTTTCTACAGATCTCTCTAGAAAAACTGGCTTTCTCAAACTTCTTGTTACAGTCATTCAAAGCATTTATACATCTGGCTGCCTGTGCTGTTTTGGAAATAAGCTACCAAAAAAAAAAAAAAACCCAAAAAACATCTCAGGAGGGTACCTAAGTGGGTTGAAAGGCGACAGGGGAAAGAAAAGGTTTACGTAGGTAGGTATTTTATATCTAGAATGAACTCTGAAGTACAATAAATAAAGCATCATCTGATATTGTTCCCTGAAGTCAGCTCAAATGCAGATTCCTAACCATTGTAGGTACTGAATTGGCTTGAAACTGAATGTGCTGCGATTAGAAAAATAAGCCCTTTTATTCACCCTGGACAACAAAAGACCAGGGTATATCTACACTTGGAATATGGTGTATTGCTTTGTTTGCTTAACTTCAAGAAAAGTCTAATGAGGCAGGAGCCAGTCAAGAGGAGAACAGCTAAAATAATCAGAATTAGGGCTTTTACATCCCTTCCATAAGGAGCTACTTAAACAGCAAAATTCTGCAGTGTAAACAGTAGAAGGATGATGTTATGACTGAACTGACACAGCTATGACTGAACTGTGTCCCCTAAAGCTCATATATCGAAGCCCTAGCCCTCAGGACCTCAGAATGTGACTGCATTTGGAGAGAGGGCCTTTAAAGAGGTAATTAAGTTAAAATGGGAGTCATTAGGGTGGGCCCTAATCCAATGTGACTGGTGTCCTTATAAGAAGAGATTGAGATACACAGAAAGAGACCGACATCAGACACATGTGCACACACAGCAACAACCATGTTAAGACATAGGAAGTAGGCAGCTATCTACAAACCAGAGAGAAGGGCCTCAGGAGAAAGCAACCCTGTTGGGAAGGAACTTCCTTAGAGACTTCA
This sequence comes from Panthera uncia, assembly GCF_023721935.1. Classification (NCBI taxonomy): domain Eukaryota; kingdom Metazoa; phylum Chordata; class Mammalia; order Carnivora; family Felidae; genus Panthera; species Panthera uncia. The sequence goes on from NC_064813.1 coordinate 30,587,526, forward strand.
GAGAGAGTGTGGCCCTGCCAATACCTTGATCTTAACCTCCTAGCCTCCGGAATTGTGAGAAAATAGATTTCTGTTGTCTAAGCTCCGCAGTCTGTGGTACGTTGTTATAGCAGCCAAAGCTGACTCATACAGATCAGAACAGATACGATCAAATAATGTAGAATTATGAAGGGTCTAGAAAAGAATGTAATTATCTCAGGATACCTCTAGGTCAGGTTTTCTTAAAGTAAGGTCTGCATATTACCCACATCAGAATTACCTATGATACTTTTCAAAATGCAGGCTCCAGGCCCCTCTGGAAGTACTAACATGTTCTGGGGTGAGGTCCAAGAATCTATCCTTTGAATAGACATCCCAAGGTATTTTGCATACTAAAGTTTGAGACCCACTATTCAAGGTCCTGCTCAACCTCTGGACCTTTTCTGGGCCTGGCTGGCTAGTACTAATTACATAGTAGCAAGTGCTGGTGTATCTGTGCTCTGGCAGATTCTCAGTGATCCAGGAACCAAGTATAAATCCCATTGTACATATTAAGTGTCAGCCAGTGTTTACCAGCATATGAGGAATCCTGAATGGGATAGATCAAATAGAATCCATGCCTCACCTATCTTATTCACTTAAGAATATAATGATATATAAAAAAGAACTTATACAACCCAACACCAAGAAAACCAAGAGTCCAATTAAAAAATGGGCAGAGCACATGAGTAGATATTTTTCCAAAGAAGCCATACGGATGACCAACAGACACATGATAGGATGCTCAACATCACTAATCAACAGAGAAATGCAAATCAAAACAGTAAGATATCACCTCATACCTGTCAGAATAGCTAAACTAAAAAACATAGGAAATAATGAGCGCGGGCAAGGCTGTGGAGAAAAAGGAGCCCTCATGCATTGTTGGTAGGAATGCAAGCTGGTGCAGCCACTGTGGAAAACAGTATGGAAGTTTCTAGAAAAACTAAAAATAGAACTACCATATATGATCCAGCAATTCCACTACTGGGTATAAAGAAAACAAAGACACTAATTCAAAAAGATCTATGCACCCCCATGTTTATTGCAGCATTGTTTACAAGAGCCATGATATGGAAGCAAGCAACCATATGTCCATCCATAGATGAATGGATGAAGAAGATATATATTATAGTGGAATATTACTCAGCCATAAAAAAGTGAACTCTTGCCATTTGCGAAAACATGAATGATCTAGAGGATATAATGCTAAGTAAAATAAATCAGAGAAAGACAAATACCATATGATTTCACTCATATGTGGAATTTAAGGAACAAAACAGAGGAATAAACAAACAAACAAACAAACCCCAGATTCTTAACTACAGAGAAGAAACTGGTGGTTGCTGAGGGGAGGTGGGTGGGGAGATGGGGGAAATAGGTGAAGGGGATTAAGAATACCCTTACTGGGGGCGCCTGGGTGGCTCAGTCGGTTAAGCGTCCGACTTCGGCTCAGGTCATGATCTCGCGGTCTGTGGGTTCAAACCCCGCGTCGGGCTCTGTGCTGACAGCTCAGAGCCTGGAGCCTGTTTCAGATCCTGCGTCTCCCTCTTTCTCTGACCCTCCCCTGTTCATGCTCTGTCTCTCTCTGTCTCAAAAATAAATAAATGTTAAAAAAGAAATTAAAAAAAAAAAAAAAAGAATACCCTTACTGGGATGAGTAATGTATAGAATTGTTGAATCATTATATTGTGCACCTGTAACTAATATAACACTGTATGTTAACTATACTTGAATAAAAAAGAATATAATGGTATCTTTTGAACAACAATAATCTACAGTATGAATATTTTTTCTCTCACGAGATTTATTTAAAGATGTTACTATGTTGGTACCTATATTCTCAGAGAAAATACAAAGGAATAGAAAGGGCATATCTAACTTTTCTTTGCTACACATTAGTTGAAATTATATGGAAAGTTCTCTGATAGGGTCTACCCCTTTTTATGCCCCACACAACTGTATATATTAGTGAAAGAGATAAATAACATCTATAAATAAAAACAAATTAATAATAGGTGGAAAGGAATTCTAATCAATTCTTTCAGCCAGGCTCTGTGCTTTCATGCATGGGAATAGAGGGAATAGAATGGAGGGAATGGGAATAGAAGGCATTCTTTCATATGGCATAAAAGTGAATTTTCTTTCTTTCATTTGTGGACCAAGGAGGGAATTAGAAATAGTTGAGAGTCCCAAGCAAACACAGTAACAAATATCATCAAAATAGAATAGGTGGCATTCTGATTTAAACGTGGCAGTTCACTTAGGGACATGTAAAAACTGCTCCCCACCCATTAACAAATTTGATTAAGGGATATCATCCCTTTTTTTTTTAAGCTGAAATTTAGGTAGGCCATTTGAGAATGTTCAAGTGGGCAGGTCATTGGGTCATTTTGTCTACTCTCCTTATGGCCGTCCAGAATTTGAAACAGAATGCAGCTCCAGTGTCCCAGGAGTGACCTGGTCTGCCCAGGGGTACCTATGGCCACTATTTTTTGAGCACTTATTCAGTGGCAGGCTCTGCCTAAGTGCTTTTCCCTCCTTGACTAACTAAATTTCAGTGTCTCTGGGTAGACCACTCACTCATTCCCACTGGATTCCTATTTTTTTTTTCTTTAGGGGGATGGGGGTGGGGACGTGGATGGGCGATTGGAACTGTCATTACTGTTCTGGGTGTTCTCTAGAAACAGGAATTCTGACCCTTAAGATGAATTGATTTTAAACTCTAGACCTTTATACTCTGGGGAGGTTCAGAAGAGAAGCCGTGAGAGCAACTGGGTTTTATTAGGAAAGGAAAGAGGGCATCCAGCCTCCCAGGAGACAGCTTCCCAGTTTGGGCAGTAATGGGTTGGTCCGACGCGGGAGAGCGCTAACAATGAGAACCGGCCGTGTGGTCTGAAAGGCGGCTCTCGATCAGACCGCGGCACTCCTCGTGTGGTGTAAGGACAGCTGCTCCTTACCAGACCGTTTTCAGCCGCCCTCCTCCTGGGAACGGGGCTCGGCGAGGTCCCGCCGGCCTAGGGACCAGGCAGCCCCAAGGGCCGGGACCCGAGGACCAGCGGGATCGGGGACGCGGGCGGCGGCTGCCGAGCCTTCATTAGAGGGCGCTCTGGGGGCGGCTCCGCCGAAGTCTCGGCTCCCGCCGCTTCCTCCCCGCCGCCCCTCCCCGCCACCCCGGCGAACGCGGCCGGGCCCCGGGGAGCGAGTCTCAGCGCCGCGGGGACCGGGCGCGGGCCGCGCCGCAGCCGGAGCGGGGCCGGGCCCCGCCGCCGCCTCCTTCCGCCGGCCCCGCCGCCGGCCATGCATTCTTCCGGCTCCTCTGGCTCCCGCAGCCCGGGCCGGGGCCCGGCCCGCCCGAGGTAACCTCCGGCTCGGCGGGCGCAGGCCCGGGGCTGCGGCGGCGCCGGGCCCGGAACGGCGCGGAGGGGGCGGGGAAGGGGTGCCGTCGTCGTGCGGTCCGGGGAGGAGGCGGCGGCGGCGGCATGAGGGACGAGGGCGCGGTAGGCCCCGAGGAGGAGGCGGGGGCGCGGGGCATCCGCCCGCCTCCCCGGACCCGCCCCGGTGACAGGTCCGGCCCCTGAGTCCCCGCCGTCCCTCTGTTCGCAGGCAGCCGCGAGGGTTATAGGGTGCCCGCGCGCCCGCTCGCGCCGCGCCTCAGCCGCCGCCGCGTCCATGACCGCGACCCCTCGGCCGGGGACACCCGCCGCCGCCGCCGCCGCGCACCGCCCCCGACAACAAAAGCACGGAACCCAAGAGCACATGAACATCGAGTGCATGAGCTTCGAGTGCAT